>NC_060253.1:16608249-16921379 GCF_921293095.1 Ischnura elegans | reverse complement strand
GTACTAAGTGTTTACTTTAGTATATCAGCATACTGTTTATAAAAAGTATGCAATTTCCCTATTTGCCAAGTTAATTCTCCCAGGAAACAAGGGAAAGTAGTCAGCCATTAACACTCCCTTACTTGGCTCCATAAGTGTCGCTCATGCATTCAAAAATTGGTTTTCCAGCAAATATTCTTGTTTATAGTTTGATCGTCTATCGAAAATTTATAATTCAGCTGTATCTAAAATGTAATGCTTAAGAAAAATGTCAAATGTATTTCGTCTTAACTGAAGGATATAGTATATTCTTGGTCTTCAGCAATAATCTTGAGAGTGTACAAATGGTTATAAATATTTCATCATTTGAAACAAAGCATATTCCATGCAAAAGTGAACTAAGGTTAAGGAATATTCTTTGACCCTTAGCACAAGCTAATGCTGCGACTGAACGCGTTTTTTTCTATTGTAAATGAAGTTTGTGCATCAGAAAAATCACCATATATCAAGGGTGGAGGCTTTGAAAGCAATTCAATGTGTGAAATATAACTAAGCAAATTCGTGTGGAAAATTTCATGACCTTTTCTGCAAAAGAAATTAAGAAAAAAATCACTCAAATATAAGATATATGCCAAAGAAAAAATTATACTAAACTTAATTTTTAATGCAGCATATTTGTAAATTGTAATTGTGTTGACATTAAAAAAATATATTAAAATACTATTTTTGCGTTGTAAACATTTTTTTGATTGAAACCATTTCTGCGGTTGGATGATTGACTAGCACAATTAATACTCCATGTTCACATTTCAGTGTATTATCCTATAAATTTTGTAGTTTTATGACATTTCTCTTATATCGTCAAATTTTTATCACATTGCCCAGACGGCACAGAATCCTCCGTATCTAATTCGTATGCAGATAGTATCCATTGACGAAAAGCGACGGAGCGGTAGTCAATGGATACTGTCAGCATACGAATTAGATACGGAGGATTCTGTGCCGTCTGGGTTGCATTATGGAATCAAAATAAAAGCTGGATTCATTCATTTCTTTTATGTTTTACCTCATGGTTACGGACATAGTTGTGGTGACCACGAATTTGGACACAATATTTCCGTCCAAATTTGGTCACGGAAGTATTTGCACCCACTCTAACGCATGAGGGAGGCGGAGGGGGAGGATGACTTAAGGCAAGGAAAGCGAAAGCGGAATACGGCAACAGAAATACACTTAGAGAATGCGGGAAAAGAAACACCTCCGCAACATGGAGTTATTGCAACAAACACTCCACTTCCTAGAGCCCCATATAGTCCTATAGGTCAACTGGAGGGGGGATAGGACCTAGGGGGCCAAGATTTTGGGTATAAAAACCCTCAAAATCTGAAGGAAGTCAGTTGGTGTTGGGGAGTGACCACTGGGGCGTGTACCGCGAACGGTGGACGAGTCGAAATCACCCGCATTCTCTCAGCTGTATTCCAAGACTCTGTCGGCCGAAGTGTCTATTGCCTAGGGCACAACTAGAACGGGCGAAGGCAATAGGAATTCCGATTCAGTTCGAGCTTCGCAACCCTGCCGCGAGGACATCCTCCATCTCTTCTTCCGCGTATTCGAGCGAGCTTCTCAAGGAGACCCGAAGGTAAAGTGCTTTTTTCACTTTATTTACAAAGTGGAGTTTGAATCAATTCATTGCTTCCTGCACCCAAAGGCAAGAACCCACATGGCGAAGCCGGGTTCGACCCTCAGTCTCACGAGAGAGACCGGGGCGGACACTACATAGCCAATATCTTTTTAAACGGAGTTTTGTCTTTCACTTTGGGCGGCAAATCAAAGGAAAGTTTAGAGAAATAAATAATCAAATGCGAAGTGAAACTAAGAGGGCATGGAAGGCCTGTCGGAAAATACTGCGAGGAAATGGAAAAATTTCGGAAGGAAGGGGGGGTAAGCGCGTTGCATATTTTCTCTATGACCTTTGACCCCCAATATGACTTTTGGAGGTCAAAATAAATTGTTATAC
Organism: Ischnura elegans; assembly: GCF_921293095.1. Lineage (NCBI taxonomy): Eukaryota > Metazoa > Arthropoda > Insecta > Odonata > Coenagrionidae > Ischnura > Ischnura elegans. The sequence goes on along the minus strand of NC_060253.1, from coordinate 16,919,383 downwards.
GGATCTATGAACTACCTAACCGACTTTGGCACCCTTCAAAACCTATGGTTTGACACGTTGGTTGTCATGATGGCCCGATGTTTAACTCTATGAACTTTGACCCCCATTGAGACCTCGGTGGTCAAAAAATCAACAATACGGATCTATGAACTGAAGAACCGACTTTACCACCCTTCAAAACCTATGGTTCGACACCTTGGTTGTCACGATGGCCGGATGTTTACCTCTATGACCTTTGACCTCCGTATTAACCTTGGAGGTCGATTAGTGAATAATACGGGTATTTAGACAACACCAATGAATTGGGCACCCTATAAAAACCATGGAGCGACACCTTTGTTGGTATGCTATTCTTTTTGCCACCCTTATGAGCTTGACGGTGACCTTACTGGGTCAACGGTTGAATGTTCGTAAATAAAAGTGTTATTTTCGGGTTTCTCGGGTCCGAAAACCTCAGAATTGGCATCTTGGTCAATGAAATTCAGACTTTTTTTCTGTGTCCACTTTTTTAACATTTAAACCCCATAAGGCAAATTCAAAATTTTGGTTTGGACCCACATTGTGAGGTCAAAAGGGCAAAATTGTAAAATGTTGCTTGCACTCAACAAAACTTAGGACCTTTCCCCATAAGTGTGCCTATTTTCATGAATGTTGCTCGATGCAAAGTTACTAAAATTACAGGTCAAAAATGACATACGACCCTTGGGACAGTCTGCATATTCATTTTCTAGGAAGGTCACCGTTAGGTTAATCTAGTAGTGAATAAGTAATATTTCTGAAATAATTTTGCCTTTTTATGGACCCATCCCTTCACATTTGTGAGATATCGTGGGATTTTGCTCCACGCCTTCTTTCTAATCTCACGTAGGATTTTTCAAAATGCGTATTTTCAGTGTAAATACATTAATCTAGGCTTCATTGTGTTGGATTTATAAATAAAACGATTTGTTTAATTATTTTAATTGAAGATTACCGAGATCGCAATAAACTGTTTTTTGCGGAAAAAATTACGTGATACTTGCCAGGACCCCTTCTTTTTACCTAGAGGGGGGGAAGTCATGGTCTAGGAGGGGAAGCCATGATCTAGAAGGGGGGGACAAGCCAAATTGTGACATTTTAGCATGGAAAAGATGAATGAAACCAACATTATAAGAAAATTATAGCAGCGCTTTATTAGTTTATGAGATTATTTCCTTGAAAAAATAGTTTTATTTTAGTTACTTATCTGATACTAATACATATCATTTTTCATTGGTTTGAAGAAAATTTGTTGAATACTTTCGTTTCTGTTCAGTACTGATTTTGCTTAAAGACTTTTGCGAGTTTTGCTTCTAGGGGGGGCAGCTGCCCCCCTGCCCCTCGCTGGGTACGCCCATGTTTACATATGACATTATTAATCAATGTATTTAATACGATCGCTTCTCACTTTATCTTGATTTATTTAGCTTTTTGCGCACAGTCAAGGCTATGAGATGCCTTAGTTCCTCGTAAAAATATATTTTTTAAGTCTATAATCATTTTCTGTGTCCAATATCTTCACTTTTCTGCGACTTTGCAGCGGATGAGCGTTAAAATATCACAAGCGCGTATACGGTAAATCGTCTTCCTTCCCAACCGTGACGTCACGCTCCCTCATCCCCCTCACTTCCTCGCCGTGCGATGCTGGCCACAGCGTTCCGGCGATTCCGGTCGAAAGGCATGTCTACTTGGTATATGGTCGAAATCGAAATATGTACGACAGTTGAACAAAGGAATGCGTGTGTGAGACAGTGAAAATGAATCACGTTGTGTTACGGTGATTTGTTGTCATGTAGACTATCAATTTACAATCGCATTTATTCGGTTTCAATGCTCAGAATGCATGTACTCAATTGTAAGCGGTGACAAAGAACTTGTTTCTTTATGTTATATTAAGTGTCGTCCGATAATCATTGGAGATGTTCGGGTCCTTGTTTGAAGAGGATGGTAGCCCAGGGAGGGTGGACCATGTTCTTAGAAATGGAAAAACCAACGAAAACGGAAAGAAAGCAATTCCTTCAAAACCGCCTCCATCAAGATCAAATACAAATATGTGTGGCATCGAAAATCAGGGTGCGACTTGCTATTTAAATTCTCTGCTGCAGACTTTACTTCTTACTCCTGAGTTTAGAGGTAGGACTTTTTATTTGTATTTCATTGGATTTTACATTATTTCTCTGGCAAATGTTCATTTTCCATTATTATATTTCAGATGGTCTCTTCAATTTAAGTAGAGAAGAACTCGGGTGGAGTGACTCAAGCGATGTCAATACAAGTAAGAGAAAACTCAGAGTGATTCCGGTAGAGCTGCAGAAGTTGTTTTCTCAATTGTTACTAGCGGATGTTAAAGCTGTATCAACCACAGAATTGACAGAGAGTTTTGGCTGGGTGGAAAACGAGGTTAATTTTTCTCCTACAATTAGTGTGGTATTTTGTAATCATTCATTTTTATAGCACATTTTCTCTTGTAGGAGTTACAACAGCATGACGTCCAGGAACTGAATAGAATTCTTTTCTCTGCCATCGAAAAGTCTCTAGTAGGAACGTCTGGTATGGATCTCATCTCACGCCTATATCGTGGGACCGTTGTTAACCAGGTAAAGGAAACTATCGTGCTTTATTTAAATCGCACTTGAAATTTTATTTCAGATGACTTAGGCCTTATTAACCTTTCAATTTAGGAATTTACTTTGCACCTGCTGTCAATTGTGCCAACAAGTTGAATTATTATATTAATTTTTCTGTTGAATGATTTTCATACAGTAAAAGGTACTATCGTCGGCTGTACTTGCACAATCGCTAGTAATGGGAAACTCAGTCACGATTCGTTATGGTGAACCCATAGGACTAACGTTTCTTGTTCCATCAATGGCGTTTCACGGTTTTGTAATTCCACAGAAATGATTAAGTTCTTAGTTCTCCATTTGCATTTACAAATTTTTTGGTGGTGTACGTTACATCACGTCGTTTTTACCATCTTCATTGGTAGTCTTAGCCTTAGCCAAATGCTCTTTTAGTGGTGTTTATGCGATAACGTTGAAAAATATTTGGTGCAGTACATTCACGTTTGAAATTTTTCTTCGTATTCTCGAATTTATTGTGCTAGTCATGCTCAAATAAATTATTCTCGTGGGCTAACCTTTTTTACCATGCAGTATTTTCCTTACTAGGAATTTGCCCATCTCGTTCCATTTTTTTAGTAATTCTTTCTATTGTGATGTGTATGGTTGTGCAGAATACTTGACTGATATTTAACACCTATTGAGGTATTTGGCCAAACTGATAACAGTTAAGCAATTGCACATGAGCTAAAATGAAGCATTTGCTTTGAGCAAAAGATAAGAGGATGAGCATTTGTGCCATTTGGTATGCACTGTCTAAACGTTATGCTCTGAAGCAAATGCTTCAGTTTAAATGCCTTTTGCTTAATATTTTGCTCATGATACACTCACAAAGGAACAAATTTCCCTGCTTAGCCACAAGTGCCTTGTCTGCATTCAGGGTTCCCACTCAACCGTGAAAACCTTAAAACCGTGAATAAGCCGTGAATTTCATCTACTGTGAAAAAACCTGGAAATAGCGGTGAATTTTGTCGTAAAACCTTAGAAATCTCTCAAACCTATTTGTAGAGCTACAATAAGCGGATTAAAAGAAAAATCTATCTTTCGATCATGTTTCAAAGCGGAGTCACGTGCAGATACAGTCCACACATTTATCTACACCCGTGTATTCAAAGCGCAATTATTAATTGGTCCATGTACCAAGACAGCACATTGACCTTAAGCCTGCGATTGGAAGATAGTAACTCTGTCAAAAAAATCAGTTACTTCTTCACTTCCCTGCCACCCTGATCTCTCCATTTTCCCACTCACACCCTTTAGCCGAACCTGAATTTTGCTAACGATAGGTGAAGTTATTAGAGATAGCACTTTCATTGCTGCATTTGCATTCAAGGCATCAGTTGCGTTTGTTACATTTTTAGTTAGCGTGCGGCCGATGATTGTTAGGTGATCAATATTTCTGCCTAAAATGCCTTATCTACACACCGTGAATTTGATGACATTTAGACCGTGAAAACCTGAAAAAAAACCATGAATTTTGTGATGTAGTTGGAGTGGGAATCCTGGCATTGTTAAGTGTATAATAAACTACTTATTAATGCTAATTATACTTTACTGTGGCCGTCACATCATTAGTCGGGTACTTATGTATGGATTGAAAGCTAGGGGTCCGGTGTTATTTGCATTTATTTTGAGTGAGAAATGGTTCATCTTTTTTTTTTATCAATATCTGGGTTCGGCAAAATTTTGCATAAGCATGCTGTCAGCTAAAAGAGGTATGGCTACATGGGATGCTAATAGCAATCTTCTCAGGGTATCTTTATTATTAAATATTGCTGTACTAAACTTATGCAGTACATACTTTTCATGAGCATTTCTTGTAAAGCAGTAAAATTTATGATTGCAAATAGTTTTATGGGCCACTTAAAACTGCTTCAAGACCTGTACACAGTCCATGGATTGTCGACCCTGGTCTTAATAATTAATGAATCGATTGATGAGGAGGAAGCTGATGCAGCTGAAATAGTATATCGGTAATAAATTTGGTTACACCAGTATTCATGCCAAATGTTTTATTCGCACTAAGATTTTTACAGGTACTCTTTCCACTTCAACACATGCTCTCATTTTGAGAGCGGACTGTAGACTCACAGAAAAGGTCTCGTCACTCATCTTCATCATCTAGTTCACCTTTTAGGAGCAGCGAGCCAGCCAACCACGTGTGCAAATTTCAAACTGGTGGGGGGAGATACATATCCACTTTACAAGTGGTTTGTATAATAATAATAATATGTATTTATTTGCCTGAAGATCTTGGTACATACATGTTCAATGATGTACGGCACGTCAATGTTTAGTTACAAAAGAAGACATTTAAGGATATAATAATAAACATTACCCATACAGAACATATTTACATAGTTAAATATTCGTCAATAGAATAAAATAAATGTATCAAAAAGAACTCCTTCACCTTAAATTTAAAACTAGACATTTTTTCCAAGCTCTTAATGTTTCTAGGAAGCTTGTTATATAGTAGGAGTCCCATGTTATGGGGGAAAGGCTGGTTTTACTGGTTCTGATGAACTTCACATGTAAATTGCTAGAGTTTCAGGTGTAGTGGTCGTGAATACTATCGTTGGTAGCACACAAACCAAAATTGCATTTAGCACAGATGATTGCACTCAACATATAAACACACGGAATTGGGAGAATGGAGAGTTTTTTTAAAAGAGGGCGACATGGAGCTCTAAGGGGTGCACTACACATCAGTCTCACTATCTTCTTTTGTATTTTAAAAACAACATGAGCACAGGGAAAAGGTCCCCAAAAAAGGATGCTATAAATAACGTGGGAATAGGAGCCTGAAAAGTCTAAAAAAGGTAAATAATTCCAGGTTTGTTTAATTGTTGCACTTTATTTTTGGGTGATTCTATTCTGAAGGGCCACTAGAAAACTATACGTTGTAGCATCTCAAATTCCCAGGAGTCTTGAAAAAATGACTCATTTTAACTCCACGATGAAAGTCTTTTATGGTTCGTTAACCCATTACCGGCCGAGTAAAGAAATACTTGAAAATATATAATTTTTTCACTTCATTTTACGTATTAATATGCTAAATAAGGTAAATTGAAAATATGGGCTTTCAAAAAAATTTGCTTATGGTAAAAAATAAATGTTTCATTTTCGCAACTTTGGCCGAATCCGGTATCTATGTGCAGTTATGCAACCCGCATCACCATATATTGCCGTCTCGTAGGAATATGCCGTTTATCCTGTCAGATATAATCCTACCCATTTTTATGCCTCGTATTTGACAGATATCATCATATTGGATTAGTGAAATCCTTAGATATTATGTTTTCAATGAGATGATGTATTATTTGACCTAAATCCACAATAAAATAGACATGCTTTACGGTTTGAAAGAAATAAGTCAAAGCGAATATTTTCTCAGAAAAGCATTTATTTCACATTTTTCATTGACATTAATTTTATCATTGAAGATTGAATTACAACAATTAATGACAATTTATGAAATACGTGAAAGCATTTTGGGTGCAATGGAACACAACATTTTGTACATTCATATATGGTTTGGCTTTTACACTGTCGTTTCGGCAGCTACTTCTGGTCTCACTTTCTTGAACTCTCTGGCCAAATTCGTCCTTTCATGCTTCACCAATCCGCGATGAATTACATGGCCTACCTTTTTCTATGTTTATGGACGTGAATGGTGTAGGGGTATGTCATCTACTGACTCATTCACTTTACTTTTTAGATGCGTCCCTGCTAGATACGATTTGAAGTCTACCAGTAAAATTTACTTACGTTGCATAACCCGTACAATTTCCAGGCTTTAGTGCCAACGCTGTCCAGTAAGTTGATAAACTAGGACCTTATTTCCCCAGAATTCTAGTGTGCTAATTTGCATTTGCTTATCAAGTAGGTCCACACTTCCCATGTATTTACTATATGTACTCCCCGATAACTCGAGGCTGTGGAATAGTATTTTCTTTTTTCTGCTGAAACTTTACCCTGTGGCCAATGGATGCGCAGAACTTTTATTGCTGTTTACAGTAACAACCGAGTTATCATTCCTTTGAACAATAATAAGACCTTCAGCTTTATCAAATGTTTGTTTTCATGTTCCTCTCGGTTTTACGCCAATGGTTTTACTATATTCTGTCAGGCACTCGTCCGTTACATTTTCATGGATGGCTCCAGTAACAAAAAACTTCTTTTTCTAAATAAATAAATAGTTTGCAAAATGAAAAGAAGTTATCGAAAAACTTACGATGATTAGAGGGTTCAGGGATAACCTTGTGAAATTCCAGAGTAACACTTGCTTCCCAGACTTTCTAACTTTCGATTGAAGTAATTTCCTATCGCCTGGTTGAACCCTAAAGCCGTCTGAATAATGTAAGCACCAAAGTTAAAAGCGAAACCTAAAAGGCTCGTTTCTAAATAACATTTATGCACTGTAGTGACCAAATTAAGGTACCATTTGCTCATCATTTGAAAAATGATGCGCAAATATTCCTAATTGTAATAATTTTTAATTCAAGTCGTCAATTTGAGGTCATAATTTAAAAATCTGTCATTTTTGTCCAGACAGGAATTGTCTGAAAAGTGTAGATTATTTTTTATTAATCTAAATATGTTTTGGTTCAATGATTTCCGAACCAGATTCACGCCCTATTGTCTTCTTTTGACCAACATCTTGTTGTGGAAGTCGGTGATATCGCTGATTTGTGAAGTAAGGAAGGATTAATTCGGAATGAATATTCAAAGTTTTGTGTTCCATTGCACCCGAAATGCTTTCATGTATTTCATAAACAGTCATTATTTGTTATAATTCAATCTGTTGTGATAAAAATGTTAATTAAAAGCTGAAAAATACGTTATCTTCTGTTAAAATATTTGCTTAGACTCATTTCTTTCAAACTGTAATGCATCTCTATTTTATATTGGATTTAGGTTAAATAATGCAGAATCTCATTGGAAACATAATATTTAGGAATATTAATTATCAAATATAACGATATCTATCAAATAAGTGGCATAAAAAGGCGTAGGATTATATCTGAAATTAAAAATGGCATATTCCTACGAGGCGGCAATAGGTGGTAATGCGGGTTGCATATCTGCCAATAGATACCTTTTTGGCCAAAAGTTGCGAAAACGCAACATTATTTTCCCGATCCAATTTTCGCTTAATGTTGACTTCCTGACGAAATATAAGCTGTAACCTATTAATTGAAATTTCGTCGTTCATATGGACGGATGAAAAACTTAATAAAGGGAATACATAGTTATTCTTAGGAAAAATTATTTATCTTGCGTTACAGGTGACTTGAAAATTGACACATTTTGAGTATTTTTATAAATATCGAAATACAGATGAAATGTCATTATAATCTCACTGAAAATCAGTTTAAACTTACTTTTATCGAATAAAGCAAATTCTATATGAATAAAATTCAATTGAAACAATTTTTTTGCATTTCTCAATAATGTTGCATTTTCACAACTTTGGCCATAAATGGGTTAAATGTGATGGTGGTTGGCGTAACATGGTGAAACTCCTTCATAATGCACAAAGGTTAAGAAAACACTTAGCTGTTTCACAAAATAAAACACCCCTCCCGGTATTTCGTCATCATACACCAACCCTCGGCTACACCGTGCAGTGACCCATCAGCGACGTACTTCCCCAACCTACCTTCCCTTCCCCCCTCCACTAAATAATACACCGCAATTCAAGACACCACTTCTCTCACAAACTATCAGCAATACATTGTATGCTTCACAGATTATGATTGATTCCATTGTCGAATTACAACAGGATGAAGGAGCTAAACACAATCAAACTAATTGCATCCAATAATGGGTACTCCGAAGTTCCCCCCTTTCTCCACCTCCACTCTACCACCCCTCTAACGCCTTCAAGGGTATAAATTCTGTGTACTGATACTTGTAATTGCCAGATGATGATATGCTGTATCGAAACCGGTCGCAATATATTTTATTTTGTGAAACAGCTAAGTGTTTTCTTAACCTTTGTGCATCATAAATGGGTTAGTTAATAAACTTCTAAAAATGATTTTGTGGATCAACTGCTGAAAGAAATGCACAAGAGAAGGAAAATGCTATTAATTGCGACCAATTTAAGCAATACTGGCAAGAAACCTATTCAACTTGAAGAATTGGGACTCACAGTTTTGGCATCTACATGCTGAACGTATTTCTTTTGCCGAAAGTCTCATTGAGTTTTAACTGACATGAAGCTTGTAAATACTCAACCACTTGGACTTTGTCTTGATGTCTCTTACATGTGCGAGGCTAATGCACACTAACCTATCACCAGTAATAATTATGAATATATTTGTGAATTTGTTCGGGCTCTTTGCTGGGCAATGCTAAAGGAAGATGGACATGGCTGAGGAAATCTATTTTTGGGCTCCGTAATAATATCTTTCTTAATATTAGGAAAATCGTCCATAAAAAGGTTGCATGGTATAATTTACTCTAGTTTTCCTTCCTGTATTGGAAATCTAGGCATAGGAAGCATATTAGACAGACGTACGTTTCTCTGACTAAAGTGCACCACTTATATTTTCCTGGATTTCTCCTAAAATCATGGCTTTAAATGCTTCAAAATTGCTGCCTAATTGATAAGAACAGGTTCCATTCCAATTAAGCGTCACACTTGATAAATACATAATCCCCTCCATCATTTCCTTGATGCATGTAGTCTGGAATGGATGCATTTATTTCTGAGCATTTTCTCACCCTCTGAAGCATTTGCTTGTTTTTATTCGTACTTGAAATGTTTGAAAATTGACACTTGCTGATGCTCCAGCATTAGAGTGAGCATTTGCTCATACTTTCCGAGACAAGAGCTGAGCGAATGCTTAAACTACTGATTGTTATGCGTGTGAAATGAAGCAAATGCTCCAAATTCTGAGAGAAAAACATTTTCACACTTCTATTCATCAGAGTCATTGACATTTTATTGAAATTTTATTGAAGAGAAAGTGCCAAAAGTGTTTCATGTTCCATCCTACTTGAGGTTTGGAAAGTTGATAGCACTCTGCCTGCATGTGTGGGGGAAAAAATCACCTTTTGCCCTCTTTCAACTATTTATTTCATCTCATCATTGTTAGAATGCATTTTCCTCGTAATGAAGACTCATTGTTAGTGAAAAATAGTGATGAAAACTAGGAATGAGGTCACAATTGCTTGGGAATGGTGGATGGTTCCAAGGCTGTAAAGATTTTCATTGGTTCCATTTTGGCTGTGGTGAACTACTCCTATGTAGGGGTGTAAGACCTAGATGCCTTGGTTAAGGCATCTAGTTTAAGCCATGGCTCAGCTGTGAAGGACAAATCACATCATATCAGCATTCCTGTATGCTAATTTTTAAAAATCTTTCTGCAGCTTCATTTGGATTTCACAACTAATAGTAGAGTTGTTTCCCCTCGTCATGAATTCCTCCATCTAGACTCCTTAAGAGATTAAGATACATATTATGTATTTAAAATCTTTTTATCAATTTAAATTATTTTCCTGACATCAATAGTGATTGTAAATATTTCAAACGAAAATGAAATCACTAAAAGAATTTGTGAGCATCTGGCATTAGCCATATGTAATCAAGTGTAAATGATTCTGTAGATAGACAAAAATATGTACTTTGACATTTTAACTAATGGATTTGAGTTTTTTTGTAGGTGGAGTGTTTGAAGTGCAACTTTGTCAGTGAGAGGGAGGAGAGTTTCTTTGATCTCACCATCAGTGTTTCTGGCCATAATGCTCTGGAAGGTAGCCTGAAGTCCACTTATCTCATTCCGGAAAAGATGATTGGAAGCAACCGATACTTCTGCAGCCACTGTAGTGAACTAGTGGATGCAGATAAAGTAAGCGCTGATAAAATATTTATAGTTCTATTAACTAAATAGGGGTGATTTTTGGCATTTTTTTCTGTGTTACCATGTACATTTTCAGTCTAGATGTTTTTGTTTAGAATTATGTTTTTAAGCAGAAATGTGGCGAAGTATTGCATACACGTGCTGATAAATTTTTCTATTAGACACTGCTTTATTTGGTAAAACCTCGATCAGTGTTAGCTCTCCTGTGTCATTATCTTATCTGTAGGGTAATTTTTGTAACTGGTCCAGGTTGTACCAAATATTTTTAAACACAAGGACAATTTTTTCTGTATACTTAATTCAACCGTGAGCAACTTCTACAAAGTTAGCTCTCAAACGATTGAATACAGGGTGTCCCATTTATCTTGACCACCCGAAATAACTTTTTGTCCAGATGCAAATTCAAAAATGTGTCAAGCAAATGTTCATTAGCCGTCAGGGGGGCATTAATCAGCATGATTGCCTTCCATGTAGCTTTGTTATTTACAAAGATATGAATAGCGGTATGTCTTTTTTAAATGGCACCCTATATTTTTTATTCGGCAATTCATTTCCTCTCCTATAACTCCCCCTGTTCATATCTGTTAAAATTTAAAGTTATGGCAAACTGAAACTCGGACTCTAATTTACAACAATTTTTCAGGCTGTTTTCAAAAGTAATGGACATCCTTTTTGTTTTCATTTGTACATAAATTGCAAGTAAACATTAATGGGATAAAAACTAGTTACAAAATATCGCTTAAGCACATATTAGCTATGACAAAATTTTTCTCAAGAATTGAATTTTGTGCAGGACCTTGCCAAATAATGGTTCAGAAGCATAGACCTGCTCATCAGGAAAAATTGGTTACTGAATCGATGCACTGATGTTGAAATTGGTTTTTCCTGAACCGCGGACCGATTTCGAGTTTCCTGAGCTGCAAAGCCTTACTCATATCTGTTCAATAATAGTATAAATGCCCAGCATTGGCAGCTTGGCTGAGAGTTTTCCAAATCACTCTCATAACTCATAAAATCTTCTTCTCTTTTCTAGCGAACTAAACTTCGTCGTCTGCCTCCAATTCTTACTCTGTCTCTGCTCCGCTTCAGCTATAACCCCACCAAAGGGGAGAGGTTTAAAGATACTTCCAAATTCTCTTTCCCTATAAGATTGGATCTCACTCCTTTCTGTGACTCAAGTGATGCCGATAGCAGTGGAAATGGTGAAGATATGCCCTGCAGTAACGTGTACAAGCTGTTTTCTGTTGTGGTCCACAAGGGAAATGCTCATGGTGGACATTATCACGCTTATGTGCGAGACGTCAGCTGTCTGGGACAATGGAATCTCTCTGGACAGGTATGTAGCTAACCATTAAAGCCACCCATGAAATCAAGTCATACACAAAAGTACAGTGAATCCCACGTCACACCGTTTAGTGTCATTTCGCGATAACGTCACGATAATTTTGAGATCATCATTCATTTATCGCACCTTCGCTTCACAATAACGTCAAGTCTTTTAAATTTCGTGCGAGAAAAAAGGCAAAGCAGCAGGCATTGCAGGTTGTTCGTTTTGTGAGCGGTAATACAGTCAGTCTATACAAAGTGTAAAACGGTGTGTTTATTGTTAATTGCGATTACTGTTTTAGCAAATTTTCTCCAAAATGAATTCTTTGGTAGGTGCGCAAAGTTTTACTTGACGTAATGGTTTTCAGGAACCTAAAAAGTGATTTCAAGGCATTTTTCCGTGTAGAACTCGGAATTTTTGTCGTCATTTTTTTCACCATGTTCACAATAATTTTGGTTCCTGTAACTGCGACGATGTTTCAGCGATGATGATGCCCAGGCGACGCTCGCCCGGGCGACCACCATAGGGAAGCCGAAAAGCAAATGCGGGAAGATACAAAAATGGAGAAGGATTTCCGTCTCTGTTGCCATTGTCGTCGATGAAGACAGGAACTCGTATTTATGCCATAGTTTGGCATTCCCTTCGTAAAAAATGCCCCAGATATGATACGCTGAAATTTTTTCGCGTAGGAAGTGTGAGGTCTAGGAGCCGATATTCACTTTTTACATTGTTTCTTATGGTTATGGGATATTATGTTTCGATTAACGTCACATTTTTCCTGAACGGCAAGTGACGTTAAAAGAGGACTCAATGTATATGTTTTGAAATAATGATGTAAGTAACTATGGATAGTTTGAGGTGTGAGGATAGCCACACCAAAGACAAGTTAGACAGACCTATTGCAAAAAAGTGGTGTATATAAACTCACTTGTGATGCGTGCCAAAAAATATACATTGGACAAGCGGGAAGGAAATTCAAAATGCAAGTAAAAGAACATGAAGCATGTTTCAAAAATAACAATCCCTCATCATTATTTGCAAATCATATTTTTGAAGGCAATCAAGTCAGTTTTTTGTTCCAGGCAATCAAGGAGAATTCTATTTGAATAAAATTCAATTGAAACAATTTTTTTGCATTTCTCATTAATGTTGCGTTTTTGCAACTTTGGCCGTAAATGGGTTAGTGAATAAACTTCTAAAAATGATTTTGTGGATCAACTGCAGAAAGAAATGCACAAGAGAAGGAAAATGCTATTAATTGCAACCAATTGAAGCAATGCTGGCAAGAAACCTGTTCAACTTGAAGAATTGGGACTCACAGTTTTGGCATCTACATGCTGAACGTATTCCTTTTGCCGAAAGTCTCATTGAGTTTTAACTGACATGAAGCTTATAAATACTCAACCACTTGAACTTTGTCTTGATGTCTCTTACATGTGCGAGGCTAATGCACACTAACCTATCACCAGTAATAATTATGTATATATTTGTGAATTTGTGCGGGCTCTTTGCTGGGCAATGCTAAAGGAAGATGGACATGGCTGAGGAAATCCATTAATGGGCTCCGTAATAATATATCCTTCTTAATATTATGAAAATAGTCCATGAAAAGGTTGCATGGTATAATTTACTCTTGTTTTTCTTCTTTTATTGTGTTTTTTTTGTGGTTTTGATTATGGTTTTTGAACTGGAGATCCTCCATGTGGAGGAGGAGGGATCCAAGCTAGATGAATAGAGTCCATGGAAATTTTAAATCACAGTTAAGGGATTTTGCTCAATGGTGTTCTTTTCCTATCTGATTCCCCTCCCACCATCTGTGGCCTCTATCCATCCTCCAGGGTTCGCACTCAACCGTGAAAACTTTAAAACCGTGAATAAGCCGTGAATTTAGTCTACCGTGAAAAAACCTGGAAAAGCTGTGAATTTCGTCATAAAACCTTAGAAATCTCTCAAACTTGATTGTAGAACTATGATAGACAGATTAAAAGAAAAATCGATGCTTCGATCATGTTTCAAGGCCGATTTACGTGCAGATACTGTTCACGCATTTATCTGCACACGTGTATTCGAAGCGCAAATATTAATTGGTCCGTGTGTGCCATGACAGCACATTGACCTTAGGCCTACGATTGGAATATAATAACCCTGGCAAAAAGTCAGGCACTTCTTCACTTCCCTGCCACCCTGCTCACTCCATTTTCCCACTCACACCTTTTAGCCGGACCTGAATTTTGCGAACGATAGGTGACATCATAAGAGATAGCACTTTCATTGCTACGTTTGCATTCTAGGCATCTGTTGCGTTAGTTACATTTTTAGTTAACGTGCGGCCGATGATTGATACGTGATCAATAATTCTGCCTAAAATGCCTCATCTACAAACCGTGAATTTGATAACATTTAAACCGTGGAAAACAGGAAGAAACCGTGAATTTTATAATTTAGTTAGAGTGTGAACCCTGATCCTCTGAATCTACCCCCCCTCCCACTTTCTGACATTGTGTTACTCAGGGCACCATACCCTCCTTCCTGGCTTCCCAATCCCTCCACAGCTCTCCTGGTCAACCTTAATCTCCCACCTCCCATTTTTTAACTTTGTGTGTCTCCCATTTTGTGACTTAGTATGACTTAAGGACTGCCATACCCTAGCTCCCCCACTTTGACCAGCCTTCCACCCATACTGTCTCGGTGTATACGAGGCAATGCTTTTCCTGTGTTTGCACCTGACGATGTCGCACACTGTGATGCAAACTGGAATGAAACTGGTCAATATTAAAATTATTGATGTGAAATGTATAAGGTTTTTAGATTCAACATAAGTAACTTAGTTTGAATCCATAGTTTAATTCGGTACTTCTAGTATCCACGCCAGTGCATCATCATAAGGTACTTACTTTAAAAAACCAAAGCCAGTGGTGTATATGCAGGATGGAGAAGGGGGAAGGAATTAGGGGAGGTATAACGGGGGAGGCGAGTTCCGTTCATGCTGGGAAGAATGGTGTGGGGAAGGTGAGTTCATGGAACAGTTCATCACCCCTGGTCATCAAATTCTTATCCCCAAGGGGGCATCCATTAATTGAGTTAATTTTGGCGATACTTTTTATACCTACTTAGCGTCATTGTGCATGCAATCTGTGCTACAAAGCACAATTTATTTTCAGAAATGTTATTATGATATTTATTTCAGGAAATATTATGGAAATAATGATTTTGCAATCTACATTGATATAAAACAGATTCATCATCTTTTAGAAAATTTCATTGAATCTGTAACTCTTAGTAAATTTCATTTTATTAAAGACTAGCTGGTCACCTGGCATTGCTCGATAGTAACCAGAGAAGGGAAAACTTAGACCTTGGAATACATGGTCATATTGACCTCTCAATGGGAAATTATGAAAGAACATAAGAGAAAACATGATTTGTTACAATGTATGGTTAAAAAGACAGTAAGGTTTTTAGTGGGCCATTTACCTGTGAATGGTGAAGTTGCGAGAAAAGTTGCAGTATTGGAAACGTTGCCAAATCAGCCTTCCCCTCACACACAGCATGCACAAAGATATACAAACGTGGCAGATTGGATGGGGATGTTATCGGAAGGTGGGAAAGTAAGCAGAGGGTGAGGGATAGGTGCTAGGTGGCGCTGAGCACACGTTCAAGGTTTGGTAATAAGAGAACGACGTGTTAGACGCAACTGAAAGTAGCAGTATGGAGTTTGAGAGCACCTACGTACATACTAACTTTGGTTGCAATCCATGCAGCCATACGGAAAGGCATAGTGGACAGACAAACAGAAATCTTCTCTTATATTTATAGATGAGTAGCAATGTCAAAAAAAAATTAAACATTTGTTTATTACAGCTTTTAATATCAAAACAACAACTTAACTGCTCTTCTAAGAAATGTACAAAAAACCTATCTGTGAAATTTCATGGTCCCTTGTGGTAGGCACAACCTGCAATTATAGATTTTAATTTCTTGACGAAGGAAACTATGTACTCTACAAGTTTGAAAGAAATATTTAGCTCTTTCACGTGCTTTATATTCTATTTAACTATCATTCTTAATTTTTAGGGGGACAAGGTAAATGGTAGCTGTGTTAATGGAGAAAATGAGGCCCTGGATCAGCCAAAATCTGAGGATACCAGCGTGGTAAAAGAAAAGGAAGACAAGGAACTACCAGTTCCAGCAACCCTGCTGAGGGACATTCTGCAGCGAGGGAATTACATTGCTCCTTCTGGTACTATTCATACTATTGGAATACAGTAGAACCGCCAATTTACAAACTAAATGTTTTCAACCATAACAGTGAACTTCCATACCTCCTTTCAGCAATCTTTGTAAACTAGGTTGATTTCCCATCCTTATTCAGCATAGACTTCGTGTGTCCAAGCCTCGAAACTTTTCATGTGTATTAATTCACACATTACACAATTTACAACAAAGTGATGGTTCACAACAGTTGTCATGCTGTGCGATCAATTTTTTGAGATTTTATGATAAAAAAAACTGGTAAAATGCATTAGAATTATTGACACAAAGAATGGCTTTATGTCTATAATTTGCTCTCCCAAATTTTTATCCATAAGGGATGACTATGAAATCGCCAAGTCAATCTGAGTTCATATGATGTACAGATTAGAGTGTATATCAAGCTTATGATATTTTTTATGATGATACATATTTTAGGAGAACGTTTTTATTAGCTTGAATCATAATTAAAGTTGACTCACTTCTTGTGAAACTTTGTTATAAGTACTGTTTTTACTTTACAGGCACCATGAGCTTGGTGGATCTCTGTTCCAAGCTGTCAGAGCTTACGTGTGGTTCTACGTGGAAAGACACATTTCAGTCTGAATATGGCCGCCTTTCTCATTTCCTCTCGCTGCACCCGTCTTTGTTTTACTTCAACAAAGTCACTCGAACTGTTGGACTTCAGCCTCCAGGAGCCAAGGTAATTTATCATGTATTGGATTAAGGATTATTTCAATGATCTAAAGTGTTGTTTCTTCTTTCCGTACACATTCACCTATCATTTGTTCCCTTACTCTTAATTCTGTCATGTTCACCAATGCCCTGAGCGGGAAAATCCTACTTCCATGAAACTTGAACCCATGACCATTGAATTGCCCCTGTGAGGAATTTATCCTGCAACCACTGAGGCTGGGGATTCATATTATACTCCTTTATCTTTATTACAGTTTCAAACATTGGCCATCAATATTATATTATTCTTGATTTAACAGGTATTTATTTCTAGATGTAAGTGCTATCTTGGCTCTGCATTAAAAAAGTAATTTTGTACACCTTCGTGTTCAGAGGTGCCAAGTTACAGGAATATTATTCCTTTATCGAAACACTTAGGTCATATTGTTGATTCGGAAAATGCCTTGCTAAAAAATGTTTCACTCCACTCGGAATTTTCACTGCTATTATGCATTTCTGTCCGATGTAAAAATTCTCCCTATCGTATTTCAATCTCCTGGGGAAGATTCAAACTTTGTGTCTGTCGTTATTAGCCATAAACAACACGTTGTAAACACTTCGTCTTATTTTTGTCAACCGATGGATGCGGGAAAATTATATGATGGGACCGCGATCTTCGAACGATCAATGCGGGAAAACGATACTTCGGGGAACGATAGATGCAGGAAAAAATTACATTGTCTTCATGGAACTTAATTTGGGACCAGGAGCGGCGAACGATGAATGCGGGAAAACGATGAATGCGGGAACGATAAATCGGGGTTCCACTGTATACTGGGTTCAATTCTGCACTAATCCCCATGATATTTTCAGGGCTTATTTCACCATTGGTTGCTTAAGGGAAAAATTTATTTGACAAACATGTCAACTATTGACATGCATTATTGGGCATTTAACATATTTCAAAAAAACTACTCAAAAATATTTTTTAAATGAGTACGAATTCCCTCAGCATTTTAGTAGCTTTTCAGTAAAATTTATAAAGGAATATTCTTGCCATATTACATAGATAATTCAAGGCTCAGGCTCTAGATGCATTCAGATATGTATGTGAGTGATGAACGATTTGAGTGGTCAATCTCTCGTTGTTTAATTTAATTATCCATTTCTGCTTTTATTTCCAATTCTACCTATATTTAGTGCCCTGTTGTATTTTTAACGTCGCCCTTTTGTGTGTTTTGTGGTGGGGCCCACCTGGAGCCAGAACAAGGAATTTTGTCAGGGGGGGCAAAGATCATCATGCAACCCCTCCTCTAATCTCCCCCCACCCCCCTCTGCTGCCACCACTAAAATATAATACATTCGTAAGCTACTTGTTGAGATGCAGTAGTTGAAATTACACCCCGCATGTTTGCTGTTAAGAAGTCTTGTTGATATTATTGCTTAGTAATTTATAAATAAATAACTTTTTAATAAACTTTTCAAATTTTGTCGTCCAGGGCATGTGCCCTTGCCCCCTAGCCCCGCCCTAGATCCGGGTATGGGTCCACCTTTATTAATGCTTATTTGCCATTTCTAGGCTTTGACACCTTCCCGTGCCAGTGGAGGTGGGGCTGATGGGGGAGGGGGCTACAAAGGTGGCGCTCACCGGCGCAAGAAGAGGAAGAAAAAGAGGGGAGGCGGGTGGGTGAGCCGCAAGCCGAAAGGCGGGGCTGGAGGGGGCTGTGATGGGGGGAGGCGAAAGGCGTCCGTGGGGCTGGCGAGCAAGTGGAGGGACCACGTGGGGAGCGTGGCAGGGGGGGAGGAGGACATGGACGAGGAGGAGGGGTGCGAGAGCGACGACGGAGACAAGTACGAGGACTGCAGTGTGTCGGATGGTGAGGAGATGTTGCCGGAAGGAACTCACTGGTTTGACTTTGACGACGCCACCGTCAAGGCCATCCCTGCCTCTGCACTTGAATCCCAGTACTCTGGCAGGGAGAGCGCTTACATGCTGTTCTACCGAAGGGAAGAGCTCGGGAGCGGGAGGAGGAAGGGGCCCCTTCTGCCGGAACACCTTGCAAGGATGGTGGAAGAGAAAAATAAGCAGCTAAGAAAAGAAAGGTAGGAATAGGGTGGTTTCCTTTTATTTTTTTATTGCACAAATCGAAAGATTAGTACTCCTGGAGTACGCATTGCACACCTTAAGATTTTTAAATGACGATATCTATTTTCTGCGATTAAATGAAAAGAAAATTTTCAAGCCCGCAAAAACACAACGGCCAAGTATGAATTCTGGGATAAGCCCGTGTGACGTCATTCTAGTTCCCGCTTCTGTCATGTGAGGTGACCTTGGGGCAAGTAAGTATGTGTGTGCTGCTGCGATGTAGGCTGCTAGCAGGTAGCGCTTGGCTTAAATAAGGATTATTAATACCTTATCAAACAAAGGAAACTACCTGACTATAGGCAGTTTTAATAGGTGATCATTAAGAGATGTTTCCCTGAGCTCTGCGCCTCATGCATGCATTGTTAATCTCAGACAATGTGAAACTCCTATCTACTTGTATAGAAACTAGGTCCCTGTGACGTCACGTGGAGTGGCATCGCATGGGTGCCAATCTGGCCTTTTTCAAATGAGGTTAAAATTGACCATTAATTAGCATTCAATTAAACTGGGATTTCTACAACCAAATAATTTGTACATTATAAATACACTAATTGTGGGTAACGAATCGCAATCAATGCCTTTTGTTTTCTTTGATGAAGGAAACAACCCTATTCAGTGCTGGAAGCCCCTATACCAGAGAAAAGTTTGGTAATTGGAAGTAAAGGTTTATAGACTAAAGTTAGCAAATTAAATGCTTGACACTAGAGTGTGTGGACCGTAAATTGGTGCCTGGGCCCACGTAGTACCTGAGCCGCGAATAAAGGAGGGGAAGAAAGGACCTACAAAAGAACTGTAAGGGACCGACACAGGTAGCTGGCGGGTCTGTTGCCCATCCCTTTCCTTCCCCTGACGAAGGCAACTAGCACCTCTTATAGAATTACAGTGGAACCTCGTTAAAGCGAGTACGGGCTATTGCGAGACCCCCACCATTACAAGAGATAGCCGATGCACAGTCAATTGACCCTATAATAAGCATGTAAAAAATTCGTTTTTACGAGGCCCTTTTGGTGTTGGCACTCGCTATAGTGAGAGTTTCGCCGGAGAGATCGCCGTTACACCTTCACCAAGAGTCCCTTATCTCTGTAATTTCTTGCGATCTGTTAGAAATGAAGTTAACATGGAGTGCTCAGTCTCAAATTCATGTAGTAAACTGTCGTTCGATATAAATAAGTACAGTCGGATCCGGATTTAACGTCTTCGCATTTAACGTTTTTCCGCATTTAGCGTTTATTTTTTGCGGTCCCGATTCATTCCCTATTAGGACAATGTAAAAATTATCCGTATTTAGTGTTTCCGCATTTTGCGTTTTTCCGCATTTATGGTCGTAAAAAATTTTCCCGCACAAGATTTTTTTTACCTGATTTAACGTTTTTTCATGACGGCTCATGCAAATGATTATCAAAATCTTCGAATTTCTGCTCATCGACAAGAAGTCTCTCATGAAAGTTTACCAAGAGTCATTTGAATCTACCGGGGAACGCTCCTTCAACTGCTTTCTTCCGCGAATGCAGCGCTGCGACCTTCAACTCGCAAGCTGGGTGATTTGTCCTCTCGTAATGTTTCGCTCCCCTTCTAATCCAAACACACCAGACACTTATTGTATCAGATCCGATCTAATAGAGCTAAGTCATCCCTTGATAACCTCTAACTACCTTATCCTTCACTTCGTGAACTTCGATGATACGTAACGACTGATGACACGAGTTATCATCCGAGGGCCGCTACAATGATGGTTTCCTCGTAATGTTTTCAATTGACGGCTTATGCCCCTTTCTACTCTACTCTCTACGGGCAGTCCATTGTTAGCCCAATATTTTTCCAGTCAGCTACTTTCTCTTTTCATAAGAGGCTCGATATCATTTGCGCAGTTCACTAGAAGATTATTTTTATAATCCATTCCAAGGTCAGTTTCCACGGAGGAACAGCGAAAGAACCGAGGAAGTGTTTCCCCTGTCATGATCGTGAGTGAAAACATTCTTTCCTAACGGAACAACATTATTTTACATCGTAATTTAGATATCCCGAAGCCTAGATACTGACATGCGGCTGGTTGATATCGCTGTTGATTCAAAGATCAAAGATTCAAAGAAGTGCTATTTTATGTCTAAAGAGAATGACAATCGGAGTTTTGACAATGAGCCTCCTGAGCGCACATTTTGGATTTCGAGGTCATCCAAAAAAGGAGAATCTTTTTTCTAGTATGCGTACAAGTCGATGGTGATCCAACTCGATGATAACACCAGATTCGTTGTCATATATCCGCGGCCTCATGCAGGTCGAATGGAGCCCGGAGAAGTTGCTTACGCGGCGCGCTGATCACCATGACTCCGACTCACCATGTTTCTCGGCTGTCCTCGGCATGTCCATGACTCTAAATAAATCGCTCATGCTGGAAAAAAAAATCACCACATATCACGGTAAAATAGATGAGCGCGGAAAAATACGAAAATCCAGCAGGAATCCCTTGGTGCTTGACTGCGACACCATAACTCGGACGAAATTGCCAAAACTGCAGAGGCACTGACAATTTTTCAGATGAAATCCAGTTCTGTTGAAGATTAAACCTTTTAAATTAACACAGTTTAGCTAATCGTTATTCAAGGTCCAACCAAATTTTATTAAAAGCTGCCGAGAAACATGGTGAGTCGGAGTCAAGGTGATCAGCGCGCCGCGTAAGCAACTTCTCCGGGCTCCATTCGACCTGCATGAGGCCGCGGATATATAACAACGAATCTGGTGTTATCATCGAGTTGAATCACCGTCGACTTGTACGCATACTAGAAAAAAGATTCTCCTTTATTTGGATGACCTCGAAATCCAAAATGTGCGCACAGGAGGCTCATAAATCGCTCGTTTCGCCGAGGCAACAGAAAACGTTAAATTGGCAAAATTCCAGAAAACCTTCCTTTTCCTATATATTCGGTAGTTTATAATTCGGGATTAGCGATCTTCTGCTGTCCCTTTATTTCACTCATCTTTACTGATGCAATGACGATTTTTCGAGTACCTACTTACACCTTTTTTTATTATATTAGAAATGCCATAGTCACTACATGTCACTTTTACAGAAAAAAATTTAAAATTTCTTCGAGGCCACTGAAATATGCGTAAAATGGAATCACTAATTTCCATAATAATATTCTGTGTGGGAATGCTTTTAAGTTGATGAATATTATAATTTTCTTAAAATATTTCATTGAAACAATTGTCATCCTCTCATTACTTATTTTTACTACCCATTTTTTAGCTGATTCCTGAAAAGTATTATCCAACCTTAATTGGGCAAAGAACATTTAATCAATGAATTTGTTGCTGCATTTAGCACCTTTTAGTTACTTAAAATAATATTTTTTATTCATAAAAAGCCATTCCAATCATTACAGGCCCTAATACCTGAAAAAAATGGCAGGTCCTTATTTAGTGTTTTTCCGCATTTAGTGTTTTAAATTTTGTCCCCGCTGAAAAACCTTAAATCAGGATTCTACTGTAGTTCATTTTGGTGAAAATATTGTGGCATTAACATTCGCGAATGCTTGATCTTCTTTTGTTCCTCGGGCGGCAGAAAGCAGACGGCAGCATACCTGTATGCCCGCGAGTTGCGTGAATAGAAAGCATTTGATGGCAGACACCATGGCCAAAAAACAATGCTTTGCATGATTTTTATTCAATGCTGCGCTTATAAATTGCTTGAATAGGTAGTCCTTGTTTGAGTAAGGAAATTTAGTGATGCAAAAAAACATCGTCTTTCGTCTGGATTTATGCTTACGTTTATCAGATATAAATTTATCTGTCACCGCACCACTCCTGTTCCTGCTAAACTGTTTGTAACAGGTATATTGGCTATTATTTGCTCCACCTCCGGTTGTGCGACAATTCGCTATAGCGAGTGTTTATTGGAGCACCGTGGGGTCTTGTTTTATTGAGGCTGCACTGTATTAACCTTTTTACTTTCTCATAATATCTCAATCTAAAAAGCATATTTGTAAAGTACTAAAAAAGCTAAGAAGAATGATATAAAACACAAAGTGCTCTCATCATAAATAACGAAATGGTCGAAAGTTATTTTTTAGCTGTTATACTGTATGTTTTGTTAGAACCCGCCAGCTACTTGTGTCGGTCCCATACAGTTCTTTTGTCGGTCCTTTCCTCCCCTCCTTTGCTTGCGGCTCAGGTACTTCGCGGGCCCGTGCGCCAACTTACGGTATACAGACTATAGAAGGACCAGTCCGCTATTTTGACAGGTAACCTCTACTTACTGAATAATATTGCCTGGAATTTTTTAGATGTCTTCTTCATTTTTTATGACTTTGATTTATTTTTTATGTTGCATATTATGTGAAAATATAATTTATTTTTTTCATATAGAAATGGAGTCATACCATCAGTTTACACTAAGGATGAATATGTGAAAATGACAGGTTAAGCATTTCTGTTTTATTTGTGATGGTAACGTGTGTTTTATTCAGGAAATCGCTACACTATTTAATAACTGGCCATTTTGATGTTTTAGTAAGCCTCTTTATGCATTTAACATTCCTCATTACATTTTGAATGGAAATAAGTTGCATATACATATCTGTCATCTGTGTGCTGTTTGGTCGGCCAGAGCAAGGGATGCAGGAGCAACATGACCACTGTTCATTTTAAATTTTTTACTGTAAATTTGTAAGAAATTACTCAGTGTTATTGATATTTGAAGGAAGGAAAAGGATATTTAAAATAATTACTATCCGTCAAAATGACTAGTAATATTTGGTTCCTTCTAGATAGTATGGGGCCAGGATGGTCCTTCTAGGGTTAACTGAAAACTAGTTTCACATCTCAGGGGTATTTAAAATAACTTAATGATTGCGCTGGATGCTGTCCCTTTTATGAAAACTATAAAAATACTACTACTGACACTAAATAAAAATTGAGTTGTCTTGATGCATAATGCTGATTTTATTTTGACGGTTCCTGTGTTAGTTTCATCTTAGGATGCCATCTACCGTGATTTACGGCTTTAATTTAGAAAACCCAGATGAAAATCATGACTACGTCACTGTACACCTAAGAACTTTCATTCTATATCAAAATCAAATAAAAAGCTAGTTTTTCTGTAAATTTAATTCAGTTTTAATGAACACAACAGTAACCCTAGGACCCTTTTATCACATGCTAAGTACCTCCTACCTAGCTATTTTTACTATGAACCAGTCTGAATTACCTGTAACAATTATCTTCAGGGTAATTTTTATTAGTAATCATTGCATTTTGTTAAAAGTGACTATGTATATCTAGTAATCTACTTATTGTCTCTGCAAATTATCTTATCTTCTCTGTATCAATGCCATTATGTTACTTAAGAAGTGAGCTGTGGCCAAAAAAAAACAAGAATGTGCGAGGTTATCCTAAATAGCTGTGCATTTAATTCACTTGGGCTTTTTAGGTAAAATACATGCATTATTTGTTGATGCTCTTTGCATCCAAATGAATTTTAAACTTCGAAAAATCATACAATAGATTTTAATAATTTAACTGTAATAATAATAATAATAATAATAATGGCGTCATGATGACGCCCTGCAAGTCAACATTGACAAAACAGTTTTTCTTCAGTCCCATGGCAACCAGTCTCAATGAACCTCAAGTATGATCTTAAATGTTGGTCCTCATGTGATTTCTCGGGCACATTCAACAAAATTATTAGGTGTTATCCTCACTGACAACCTTGACTGGTCATCACATATTGACTATATAATGAATAAACTATCCACTGGCATATTTATTATAAGAAGCTGGCTGAAGTAACTACCATTGATTCTCTGAAAATGATATATTATGCCAAAATATATCCTCACTTAACTTATGGCATCATCTTTTGGGGTAATGCTAGCTGCTGCCACAAAGTCTTCTGAAAATTCTAACATTCCCATCACTGTACGTACTTAACTGTGCCTCTTTTGCTAAAAATAACCCTGAATACTCTCCAAAAAATAGTTCTCTTCATAATCACGCAACCAGAACCACCAATGACGTTCACCTCAAAGACTACCCGAGCACTTTCGGCCAAAAAGGACCCTTCTTCTCCCTATGAAAAATATGCAGCAAATTACCGTATGATATCAAATGTCTTCCACCTACACCATTCAAGAATGCTTTGAAGAAATATTTAATGGAAAACAACTATTATAGACTGAAGGATTTTATGTTGGGCTTTGAGTAATCTTTGCCCATCAGCCGCAAAAATTGTAACTTTTCCTTAAAACTGTAAAAATTGTAAATATTATATCACTTCATTTATTTGTAACTATTACTTTTTATTTTGAGACTTCCAATGTCACCGGTACATATGTTATCTCTAGCAACAATATAAATTATTATTATCATTATTATTATTAACTCGTAGAATGTTTTCAATAAGCTTTTCTTGGTAAGCACTGGCTGGCAGGAGTATTCCTACCTCAAACATGAATGCTTTCTCATCTCATTTCCTTGTGTTTTTTGCAGAGAAGTTTATGATATGGCAGTTCATCAAGTTTACGTGCGAGTACTTCCTTCTGGTTCATACACCATTAGGAATAGTGCTCTGCATAAACGGATCTCAGTGGCTAGTGAATCAGTGGAGGAGTTGCGGGTGCCTGTGGACGAAAGATGGACTCTTAGCCTCCTTCATGAAGAAATTGCTAAGGTACTTATCCCAAATTAGAAAAAAGCTAAATTTTGTTGATTGATACAATCAGTCAGCTTTGAAATGGCCTTTGCAAAATTGATGCCCTAGAAAACTTATCATTCTGGCTAAACCCGTGTGATTTCCTACTGTAATTTTACTTGTTTAAAAGGCATACTATCGTCATAAATTTTTTAGTGTAATTAGTAGTCCTTTCTCTAAAAATAACTTTATCTCTGCTATGATTTTTTTCATAAAATAGCAATGATGAGAGCATAAACAGCATCATCGGAGAAGAGGTCAATGTTGATTACGATCATTTGAATTCGTATTTTGAAAGTCAAATGTTTGTCCTGTTAGGCTGTAATTGTGTATGAAATAGCTGTGCAACAACAATCTTGCATACCTATTCTTATTAGTTTTGTAATTAAATTTGATTTTATTTCGGTGGGAATCCGCTGCTTTGTATTTTTTCATTGTGCCACTTTTAAAGGCAGTTAAATATTAATTGGCAGGAAATCTTTGCAAATCATTGTTGCATTTTTTTTTTTTTTAATTTCTGATAGGCATGTGAGAAGGAACCTGGATGGAATGCGGATGGGAAATGTCTGTGGCCAGAACTTTATACCTGCATGGACACTCCATGTGGTCTGCACCTCCTTGAACCGCTGAAAAACTTGCGAGATCCTCAATTTACTCTTGTGAAAGATGTATACGATGAGGATTTTCGAGTGTTTGCTTGGGATGGTAAACAGGTTAGTGGGACCTCGATTGATCTCACCTTTGATTTTTCCCCACAGACTGTTTAATTTTTGGCGTTTGAGTTTGCGCTGACCCCTCTGATTGTCAGTGCCCCTCTCCTCTTAATCAATCAAAGCCCTCTACCTCCTCCTTTCTCCTGAAGCAGATCTTTCTCCTCACCCACTGCCTTATTTGTTTTTTCTTGCCATCTATCTCACCTCGCATCACTTATGCTTCCGTAGTCTACTATCATCCTCTTTCATCAGCATTCCCATTTTCTGCCTTGTTAATTTCTTAGCTCCATAATGCCGGGACTACACTAGTAACTTAAGTGACCACTTAAGTTGGCTCCCTATTTAAAGTGGTAGTGTGGGTGTCACCAGCTTCCTTTCAGTGCACCTCCACTTAAGTCACTTAGAACCCATTCTTAAATTGCGTAGGCAACTTTTTCCGCACGGTTGAAGCTCTTCAAGTGTTGTAAATGGCACATAATAATACCCATCCCATCCCTGAATCATCCCGTTGATTATGTCCTAAGTTGTGCTGTATTCCATGATGTGGTTATTTAGCATTCCATTTCGTTAGTTAACTTCTAATGTTGGGGTTATTGAATCGACGAATTTATTTTGTGGAGTTTCTCATCTTATTGTTGATTTTATTTCCATGAAAACTAATTGCTATGCCTGTTTCTCAAGGTGAAACCCGTTTTATAAAACTTAGAAACGTTTTAAGGAATTTTAAGACTGACAATGAGACGACAGCAGAGGATCCAGTGAAACAGTTAATTTTCCATGGTGTCATAATCGAAAATAACGTAAACAAATGCACTTAGTAACATCCCACACACTGCTATTGAAACCATTGCATAGGGCTTCAATTTTAGTCCTGGGGATGCTGAGGGGGATAAGATATGGCGATTTCATTGGACGTGGGAGGAATTAAAGGTTAAAATTTAACATCAATGGTTTTAATAAAGGAGTGGAATTTAAGTATGTGTTTTCGTTTACTGTATGAATATGTCATTCCACTGATTCCGCTAAGTCAAGCTTAGTAATTCTAAATTTCTCTGGCTCCATCACCTCTCGCCAAATAGTGTTTGCTCAGGGACTGAAATCGGTCTTTCCTTTTAACCTTCTAAATCCAAAATGATTAATTCATGGAAGTTTATTTCAAATAACTGTGGCTTTGGATCACAGAATCACTAATTGCTCTCCTAGATCTTCATCTGTCAACATAATTGTTTCCCGATATAGACAATCACGGCACTGAAGTCGACTTAAAGCTCAAGTGTAGCTACCGCACCACACTTAAGATTAGACTTGAGTGAAGTCACTTAAAGTTAAGTCTGTAGTGTAGACAAGGCATAACAGGCTCTTTGCTGGCCTTCCTAACCTGGAGATTTGACTTGTTGTATGATCTTTGATTTTCCCAGTGTATCAAGTGCAGAAAGGGTTCTTGGGTCTTCCACTGGGCATTAGGGGGGTTTCCTATTATTTTTTTATTGCCTAAATCAAAAGATCATTACTCCTGGAGTACGTATTTCACGCTTTTGGATTTTTAAATGATGATATCTATTTTTTGCGATGAAATGAAAAGTGAAAATTTTCAAGCTCGTGAAAACGCGAAGGGTTAGTATGAATGCCGGGAAAACACTGTGTGATGTTGTTCTGGTTCCCGCTGCCACAAGTGAGGTGACCTTGGGGCAAGGCTCTGAGCACTGATACGACGCAGGATGCTAGCAGGTAGCAGAGTACCATGGTAGCTGGTAGCACTTGGCTTAAATAAGGATTATTAATACCTTATCAAGTGAAGAAAACTTTCTGACCTTGGCCAGTTTTAATAGGTGATTATTAAGACATGTTTCCCTGAGCTCTGTGCCTCATGCATGCATTGGTAACCTCAGACGATGTAAAACTCCTATCTACTAGCATAGAAATGAGGTCCCTGTGACGTCACGTGGAGTGGCATCGCATGGGTGCCAATCTGGCCTTTGGGTCATTCCACGTCAAATCACCCAGAAATTTTCAAAATGACACCCACCGACTCGGATTTTGATGAAATTTTTGTCACTAGCTACTATCACCTATCTAATGACCCATGTAAAATATTTCCTCTCTCACTCTCATAGTTTGCAAGATATGAGGAGTCAAAGTTTGAGATGTTTGCTCAGAAGTGGCGCTAGTGGGAGTCAAATTCCAGAGTGCAGGGCACAGGGTAAAAATTCATAACTCAGAAACCACATAACATATTTGAATGAAATTTTGACCCCTTGTCTATCCAAGTACATAGCTTCCATAGTAATGTCTTTTATTCCCCTTGCATTGTTATGTTGGCCAAAATGATGTCAACAGTTGTTAATAAACCGATTTTTTTAGCTCAAAAACATTACTTCATATTTTTAGAATTATCACCAAAAGGCAGAGCAGTTAACTCATCCAATTTTTTTTTAAATTGAAGGTTAATATGTGCTCCAATATACTGTGAAATAAAAATGGTGGTGTTTAAACTGCCACTATGAGTATTTCAGGTTTTACTTTTTTTCTGCCCCTGTGAGAGGGATTTTGGACACATACTGTAAGATAATAAGTATAAGTGTATCCATACCTTCATGAGGATATATTTGAAATATTGGTCAGTAAATCTAAGACCAAACATGTAGTCTAGTGAATGTGGCTCTTGTTCATACAATTTTTTTAATAGCAATACTTGGCTTGTGGCAGCTGAGGGTAAAAAAATCCAAATGGCTCAGAAATGTGAAATGATGCTTTTTTCCTGGAATTTACCCATTTTTCAAGTGTTTAGTTTATGGAAAAATTGGTATCAAAATACATTAGGCTCTTACTGTGCATTAGAGGATAAATGGAAATACTAATTTAAATAAAATTATTTAAATAATACACTTCAATGTGTTTAAGGCATCTCCTGAACATCTCTGGAGGCTCTCTCGGGCAACTAAATGCTTTACAATACCACCAATTCCATCACATGGGGATATTCCATGGCTTGTAGCAAAGAATGTCCATGATGCCAATAAGGAGAAATCCTGGTAATGCTTGCAAAGATTGAGAAATATTTTGCAGTTCTTGTACCGTCCTGCACAACCATCACTAAAGTAACTCAATTTTTTGACTGAAGTAAAATTTTCCTTAACAAAGCAAAATACAGTGGAACTTGGTTAGTACGTTCCTCCTTAGTACGTTTTCCTCCTTAGTACGGCGATTTCCCTCGGTCCCGGTACCATCCGAACAAAATACAGGTAAAAGAATTTGGTTAGTACGTTTGAAAAAATTGCGCTTTCCTGGTTAGTACGCTCAATTGCTTGCCGTGACGCAACCCGCAATTCGTTCTCTAGTGTCTTCTTAAGGGTCGCAAACGTCTGAATTCATGATTTAATTTATTATTATTAGCCATTAACATTCTTCCATTCATTCCACATCTCTTTCTTCTACCGTAATTTATCCAAATGCATTTCTGAATTCTTGTGACGTGATGAAAAATAAAATGCGCCCATTTTTCAGGAATGTCTGACTACGAAAAACTACAGCCAATAAGAAGCCCCAATTTTCCCCACCCCGAGCTCCTCACCTTCTGTTGCCTTTGGAGCGCTTGGGAGTGCCCACTGCTGCGCACAAAGTTCGTGAGTGGGCAATTGTTGCTATTGCACGAGTTATCATGATGAAGAAATGAGTCTTAACGGTATTAGACAATTCCCACATTATCTAAAGCAGTACTGCTCCATAAACTCGACGTCGTGCGTATTTACTTGACTACTGTTGCGGGAGCAGACGATGCTCTGGATCTCCACGCGAAGCTTAGCTTAAAAATACTTGATCTCGGAACGAAAGCAGACGACATTAGACAAATTTTGAAATTAAATTTCAACTGTCTAATATAAAATTTTCTTGAAATTACGTCGTAATCTTATAATCTTGCATGTCATCAGTCGATATATCGATCGCTTTTACAATCGAAATGGTATCATTCCAGAAGCGAATGTCTACGGCTGTTGCCGTAATTTGAAAGTCAATATAATTTTGCCCAATTTTTATGATGTTTAAAAAACCAGTTGACTTACTCCGGGTTGTTGTTATATTCTCCGAGTACGCTGTGAGAAAGAAAAATGACTTGTCTTCGCTTGTCTGAGCTTCACTCGTCCTCGTTCTGTAAATGTATATAGGATAAATCACGGGAGATAGACGCCGTAATCATGGAATCGTCTTCGGAAATCTATGAAAAATTGCGATTTTTATTCACATGGTATTGTTTTTCAATGTAGCGCTCATTTTCTTGATTTTAAATGTGAAAAGAGTTCAGGAAGGCGATCCTATGAGAACTACCGATAGTAATTGTAATTATGACGACTTTTTCACTGATTGCAATAACCCCGACTGCTATTATTTACTTTCCTCGTTAGTACGTTTTCCTGGTTAGTACGTTCATTTTTCGTGGTCCCTTCAGAAACGTACTAACCAAGTTCCACTGTATTATTCTTTGGGTTTCATAAACAAAAGCTACATCATGCTCCAAATCATCTGACAAGATGCATAAACTGGTAATAATAAGCTGTTTAGTCAGGTGATCTAGAGTATAAATCACAACAGGGTGTACCGTACAACTATCACTTGTCCAGTGATTCCCTTGTGCCTCATCCTGGATAACATATGAGTAGCTTTGAACGTAGGTTTTCGCAGCGAGGGGCATCGTTGATAATGGCTTCCGGGTGCAGCTGCGTGTTGCGCTTTGTCGTGCAAGCTTTCGCGACCGTTGCAGGACGCATCATCAGGCGATGAATGAAATTACGGAAATCGGTGGTCAATTAATATACTCGTCCACCTCCCCCATCCCCCGGAGTAGTGGGGGAGGGGGGCGGAGTTGACGTCAGCAGAACTCTCACCCCTGTCCTTGAGCGACGAGCGGACTCTTCTTGTCTAGCGAATAACCTTGTTGGTAACATATTCGTCGTCTTCTCTTTCGGAAAATCGTTTTCCACGTCTGGCTGAGTTTAACGCCGTCCACTCTGTTGAAATTTTGGGGGCATTTTTCAATTTCAATAGCCTCCCGAATTAGTCGTCGATGATAAAATTTTTCTTGGGCTAACACCTGCGTCTCGTCGATTAAAATTCGATGTCCATCTTCTGAGTAGGCATGCTCCGCTATCGCCGATTTCTCCGTGTCACGATGTAATATCGCACGGCTGTGTTCTTTGAGACGAGAAGTCACGGAGCGCCCTGTCTGCCCGACGTAAGATTTCCCGCATGAGCACGGGATTCTATAAACGCCTTCCACGTTGAGGGGATGTAGTCGGTCCTTGGCAGATGGAAACAAGTCGCTCATCTATGGGGAGCCCCCTCTCGCCTGTTGTTGCCAACTTATAAATGGAGCATTTTGAAGAAGACGCCTTGGCCTCGAGCAAGCTTCGACCATCTTGCTGGATTAGATATGTCGACGACACATTTGTCATATGGCCACATGGAAAAGACACGCTAAAAGAATTCGCCGATCATCTGAACAGCATCCACCCATCCATCCAATTCACCATGGAGATAGAGATGAATGGAGAACTACCCTTTTTAGACGTACTGGTGCAGAGAGGCATGAACGGATCGCTGAGACACGCGGTGTACAGGAAAGCAACACACACGGACCGTTACCTCCACGCGCACTCCCACCATCATCCTCAACAGAAAGCATCGGTCATGAAAACACTCCTTCATAGGGCCAGAGTGGTTTCTGACGATGGCGCTCTGAAGAAAGAAGAGGATCGGGTGAAAGAAACCTTCAGACAGAATGGATATTCGGAAGCCTTCATCCATCGCCAGGCAAGAATTCCGAATAAACGCCTACCTGAAGATTGCGCGGAGAGAAGAGAGAAAAACAGGCCAGTGGCCTATGCCACCATCCCATACGTCGCTGGAACGTCTGAGAGAATTTCGCGTGTGCTGAGAAAAGCAGGCATCTTGACGCGCCACAGAGCATTAAAGAAGATGAGCGACTTGTTTCCATCTGCCAAGGACCGACTACATCCCCTCAACGTGGAAGGCGTTTATAGAATCCCGTGCTCATGCGGGAAATCTTACGTCGGGCAGACAGGGCGCTCCGTGACTTCTCGTCTCAAAGAACACAGCCGTGCGATATTACATCGTGACACGGAGAAATCGGCGATAGCGGAGCATGCCTACTCAGAAGATGGACATCGAATTTTAATCGACGAGACGCAGGTGTTAGCCCAAGAAAAATTTTATCATCGACGACTAATTCGGGAGGCTATTGAAATTGAAAAATGCCCCCAAAATTTCAACAGAGTGGACGGCGTTAAACTCAGCCAGACGTGGAAAACGATTTTCCGAAAGAGAAGACGACGAATATGTTACCAACAAGGTTATTCGCTAGACAAGAAGAGTCCGCTCGTCGCTCAAGGACAGGGGTGAGAGTTCTGCTGACGTCAACTCCGCCCCCCTCCCCCACTACTCCGGGGGATGGGGGAGGTGGACGAGTATATTAATTGACCACCGATTTCCGTAATTTCATTCATCGCCTGATGATGCGTCCTGCAACGGTCGCGAAAGCTTGCACGACAAAGCGCAACACGCAGCTGCACCCGGAAGCCATTATCAACATATGAGTAGCTCTCACTGAAGTCAAAGAGAACAGCTGCTTCATGGGGTCCAAGATTTTCTTTCATTTTCTTAAGGTAGTTTGCCTGTACCTTCGTAATAAATGAATGGGGCACCAGTTTTTCCACTCTTTGAATTTAAATTGATAGGTACTCATCAAATGTCACCGTGAAGTTCACCAGTTGATATCTGACACTGGAAACCCACTGATTGTATGAAACTTCATCTCCGGGGTCACATTCTTCAAACTTTTTCAGCAGTAAGTTTTTCAATTTTTCACGTGAAGGACACTGAGAGCAATGTTGCAGTATACAGTCCCTATTATTTCTAGAGCACATGAAATAGCCAATTAGGTCCTGGCTTGTTTCCTCTATATTACAGGCACTAAGCAGTAGGTTGACATTTTAATGAATTGTGCAAAAACACACTGAATGCGTTCCAGGACATCCTCCTACCACAAACCATTTTGGACCTAGGTTGCAGAATTTAGAAAAGCCAATTTTAATTCTGGGGAAGTCAAATTTAAAAGTGGAATACAATTCCTTCAAGTTAGCAAGTAATAATCTCTTCTGAACATGTACATTTTTGGAGATACTTATGGAATCTTTCTTTCCAGGCATCATTCTTGAGTACTCATCACTTTCATAGAAAGTCCTAACTAAATGTAATGTTTTATTTTTGCCTTCCCTTTTCTCAATTCAGGTGCAGCTAATTTTCCATTGTCTGAAAAGTTCTCTTGCTTGGCGGGCAGTGTACTCACTCACATGATACTCTTCCATTACTTTCTTCCTGCTCCATAAAGTTGGTACCAATGATAACAGATGTACCTTTCCTTGATGGGTGCTTGATGTGTCAACTTTTTGTTTGATTGACCCGTCAGCGTCCAAAGTTTTTTTGTAATTCATACATATTTCACTTTTTAAAAATATGATACATATGAACTTCACACAAAGAACACAATTCAAACTGACTGAATAATGGAGGAAACCTTCTACTAAGTATGTGCACTGAAAGGTATGCTAAAATTCACATATTAAATACATTGCCGAAGCATTGGCTCAGCAGTGCACTGGGTGCCCTATGGCACCCGTGGGCGTTGACGGGTTAAGTCTATGAGCACATCTATATCATGAACTTTCTGAAGTAGTTCTTTTGGCAGTTTTGGGTCATCCTTTTCTGGAGATAATTCTTTATCAAGAAGTCTTTTAACTTTCCTTTTAAAATTACTGCATGCTGACTCTACTTTCCTTTTAGCGTAGGTTGACCTTCTGTGAGATGATATGCCATGAAATTTTAAAGGTGACTCCTCCATATCTTGCAGCGTTCTGTTAAGTAGCTCAGTTGATTTTTCTTGGGATACTGTTGTTTCAAAATTCAAAATACTATCATTGCTGTCACTATCCACTGCTTCAACATCAGAAAGCTCATTTCCAAACCTGGAGTGTTTCTGTACTTCCTCCGTACATGGCTGGCATACTTTCATTCCTGGCACTAATTTCCGAAGAGTTGGGATTTTACAGGCCTTTTCTGCAAATTCAAGACTTACATTTCTCAGTGATTTTGATATTTTCTTCTTGTGGCTCTTAAAAGGATCAAGACAATATATTTGGTAGGTTTCATACTTTTTCAAATACAGTGGAACTTGGTTAGTACGTTTCTGAAGGGACCACGAAAAATGAACGTACTAACCAGGAAAACGTACTAACGAGGAAAGTAAATAATAGCAGTCCGGGTTATTGCAATCAGTGAAAAAGTCGTCATAATTACAATTACTATCGGTAGTTCTCATAGGATCGCCTTCCTGAACTCTTTTCACATTTAAAATCAAGAAAATGAGCGCTACCATGAAAAACAATACCATGTGAATAAAAATCGCAATTTTTCATGGACATCCCGGAGACGATTTCATGATTACGGCGTCTATCTCCCGTGATTTATCCTATATATATTTACAGAACGAGGACGAGTGAAGCTCAGACAAGCGAAGACAAGTCATTTTTCTTTCTCACAGCGTACTCGGAGAATATAACAACAACCCGGAGTAGGTCAACTGGTTTTTTAAACATCATAAAAATTGGGCAAAATTATATTGACTTTCAAATTACGGCAACAGCCGTAGACATTCGCTTCTGGAATGATACCATTTCGATTGTAAAATCGATCGATATATCGATTGATGACACGCAAGATTATTAGATTACGACGTAATTACAAGAAAATTTTATATTAAACAGTTGAAATTTACTTTCAAAATTTGTCTAATGTCGTCTGCTTTCGTTCCGAGATCAATTATTTTTAAGCTAAGCTTCGCGTGGAGATCCTGAGGATCGTCTGCTCCCGCAACAGTAGTCAAGTAAATACGCACGACGTCGAGTTTATGGAACAGTACTGCTTTAGATAATGTGGAAATTGTCTGACTCATTTCTTCATCATGATAACTCGTGCAATAGCAACAATTGCCCACTCACGAACTTTGTGCGCAGCAGTGGGCACTCCCAAGCGCTCCAAAGGCAACAGAAGGTGAGGAGCTCGGGGTGGGGAAAATTGGGGCTTCTTATTGGTTGTAGTTTTTCATAGTCAGACATTCCCGAAAAATGGCCGCATTTTATTTTTCATCACGTCACAAGAATTCAGAAATGCATTTGGATAAATTACGGAAGAAGAAAGAGATGTGGAATGAATGGAAGAATGTTAATGACTAATGATAATAAATTAAATCATGAATTCAGACGTTTGCGACCCTTAAGAAGACACTAGAGAACGAATTGCGGGTTGCGTCACGGCAAGCAATTGAGCGTACTAACCAGGAAAGCGCAATTTTTTCAAACGTACTAACCAAATTCTTTTAACTGTATTTTGTTCGGATGGTACCGGGACCGAGGGAAATCGCCGTACTAAGGAGGAAAACGTACTAAGGAGGAACGTGCTAACCAAGTTCCACTGTAGTATATTCCGTGATGTTCGCAGACATTGGATAGGACTTCCCCAGGTACACCACTTCTGAGAGATAACAGCTGTTTTTCAAGCATACTCATGATCTCAATTTTGTTCAGTTGCACCACTGGTGTGTAGCTTTTTTTGAGGCAATCAGATGCAGTTACTTTTCCAATGCTGCACAGTTCAACAATTTGCTCATTTTGAAGCATAGTGGAGACACTAACCTTTTTTAATGTCGAAGTTCACAATGAGCAGCTTCGCCTAACTCATAGCACACACAAGCAATGTACAGGTAAAAATACACTGATCGTACACACAGAATAAACTTGGACACCCATGGAGCATCTTTACACAAGAAGACTAGGCAGAAAACTAAAAGTGGTACCCTAGAATCTATTTTGATTTATCATGCTCTCACTGTGATACATTGTAACACTTTATTCTTCCTAGAGGTTGCACTTAACTCTCTTATTCCTTGGGGAGATGGAATAACACTGAAAAGTGAGGCTGAATAGGTGGGATTGTATTACCTTCTCAAGTTTGTCATGTAATACAATCATATGTGAGGCAGGGGAGAAAACAATGTGGCACATAATGTCAGCATTATCTCTCCCAGTGAAATAGAAATTTAATACTCCAGTTGCCATCGAGGAATGTGGATATTGGTGACAACCTGCTGCATATCTATAAGTAATACCATTTGCTCTGCCAGCTCTTACATCACTAAGGGTTTGGAAGACCATACTTCTTCTGTGAAAGTGAGGCTAAATTTGTACAACTCCAGTTCAGCGGGACTCATTTAATCACTTTTTCACAGATCTTAACAAACTTGTACATTGCATGTGCTTATGATGACCACTGGTTTTTTGGATGAGTGATTTCTAAACATGAGGAAGAACATGATGTGAAAGTGAAATTTATGCACCCATATCGAAAATCCCCATGTGATGGAATTGGTGGTATTGTAAAGCATTTACAGTGGAACCTCGTTAAAGCGAGTACGGGCTATAGCGACACCCCCGCTATAACGAGAGAAAGCCGATGCACCGTCAATTGATCCTATAATAAGCGTGTTAAAAAATTCGTTTTTACGAGACCCTTTCGGTGTTGGCTCTCGCCATAGCGAGGGTTTCACCGCCGGAAGACTTTCATCAAGACTCCTTAACCTCTGTAATTGCTAGCGATCTGTTAGAAATGAAGTTAATGGAGTGCTCAGTATCAAATTTATGTGGTAAACTGTCGTTCGATAAATATAATGATGACGAAACAATGCTTTGCATGATTTTTATTCAGTGCGGCGCTTATAAATTGTTTGAATAGTTAGTCATTATTTGAGTAAGGAAATTTGGTGATGCAAAAAACATCGCCTTTCGTCTGGATTTATGCTTACGTTTATCGGATAGATGTTTATCTGTCGCCGCACCACTCCTGTTCCTGTATATCTGTTCGCAACAGGTATATTGGCTATTATTTGCTCCACCTCCGGTAAAGCGACAATTCGCTATAGCGAGTGTTTATTAGTGCACCGTGGGGTGTCGTTATATCGAGGTTTCACTGTAGTTGCCCGAGAGAGCCTCCAGAGATGTTCAGGAGATGCCTTAAACACATTGAAGTGTATTATTTAAATAATTTTATTTAAATTAGTATTTCCATTTATCCTCTAATGCACAGTAAGAGCCTAATGTATTTTGATACCAATTTTTCCATAAACTAAACACTTGAAAAATGGGTAAATTCCAGGAAAAAAGCATCATTTCACATTTCTGAGCCATTTGGATTTTTTTACCCTCAGCTGCCACAAGCCAAGTATTGCTATTAAAAAAATTGTATGAACAAGAGCCACATTCACTAGACTACATGTTTGGTCTTAGATTTACTGACCAATATTTCAAATATATCCTCATGAAGGTATGGATACACTTATACTTATTATCTTACAGTATGTGTCCAAAATCCCTCTCACAGGGGCAGAAAAAAAAGTAAAACCTGAAATACTCATAGTGGCAGTTTAAACACCACCATTTTTATTTCACAGTATATTGGAGCACATATTAACCTTCAATTTAAAAAAAAATTGGATGAGTTAACTGCTCTGCCTTTTGGTGATAATTCTAAAAATATGAAGTAATGTTTTTGAGCTAAAAAAATCGGTTTATTAACAACTGTTGACATCATTTTGGCCAACATAACAATGCAAGGGGAATAAAAGACATTACTATGGAAGCTATGTACTTGGATAGACAAGGGGTCAAAATTTCATTCAAATATGTTATGTGGTTTCTGAGTTATGAATTTTTACCCTGTGCCCTGCACTCTGGAATTTGACTCCCACTAGCGCCACTTCTGAGCAAACATCTCAAACTTTGACTCCTCATATCTTGCAAACTATGAGAGTGAGAGAGGAAATATTTTACATGGGTCATTAGATAGGTGATAGTAGCTAGTGACAAAAATTTCATTAAAATCCGAGTCGGTGGGTGCCATGCCTGGGTGAACTGACATGGAATGACCCCTTTTTCAAATGAGGATAAAATTGACGTTTGCCATTCGTCTAAACCAGTATTTCTAAAACCAAATAATTTGTATATTATGAATACACTAATGGTGGGTAACGAATCGCAATCAATGCCTTTCGTTTTCTTTGATGAAGGAAACTACCCTATTGGCTCCATGTCTCTGGGCATCTTGAAGAACAAATGAAGAGCAAGTCGTTTTTTGAAACCTCAGCACAAGTACACATGGAGCCAATTAACTGGTAGAAGATCCAAGAATCCTGTCTGCCTTGTTGTAGTGGTTGGAGTGTTGTCGTACCACTCCGTGGTAGGCCAGTCTCCCAATCCTGGGGTTACAAGGGGTGGGGTGGGGGTTAGAGAAATCTCAGAGACAGTCTAAACCCCTCTTGAGTGCTATGTGGAGGGCACTGACGTTCATGACTCCATTTGCCAGATGGGACTTTTAGCTGTGGTCACCTTGATGCCTTTTGTTAAGAGTATGCTTTTGCAAATGCAAGGTTTTTCTCTGTCCCTTCCCTTATGTGTGGTACAAATGACCTGAGCTTTTAGTCGCCTCCTCGAAATATCTTCCTTAAT
Source organism: Ischnura elegans (assembly GCF_921293095.1). NCBI lineage: Eukaryota > Metazoa > Arthropoda > Insecta > Odonata > Coenagrionidae > Ischnura > Ischnura elegans. The sequence continues at coordinate 16,880,441 of NC_060253.1, read as the reverse complement.
TGACCCTTTCAAGTAATGATCTTCTCATCTCCTCCTCTATCTGTGCATGAATGCCTCTTTTGCTGAAGCTGTTCCCTTCCTGATTTGAGCATTTTCTTTGTTTTTTGTTTTAGGTTGGTGGGACGCCCTACAATGCAGGTGTGGACAATGAGCCTTTGATGCTTAAGCTAGTGATGCCGTCCATAAACGGCATTTCCCACGAGATATCGTGTGGGTTTCCCAAATCATGGCCCCTCTCTCGCTTGCGTAAGGTGGTCTCTGAAATGGGTGCCTTGCCACTTTTGGGTTTCTACCTCAGCTATGAACCACCCCCGGACCCTGACTCCCACAAGTATAATCTCAGAAGAGGAGCAGTTGGGAATAGGAGTAATTCCCAAAAACTTGTTAACGGTTCAACTAAGGTATGTAATGTGTTTCCCACTGGTCGTTTTAACTCTAGTCTTCCAGCTATTCCATCATTTTTGTGCTTTGTTTGCAAAGTTGTTGGTATTTTTTTTCACTTGGACTCGAGAGAAGGAGCCAGTTTAGTTTTAATGGTAGAAGCAAAATCGTCACTATCCTCCCCCCATAATTTATCTACATGAAGTTGAATAATGGAGCAAAGAATGGTGAATGTGCTGTGTAATATTGATGATTTGGAACATGTGGGACCAGGGCTATTCCAGAGTTAGATTTTTCCAATTTTTAGATCACTTTCCTCTCATGGGTTAGTTATGAACAAATGAATTATTAATGGGTCAGTTGATCAATGATGGCCAAAGATTCTAGGACCCAGTGGCGCAGTGAGGGGGGGTTTTGAGGGATAAACCTCCCCTCCCCAGAGCTGAGAGAAACTTTTCAGTTTTATCCATTTTACTTAATATGATTAATTTACTTTTAGAAGAGTGTAAGGATTAATAAAATATCCCTCAGAAAGCCATAAAACTCACCATTTTGAACCATTTATCTTAAAAAATTTCTGGGGGAGGGCCCCTGCACCTCCCCCAGAAAATTATCCTGGTGGGTATACCACACACCTCAGGTCTAGTTGCGCCTAAAACCCCCCCTAGTCTTAATTCCCAGCTGTGCCCCTGCTAGGACCAAATTGTTTAGGCGAGAACGAGTTTGTGATTGTGTTATGAACGTGACAACTTTGATTACGATGGCAGACATTGACTTGTCAGACTATCATGAACTGCCGCACTGAATTAATTGTGTAAGTGCAATTCTACCCGAAGAGCATATTGTTAAATGATATTTCTTGATGGGAAAAGTGATGGCTGGTATAGAATATGAATAATTTTCAATTACTGGTGTTATGTATGCCAAGGCTCTATTTGCATCATAAGAACTATTTTACTTTTTGTGATATTGATTTATTCAACCATTCATAAATTTTTATTACTTTATAAGATGTACACAGCAAACTCTGTATCTTAAATAGTTATTTGTAAGTCAATTACTGATGTATGCAACAAAGACTTGCATTAATCCCTAAAAGGATGCAAACCATGAAAGGATGGTAACCATGTTACCTGGTAACAAGTCGTGTGGCATCTATCAGATGCCAAAAATGAAAAAAGATTGTTTTTTACCAGCTGATGTGACAAAACATAGAAATGCATCAGTGAATCTTACAGAATCACAAAATATAAAGTAGCACAAAATTTCATTGGTCAAACTTTAAAAGCATGAAGTGGGAAAAAAATAACTACCTGGCGTCAAATAGATTGGCGACTAATGGAGGTTAAATCATCTGTTTATATGAAACTGTAATCAGAACACAGATGCAATGGGAATGCTTTTAACTACAATACATAAATAAACTTATCATATTCTTTGAACACATTCAAGCCACTTTGTGGAATATGCCCACAGCTCTTGTGATTATGGAATGAAAGGTTATTTGACTGTTGATGTTTATGGCACGGCAATCATTGTGAAAAATGTGTACCCCTTAGGTGTTTTGAAGTTGGTCGTAGAATTCTCACATGATCTTTGTGGGCAAAAATTATTTGGGATTGTATAATTATTTTCATAGCATATTATTGATTGCTTGATTCAAGGCAAAGGATTTAATTGATGAAGTGTTTGATATGGATGGGATTTTTATCAATAATTCATGAAATTTTTGTTTAATTTTGTGTGTTATTATTTGCTACATCATCCACAAATGAAAAGACGACTTAGTTGACTTCCACTGACTTATTTTCTTGGTACGACATGTTTCGATCCACAGAGGTCATTTTCAGGTACAGATCTCTATGGCCTCTATTGAAACATGTCCTACGAAGAAAGTCAATCATTGGAAGTCAATGAAGTTGTCTTTTCATTTGTGAATATCAACTTCCATGTAGTAGAGCCTGATATCACCGACTGTATTGCTACATCATGATGTACTTGTTGCTTTTAATTTGTTGACCTCTGTTTTTAACTACTTTTGAGAGCTTCTAAGAAAATTTGAACAGATGATGTAGTGATCTAACAGTCAAGGGCATTGTTTAAATCTTAAGAATGAAGTATAGATCAATTTAAAAAATTTTAAAGTTGGATATACTTAAGGCATCTCATAACATTTTTTTACGGTTACATAACTTTGTAAATATATACAGTGGAACCTCGTTAAAGCGAGTACGGGCTATAGTGAGACCCCCGCTATTACGAGAGATAGCCGATGCACCGTCAATTGATCCTATAATAAGCATGTTAAAAATTTCGTTTTTACGAGGCCCTTTTGGTGTTGGCTCTCGCCATAGCGAGGGTTTCACCGCCGGAAAAACTTACACCAAGACTCCTTAATCTCTGTAATTGCTAGCGATCTGTTAGAAATGAAGTTAATGGAGTGCTCAGTCTCAAATTTATGTGGTAAACTGTCGTTCGATAAATAAGTACAGGCATCCCCCGAGTTACGTATGTCTCGACTTACGTAAATCCGTACTTACGTAAGTGATAACCGTATTTCAAATGATTACGTTAATTTTCGAATGCGAGCGCGAAGAAGTAGATATTCGCTCGTACAACCTATGGTAGAAAAAAAATTGAATAGTTATCGAGTTTTTTACGTGCTAAAAATAACAAAGTGACCTATTTTTGTCATCACTCGAAGGAATTTTCATTAATTCTGTAGAAAAATCGCTTAAAAATCCCAAGTCAGCAATCAATCTGAAAATTTGCAGTGCTAGCGATGGATGTGGTTGCGCTCATTCCCGTACGATACAACTTGTTGTACAGCATGCACTCCCGAACTCCGACTTTCAGCTATTTAAAAATTGTATCCTAAAGTTTGGACATTTCCATCTATGGAATTAAAAGAAAATGGAGTTCAAGCAGAAATTTTTACTGCGGAAAAGAATTGTTTAGTACCAACGTAACGGCATTGAAATTTTGAGTGTTGGCAACGAACGCCGCGAAAAAGTTAAGGAAAAGTTGACACACGATATTAATTGCATAATTGTTTACATGTTTCTGGTGGAAAATTTTATTAAGCTGCATTTTCTCGTTATCTCTGTGCAACTGTAAATGAATATTGCGTCATTGAAAGCTTTTCCCCACTAACTTTGTTGCACGTTAATGACGGAGTTGGCTGAATAAAAGCTCACTTTTAATTAGCTTCGTGCTTTGGAAATACTCTTCGATGTTCGATGTTTCCAGCCCAGTAAATATTCAAATGATGATATTTTCACGTTATTTTATTGAGATATGAGATAATGAAAGTATGTTTCCGTGCGTGAAAGATTGAGGGTATGTGCGTGTGAATTTATCTAGGAATATAGTAATTTTCTTGTATTTTTGTGTGTGTTATTTGCTCGTAATCCTAGACTCTCCTCCTACGTGTATTAACTGTGACAGTGAAACCACCAGATTCATCGGTCAACGTAATATATAAAAGGCAGAAAATATAATGATTAAATGTAGGTAGACAATGCATTGTTTGGGCCCTTAGATGAATCAATTTAAGTATTCAGTTTAGTAATGTAGCGTTGAGATACCGTACTTCCCCGAATCCACGCAATCAGTCAACTTTGGGAATAATATTACGCATTTTGATTGGCAATGCTCGAGATGCAACTCTCAGACTATATTAATGTTTAACGATTTTGTATCTAATAACGTAAGAATACGCGGTAGAGTTCATGAATATCGCAGTGAATTAAATGAAACTTCACCGAGAATTTACCGCACATTTCTCTGCTGAGAATTTCACCGCGCCGATCGAAATCTCTGAAGCACTAACGCAAAGGTTCGACTTACGTAAATTTCGACTTACGCAGAGTCTGCTGGAACGCATCTCTTACGTAACTCGGGGGATGCCTGTAGTTAATTTTGGTGAAAATATTGTGCCATTAGCATTCGCGAATGCTTGATCTTCTTTTGTTCCTCGGGCGGCAGAAAGCAGTCGTCAGCATACCCGCACGTCCATGAGTTGCATGAATAGAAAGCATTTGATGGAACACACCATGGCCAAAAAAAACACCTAACACGTCTAAGCGAGAAAATAAAAATAAAGGAGTAATATGAGGTATATTGGCTATTATTTGCTCCACCTCCGGTAAAGCGACAATTCGCTATAGCGAGTGTTTATTGGTGCACCGTGGGATGTCGTTTTATAGAGGTTCCACTGTACCTTATATCTTGACTGGAATTGATTTTTTCTCTGGGAATTATTGCACAATTTGTGCACTGCAGGTTACTCCGTAATGTTATCACCATGTCCTTGTATACTTAAGCTGTTTCATATGTAGTTATTTAAATTAAGCTGCTTTTTTATATAGTTTCTCAATTCATCCCTTACCCTTAGTTGTCACTATCTGATCTTATTAAGGGTATGATATTATGTTGAGTAAAATGTTATCTGTTATTTAATATTGTTTCAGACTGAATCGGTGAATGGAGAAGAGGAAAGTAACGAATTCACCTTGGTGAAGGCCATCAATCTGCCCTTGCTGGTGAATGATAAGTCTTTGGCAAGTCTTAGTATAATGTCAGGGGGGAAGATACTGGTCAAAACTAAAGGTATTTTTTCAAGCAGTCACTCTCCGTCGGATGGCTCTGGCATTGTGGTCTGGGTGGAGGACTGGACTCAGGTTGGGGCCAAGCCAAGTCCTTTGAAGAGGGTCTACAAGAACTGTGGCAGTGACAGCGTGGCTATGAAAGAACAGGAGATTAATGCCACCAAGTGGGATGTCAGTGGAAGAGTTGTGAGGATAGAAGCCAGCTTCGATACGGTGAGTGTTCAGTCACATTATAGCTTCATTTGCATTGCAAAAAAAAGCCTGATGAAGGTATAAAAATGTACCTAAGCGTTGGCCAAATATTTTGCATATAATTCCTTAAGATCTACACTCCATAACAAGAATCAGCATTATAGCTTCATGCATTGCTCCCCATTTGATGCGTGAAATTGAACCCTTGCTGTTTGTTTTTCTTTGTTTACGAACATATAATGTTATCTGATTGGCCTGAAATTATTAGGACATACCAGAGTGTGACAAGCCTGGACAGTCACTTCCATAAGAGGCCTCTTTTTCCTTGAATGGAAAATATTTTCATTAGCCAATCTAAGCCTAGCACGTAGCCTCAAAGTCTCTGCCAGCTGCCCATCCAATTTTTTATAAAAGAAATGTACTGTTCACGTATTCTTGAATATCCTCTATAAAAAAATCATTTTTGGTCGTGTCATCATTGAAATGCCAGGCATGAAAAGGAATTTAAAGGAAAATGAAGTCATCAGTGTTTCTCTATTTTTCAGACTGTGGCTCAGCTCAAAGCATTGGCCATCAAACAGCTCGATTTGCATCCCAGCAAGTATCGACTGAGGAAAATGGAAAATGAGGTTGTAAATGGTGCCCATGATTCATTGTGCAATAGCAGTGTTGGCTTGAAGTGTCCTCTCCGGGAAGAATTGCTTTTAAAAGATGCTAAAGTAGAGTCTGGCTCAAAAATTATTCTAGAGGAAGGTCAGGCAGTGGAAGAAAATCAGGTAAGAAGTTATTAACTATGTCATTTTCTCTTCAACTCTTATTTGTGCCATATTTTTTTATATTTCACGGAAACTGTGGATTTGCAAGCCCTTAAAATTTTCTGCCAAACAGTATTTCATGCCAATTTAACTGGCATCTTAAGATAAACCAAAGCATGATCAAGATCAATGCATTTAACCCTTGGTATGCGGGAGTTGACAATTTTAAGTGCCATCCAGTGCAAAAGAGAACCCCTGTGCAGGAGGCACCCCCTGCCATGAGGGCTGGTCTGGTAGAGTTAAGTCCCTTAGCGATCCTTATGGTGAGGGAAATTGCCCAAGTGCAAGATATCCAGATAGAAATAAACATTTTGGGTAAATGCTTAAGTAAGCGTGCAAAACGTATAAAAATATTCCCACACTGTAAGGGTTAAATACGGGGGCTATTCACTAAGTAAGGAACGTTTTCATTTATCGTCACTATCCGCCTGCCAGTCGTGTATATCTTGGTGTCCGTGAGCTTGGCACATGTGTCAGCGTCCAGCCGTGACAATGGGAACGTCTTCGTACCGCCTGTTTTTTTCGATACACAAATTTTAAATGTGCTCTGCAGTTGAAAATCCCACCAGTTGTGAGGTGCGGTCAGTCATACGGTTTTTGTTGGCCAAAAACTGCAAACCGATAGAAAATTATCGTCAAGTGTGTGAAATGTGAGGAGGAAATGTAATCAATGAAAGTTCTGTCCGATAATTGTGCATTCTGTAGAAAAATGGCTGAACTAGCATTCACAACGAAGCGGACATCGGAGCATTGTAGATGGCGGACTGGTCACTAAAGTTGATGAAAAGGTTTGTGAACGCAGCCGTTTCACAATAACGAAGTTTTCGCTTTGTTTCCCACAAGTTTCACGCATTTTGTTGATTGAAATTGTCACACAAAGGCTTAGCCACCACAAATTTTGTGCAAGATGGGTGCTGAAAATTCTTACCGACCACCATAAAGGTCAGCAAATGGGGGGAGCCTTGCACCGCACCCAAGAACTCCTTAACGCCTTCAAATGGGAGGTTTTCCCTCATCGGCACCATAATCTCTATCTTGCACCAAGCGGCTATCACTTGTTTCCAATAATGAAGACGTGGCTAGCACCACAGAACTTTGACGACGATGACAAGCTCCGGATGCATGCCACTGAGTGGCTGAGATTGCAGGCAGCAAAATTCTATGCGAAAGGTATTTTGAAGCTTGTCCACCGATATGATAAGTGTCTCAATTTGTTTGGCGATTATGCAGAAAAGTATGTAGTATTTTTTAGAGATGTGCGAATAGTATCCACAAATACCTCGAATACTAGAAAGTATTTGATATTCGAGATCTCGAATAATTATGCTAAAGGTATGCTCTCGAATACCTCGAATACTTTGAATTTCGTGCCATACACTGTCGCACACACGTCATTGGTCGTTGACTTGGAAAAATGTAAATAACTCTAGCTGTTTAGTGCATGCAGTGCCGTTATAGGTAAGTTGACGAACTACGTCAAATTCTCAGATTAGAGCAGTGAAAAGAGTTCGACGTGGGGAACCGAAAATGATCGGGTGAAAAAATCCGAAAATCCCTGGTTTTCCCTACTAGGAGAACCTCAGTGCAATGGAATAGTAACTACGTAGTACAATTCCCAAAATCTGCAACCCCCTCCATCCATCAGCCCTCGGCCCCTCCTCCAACGCTTTCCTCCTCTCCAAAATCAAACAAAAGGCCCCAGCTCAGGCAGGGTTGTTGCAGGGTTCGTATTATGAAGACCATAAATGATAAGCTTCAAAAGAAAATATCAAGTTACAGGAGAATAATAGAATCATGTTTCACCCTTCCCTCTTTCTGACCTTTTTCTGCCTACCTGCTTCGAAGTTCCTGATTTCTGGATTTTTGCCAAAATCTTGTGTTTCCTACTGCATAGGCAACCAAGTTAAACATTCCTGCATTCATCGTTTAGTATTCGAGATATTCGAATATTCGAGCAATGATTTTATATTCGAATTCGATAGTCGAGTTTGAGAAATCTGGTATTTGACCCATCTCTAGTATTTGTGTTGCTCTTTCAGATGTATTTAATAAAATCTTTTTTCTCTACTTATTTTTTTCTTTAATCCAAAGTGTTCCTTACTTTGTGAAAAGCCCTCATGTAAATACATAATCCAAATGCTCTAAGGTCACTTTGTTCCTCAGTGTAACTTCTTGCCAAGACACTTTTCTAAATTTCATGGTGCTCTCGTACCATTTTGTACATGGACTCTCTTTTGACGTTTTCCCCTAAATGCACCACTGCAACATAAACTCGTACATCCACTCCATTCCTGGACTGTTGTCTTTGAACATTAGGGATGGGTCATATATATATACAGTTGAGGACCTCAAGTCCGGAATCCAGAAACTCCGAAAACCTGAAATCCAGAACATTTGAAAATTCCTCTGCGTAGTGTTTTGACTTGCCACCTCGTGGCACCACTCTCCGAGCCTTGTTCTGGGATGAGTAGGAAGTTAGCGCATGCTATGGACATATGCTAAGAACCTTGTCAGGGACACATAAGGATATCAAATATCAAGTACAAGAGCGTGAGCACATGTATAAATTAATTAGTTTACTAAATATACTATGAAGACCAGAAATCCAGAAGCCCTTCGCTCCCAAACTTTCTGGATTTGAGGTCCTCAACTGTATTCACTGTTTCTCCTGTGTGTAAGCTCAGGATCAAATTTTATTGTACTTTTTTGTGAATTTTATTTCTAATGGGGCAAAATGTATGTACTTGGCAGTATTTATGGCTAACCCTGCATATTATACTGAGTTTTTGTCATTCTATGCACAGATGTGGTTGACCTTTTCCCTTCCTGCCGGAGATGGTGATACTCCCAGAGAGTATGAAGTGATTGCGGACAAAACTTGTTCTGTGAGAGAGCTGCTTAGGAAAATGATCTCAATTGCCCAGCTCACTGGTATGGGGTCTTTTATTTGTGCTGTTCATATATTTTTTTTCTCCTGATGAAAAATGGTTTGTACCTAAATGAGTTAATTAAGTACTTTAGCTATTGATGCATATAATAGGTGATTGTTTTTCGGGTTCATTCCGCGTTGACTCATATGTTGTCCGGAATGAATCCAAAAAACAATTACCAATCAACTCATCGCGGAAGCCTACTTAACAATTTTGATGCATATAATATTTTGAACATCTAGGAAAGTGTTCATTTTAATCAATATCTTGTGTACCGTATTTCTCCGAATGTAGTCCCCCTCTGAATATAGTGTAATATAGATGTTACAGATACTCGCATAGTTCTACTTTATGCACCCTGAAAATTTCAAGGTGATAACTATTTATTATTTAAATTACAGTGGAACCTCGATCTGTCGTTTTTCAGGGGGATGGATGAAAAGAACGATGAATGCGGGAAAACGATAAATGCGGGAATGGTTGTCCGGGTTGCCTATTTCCCAGGATCCGTTGGATTTTTGCAAATTATGACATTCATTAATGGATTCAAACGAGATTTCAGCTGATTACAGGAATATTATTACTTTATCGAAACACTTAGGTCATATTGTTGATTCGACTTATCTCTCTTTCTAATATCCTAAGGGAACAAGACGCCTTGCTAAAAAATTTTTGAACTCCACTCACTGCTATTTCACTGTAAACATTCTTATCCATCAAATTCCATTTCAAGTACTCGTATTTACGCGAGAAATGTGCGTCTTATGCCTCAAACAACTGATTTCGCCGTCGCAGTGATTGGTTATGAGATGGATCAAGAAGGCCAAAAATAGTTTATTATTGGAAATGTTCCTTTCTAGCAATGAAATTTTTAATATGATTGAGGCAATGTGGCGTTAATCGTCAGCGGCACGCCCACCTGATCCTCGGCTTCATCCCACTTCTTGTTTTCACCAGGGATCTCGCTCTACCCCCATCCCTGCCGTGATGTGCTACCGGACAAACCGAGGCGTTCTGCAATATTCTCGCATTCTAGCCCGGATTCTTCTCTTCATCATCGATTATTTTGAGTCCATCTTTTAAAGTTCTCACTTGTATCTTCGGAAGGGCCATGGTCCGAAGACGAATAAGAATAAAACTAATAAAAATGAAACCGGACTCCATTGAACCCACACGGAAAACACTCGCTGGTTTTAAGTCAACCCACCCCGGAAAGTACGGAACCACTCGTACGAGGTGAAGTTCGGCACTAATGCTATCGCGTACGGCGTAGGCAGAGCTTACATCAGAGGGTGAAGCATGACCATATGACTGCGCAATTAAATTTTTTATCCTATAGAGAAGGCAACTTACCCACTCATTTCTAACAATAAGTAGCGTAGCTCTAGATGAGCAGATGAATTCAGATTGCTAGTCGAGAGAAACAAAATATCCTGAGAAGACATCGCTTCGTTAGCAACTCAGACAAGTGAAACTTGTAGCATAACTCGTAAATTGTAACCAGACTCGTAATTGTTTTCGAAAAAAATCGCATCAACTTCCGTGAAGCTCACTATCAGCTGCGAGGATATCGGTATTCGCCAGAAATCACCATCGTATTATTCCAACTATTTCCTTGCTTAAAATGCTTAAATAACGTTAGAAATACGTCGTGTTTGGTATCAATCTTTACTGAATTACGTGCACATCACTAATATCTCAATATAATAAAAGTATAATACCAATTGCCGAAATTCATTTTTAGATACCTTTTGGGCTAATAGGTGATTCATGCAGCAGTTGACCTCCACCTTTGAAGCGAGTCGGCTAAAAAAAAGTTAGCGGTCGAGAGAGGGGGAGGCGTGAAAAAGGTTTCTTTTGTTCTCGAGTAACTTGATATTTTCTTTCGAAGCTAAGGTCGTCGTAAGACGATCCCTGCTCGAGCTGGGACCTTTTTTTTATTTCGGAGAAGAAGAAAGCTTCAACCAGGGGGGGGGGGGGGGATACCGGATCTTGGGAAATGCGCTTATGTAACTACCCCACGGCACTCTGCTTCTCCCTATTGCATTTCAATCTCCTGGGGAAGATTCAAGCTATGTCTGTTGTGATTAGCCATAAATAACATGTTGTAAACACTTCGTCTCATTTTTATCAAACGATGAATGCGGGAAAATTATTCGACGGGACCGCGATCTTCAAACGATAAATGCGGGAAAACGATACTTAGGGGAACGATAGATGCGGGAAAAAATTACATTGTCTTTATGGAACTTAATTTGGGACCAGGAGCGGCGAACGATGAATGCGGGAAAACGATGAATGCGGGAACGATAAATCGGGGTTCCACTGTACCTAAATTTAAAGTGAGTAATTTTTCAAGAAAAAAAAAAACAAAACTACAAGTGAAGATACTAATATTAATAATAATAGCTTTATTTGTTGCTATGTATAGTTACAATTGGCCAAATAAATTAACGCAGGGAAAATAAAAAAAAATGAAATTACATTATCTCATTGTAAAACGCATAGCACAGGACACTTCAAATGTCATGTTTGTTTTATGAGTGAATTACGTGTTTATTGAATGCTAAGATTTTGAAAGTAGCCATGAGCACACCATAGATTTGAATTTAGTTGTGCAGCCTCCTATTGTGGAGTCAGGCAGGGGATTAAATAGCCTAATGCCCACATTTTAAATGAAATATTCATTCTTTGCGACATGTTTTTGCAGACGAGGAGTTGTGTTTTTTGCTGTGCATTTCTGATCTTCATAGTTGTAAAAGACTGGAGGTAATCTACCATGGGGATATGTAGTTATAAATATACATTCTGTTGCTGTCAGTATTTGCAGTCTCTTGAAAAATGTCCTTCGGCAGTGGCGCAGCGAGGGGGTTTTGGGGGATAAACCCCCCACCAGAGCTCTGAGAGATTTTTTAAGTTTAATCCATTTTACTTAATTGGATTGATATTACTAATAGAATAGTGTAAGGTTTAATAAATTATCCCTCAGAAAGCCGTGAACTCACCATTTTGAACCATTTATCTCGAAATTCCAAAATTTATTAATCTCATACCTGCCGCTTGTCCTGGTGGGTATTCCATACCCCCACACACCCCTTTGCACCTTAACCCCCCCTCCCCAGCCTTAATTCCTAGCTGCGCCCCTGTCCTACAGTATATAAAGGGTGCGATTTGTCTGACATGGGGCATGCTTGAATTTTTTGTATGTTCATATCTCTGAAATTAAATAAAAGCAAAGAAACCTTACTGGCCGTGTGGGTCTGCACGAGGACATAAGCTGGTCAAGATTGATTAATTAAAATAGGAAGAGAAATTACTAAGCATACAAACAGTGTTCATAACATACATACTGGAATAGGTAATGGATATTAAATAGTGTGTGTATCATTTTGTATAAGCAGTACTATGGGATTCTTGTTTATTTTTCATAAATTTGCATTGAGAATTGTTGTATTGTTAGTTAACTCCTTTAAGTTCCTATGCATTTTAGGTGAGGAGTGGCACATCAGGAAGACAAGATGGAATGGTGACCCAGGACAACCTCTGGATGACCCTGATTCTACAGTGAGTGAAGAGTCTTTGGTCCATGGTGATCATTTGAACCTCTGCTGTAGATCCCTTCCTCTGCGTGGATATTTAAGACTCAATATTTATCTCTGCTCCAGGGTTACGGATTTGAAGAATGACTCCCCATCATCTGATGGTAAGAATTTCATGAATTTTAAATGAGCTTTATTTATTGTTATGTTGAGGTGAAGGAAAACTGAAATCTAAAAAATTAGGTTACTGAAAAATTGGTGGGGAAGTCGAAGAAAATGTGGGGAATTTCATTGTTGGTAAAAAAAAATTAACCATCTTCCACGCTGACTTCTATGAAATGCATTTTCCAAGCAGTAACTGTTGAGGTAATTATTCAGTGACAGTTGCCCAGCAGAGATTGCGAGTCAAAGATGGCTGTAGGCTTTACAAAACTACAAAAGGTATGGGTTGGTTCTGTTCTTTGGGTGTCATTACCACTGAGATAAGCTTAGGTTTTTAAATTGAAACCGGAAGTGATGCCAATAGGAACCTGTACCCAAAAAAATAGGGAAAAAACCTATTTTCTCGATTAACGTACAGGGGTTTCAAAATGAATCGGGTGACATAGTTGGAGTGTGGTAATCTAAAATTAGAGTTCCTTTCCCTGGGCCACCTTGTGTCGTAATTATTTTTGGCTTGAAGATGTCCAAAGGTTATCTCTGGGTTTTGAACTGAAGACCTGGAAAACAGTAGCCTGATGCTCTACCTACTGGATCACCACACTCCAAAGAAGTCCTGTGCAGGATGGTGGAAAAATTTGCCTTTTAAGGAAAGATAATTGATGTAATCATGTGTGATGTGCAGTCATTGCGGTCAAATTTGTTGTAGGACCTCTTTTGACGTTCTGTGAGCTCTTACTCAGGCTTTGGTTCTGCTGGAATGGAAATATTTGGGAATGATTAGTTCGGGAATCTGTGGGTGATCTAGCTTGTTTCGATATTCATTTGTTTTAGGGATTTTGTTTCATTTTGGAACTTCATATCGATACCTCCTCCGCATAAATGCTCAACAATCACCCTCCGAATCAAATCCGCTCATCTAGTAGCCCAACAATACGAATCCGCTCAGCTGGCAGTGTCCGGAGCATAAACACTCATCTCCGAAGCTTGAAGAATTGGAGGTGAGCGTTTATGACCCGGCTAGTGCCAGCTGAGTGCATTTGTATTGTTGGGCTACTGGATGAGCGGATTGTTTCCGTGGGCAATTGTTGAGCATTTGTGCAGTGGAGGTATCAATATATAAGTTTTTCTCCTCTTGATAGAATTTGGCTAACTCGAGGAAATTGTTGTAAGGTAACAGGAAGGTATGTAGTTTTACCTTGTTCGGTTTGTTTTTTTTAGTTTTGGTTCCTTCACATTGAATTAAAATTCTTTCTATTGATGAAGTATAGATATATAATGAATGTTTTTTCTCTACTGTCATGTTGTTATGGATATCTGGATTTTCTTTTCAGGAATAGTGCATAAACAGAATGGAGTTTTGAAGCATGAATACAGTGCTATCTGTGGCAGTAATGGGTGGAAATTAATACCACAGCAGTTTCATCGTAAGTGCCCATTTAAAAGAAAAGAGGTGGTTACATGGCTGAGTGACTTCTCTATGTATTTGATAAATTGCAATATTACTAATGAATTTATTTTAGCACCATGCATTTCGTTGTTATGGTAGAACCTTGATTACACTACCCTCAATAACACAACCACCTCAATTACGAGTGCAATTTTTAAATCCCATCAAGATTGCCTTGACACATAATGTCAAATCAACCTCTGTAACGTGCCTATCACTGTAACGTTTTTAAAATATCCACTACTAACTTAACAAATATTTTCAGTACAATTCAAAAACAAGCTCTATATTTTGAAATTTGGGAGCAAAAAAACAACATCAAAAAGCCACCATTACTATCACAATCCCATTTATATTATCCGTACTACCACTCACTGAACCACCGCCATGAAGTGCACCAGTGTGGATCTTGAGTTCTGCCGTATCCCTTTTCTCCCGTTCTCTTCTCCTCTCGTAGGCGCCTCCTTTTCTCTGCGTTCTCTTCTTCTCCCTGCCGTTCTTGAATTCTGCCGTGTCTCTTCCTCCGCTCTCTCAGTACACCGCTACTTTAGTATTTCTCCCGATCTTTCTTTATAACACGTCCACCTCCTCCTTCTCTCCATACACGACTCCCCCTTTTCCGTTCACAACAATCTCCCCATCCCTCACTACCATTGTTAGTTTTAAATTATTTACAAGCAAAATGGTGGCTTGTTTACATTATGTTACATCACCTATTATCCGAAAAACCACAATAACATGAATTTTTTCTTATTCACAACATACATCTCAGAACCTCTATAAAAAGTCATTTTGAGAAGTTAACCTCAATAACGCGACTGATAGCCAGAATAACCTTGGTTACATGATCCTCATCCAAAAGAGCACTTTGATAACAAGAATGTTTCCCTAATATCCTTAGGATACTTCTTATTGCGGTTCTACTGCAGGACCAAACACTACTCATGGGCTAGTCCAGAAATTCTATTGTGACTCTTCATGGGAAAGGGAACATAGGAAATTCAACTACAGAATAGAGAATTAGATGCAATGAAAGGTTTATAATTCATTTAAATGTAAGGACATGTGAGGATTATCAATTAGGATTGCTGGCCTCATGGCGGTGAGGTGAAGTCCTCGGCTGCCAAACCGCAGGTCGCAGGTTCGAGTCCCTTATGGGTAGGTGGTCCCTATCCAGGGCATGGATGTTTGTGTTGTGCTTTGTTAATTCCTCCTCTATTTGCTGTTTATGGAGAAGATGAAAATAAATAATTTGTTTTCACCGATAGTTGAAAGTCATGAGTTACTCCTTTTTCATTTGTGACATTTTGGTTCTTAACTAAGTCTTTTGAACTAAAAAGACATAAAATATAAATCATATAAGTCGCTGGTAGTATTCCTATTAGTGATGTCAACTATCTCTTGCCATCCAAAACTATGTTATGTGTAGCTTGGTGCATGTTGGGTGAAAATATTCATTCCCACATGACACCCTAGAGGCGTCTTGGTCAACCTAAATTTTGCCGTCTAAAATCGACCTTTAATTTGCAGTGACCTATCTACCGTCAATTTTATCGTATGGCGACCATTTTGCATGTCGATCTATCATTGTTGGCCTTATTGTGCGGTGGCCCATTTTTGTCCCTGACTTTTTTGCACAGTGACCTTCATGTCACTCACCACTTGGCATAATTACCTATGTATTTTTGACATTTAATTGTGATACTGAAATATCTCCTAAATGAAGGAAGGGATTGACAAAACCATGGGTATTTATCATATTAAAAGGTTTCTGAATGAAGAAATCTGCATTTGAGTTCATATATAATGGCATTTATCATGAGTTAATAATTATCCAGTGCTAGCAACTGTCATTGACTACTTTGAGAATACCTATTTCTGCTAAGCTTGTTTGAACTAATCCATTCATCATCATAAAGTCCTTGCTTATTCTTATGATTATGTAGGTTTTGGGGATGTTGGAAGAAAAAGTTCATACTTTGACAGCCATTTTTTACTATTTGCTATAATAAGTTAACTTTATATTCATGATACATGTTTCAAATAGATTTACATACCATCGATGACAGACGTGTTTAAGTTTGTTTTAAAATTATTTCATCTCCAAAGAAAAATAAAATGTCTATTAAATGAATTTCCAGAACCTCCTGTTTTGGAAACAGCATCTCATAAACTCCAAGACCTAGGGTGTCTGGAGATAGATCAAGAATCATCACTTTATCAGCTAAAGTCTGCTATAATGGAGTTATGCCCAGCTATCTCATCCCTTGGCCTGTCGTCACCCAATCTTCTTAGACTACGCTTGCTCCGTAAAGCTGATGGTTCCCCAAAGACTTTGGACAATGAGCCCGAGAAGATGAGGTTATGGAGAGTGCTTCGAAACAGCTGGGTCCACTTGCACGGTGGAAAAAGTGGGAGGAAATTAAGCGAATCCGATGTGCCAAGTCTGACCTCTCTCCAGTTACACTCTGGCTCTACTGTTGCGGTACAAGTGCTGCCAGCTGAAGAAGAATTAAGGTGAGTGGTTTTTTTTTATTATTTTTAATTTGAGGGATCGGGTTGGTGTGGTTGCTAGAGTGTTGTCTTCCCACCCAGCAGACTCAGGTTCAAATCCTTGCGGTGGCAGAGAATTTTCAGAGAACGCCCGATCCTTGCTTGGATGTTGTGTAGAGGGCATTTCAAGCGCAACACTTTGTCCGTTGGATGGGACGTTAAACCGTAGTCCCCCTGGCATCTTTCGTTTAGAGCAGGGTAATGCCGAATGTGCAAAATGAGCGTTACTGTCGGTTGCCTCCTCCAAATGCCATACCATACCTTTTTTAATTTGAATCGACTCAATAATTAATCTTATCATGGATAAGACTGACTTTGTTTTTTCGCACAAAAAAACTTTACTGAAATGACCCGGGTTTTAAAGTAATACTTTATCTTCCGGTAAATCCTTTACATTTACAGCACTTCTTATATAAAACTGGGAAACAACCAGATGAACTTAGGGCAGGAATGGGATAAAGGAATATCGTCGCTTTATACGGGTCCAGAAAAACTCCTTGTGGAGTCTAAACTTATTAACACATACAGCGCCGTTTCGGTCATTATGACCGAAGAATGAGCCTTTCTTTTGGCCGCTCATAGCACGCCATCGGTCGCAGCTACTTCCGTGCCGCTTAATATGATGTGATTGACGCAGCGTGCATAGCCAAATGCACACGAGAATTCAAATGGAAAGGGTCCAAGTACAGTAGATTCCGTTTAATGGGTCCACCGGTTACTTGGGACAGCCGCTTAATAGGGTGGTTTCCTTCATCAAAGAAAACGAAAGGCATTGATTGCGATTCGTTACCCACCATTAGTGTATTCATAATATACAAATTATTTTGTTTTAGAAATACCGGGTTAGACGAATGGCAATGGTCCATTTTTATCCTCATTTGAAAAGGGCCAGATTGGCGCCCATGCGATGCCACTCCACGTGACGTCACAGGGACCTAGTTTCTATACGAGAAGATAGGAGTTATACGTCGTCTGAGGTTACCATTGCATGCATGAGGCGCAGAGCTCAGGGAAACATGTCTTAACAATCACTTATTAAAACTGGCTAAGGTCGGAAAGTTTTCCTCGTTTGATAAGTTATTAATAATCCTTATTTAAGCCAAGCGCTACCAGCCAGCAGGGTATTAGGCTAGCCGCTAGCAGCCTGCGTTGTATCAGCGCTAAGCCTCGCCTCAAGGTCAACTCGCAGGGCGGGAGGGGGAACCAGAAATACGTCACGCGGAGAGACTTCCCGACATTCATGCTTAAGCGTCGCGTTTTCGCGCGCTTGAAAATTTTCACTTTTCATTTAATCGCGAAAAATAGATATCGTCATTTAAAAATCTAAAAGCGTGAAATACGTACTCCAGGAGTAATAATCTTTCGATTTAGGCAATAAAAAAATAATAGGAAACCACCCTATTGGGGCAGATCTTGAAGAACAGAATCCAATAGAGGAATATCACAGAGTATTCTCCGCTTAATTGGGAAGGCATGCCGCTTTATTGGGCCATGAGTCGGCGACATAGACTCTATACTCGCGACGAAATTAATTTTTTTAATTTCCGGAATAGTATTTTTTTTTATTTTCCTCCTTTGATTTACTCTTATTTTTCACAAATGTTACTATTCTTGCCCTATTTTGATAGCTCTTGTTATTATACTATCCACAAGAGGATAGGACTTTTCTTTAATATGACTTAGTAAAAGACATTCATTCAGCATCGCCCGAGGCTGTGAAAAATATTTTTAACTAAATTGTTATAAATCTTAAAAATTGTAATGAATTACCTAAACTCGCTGACTTATTAATAAAATTAATAGTTTCATAAACTTTTGTTGCATTATAAACATTCTTTAGTCTTCTTTCTATCATTTCTACGTTTGTTTATGCTTATATACAGGATAGTTCGCCTAATTTGGGCAGCCGCTTAATTGGGGCAAAGTGCACAAGTCCCGATTTGTCCCTATTAACCAGAATCTACTGTATTAAAACAAGAGAATAAAGAAAAACATGTCGACGCAATTAGTCTAAAAGTCCGCGGCAGGGAACATGTCAAGCCAAGCTTCCACTGTTTACAGATTGCCTATGTTGCATGTTTTCATGTACATTTTCCTCCTTTTCAGGCCTGATGACGTGGTTTTGGAACTGTGTCATCGCTCTTCCACCCCTGACTCTCTCGTATCGACGGAATTCATATGGAATTGCTCAGTCTACAGCATGAAAGATAAGAAACTGTGTAATGGTGGTGATGTGTTTGAAGAGTCAATTAGCTCGAACATGGTGAATGGCAGCTGTGAAAATGGTGAAGTGCCCAGTGGAATGTCTTCCGAGACCCCAAGTATTCCTTGCAATAGTGCTCCTCTCAGTCCTCCAAGCCCTGCGCCTGTTCAGGATGAAAATAAACCGGGGCAAGAAGAAAATGAAAACAGTGAACTCGGCCCTCTCTCAGCCTTCAAAAGTGCAATCAGTTCAAAACTAGATTTGCATCATAGCAATATAATCCTCGCCAGGTATCTCTCCAACAAGAGGGAATGGTTTGTCTTCCATGGAGCATGCCAAGATGAAATCCAAAGTGTGAGTATCTGTTTCTGTTTGTTGAGATTGGTAGGCCATGCAGTGTATTACACTGACTAATTACTGCAGAAAACAAGCAGCTTTACATGCTGTCACGCAGTGGTGTAACTATGGGGGGGGGGGGGGATGAGGGGGATAGATCACCCCAAAGCCTCAGAGAAATAAAAAAATTATTTAAAACTAATGTCTAGTTTTGACATATTATAACTGCGTCTGCTTAAATTTAATTGTTTTAGTGCAAAAATGATGTGAAATGTATTTCCAGGCATGCTATTTTTCAAAATTTATCCCAACGGGGATGGTGTATCGCCACCCCAGAAGGCTATCCCATCCCCCCAAAGCATAGTCCTAGTTGCATCACTGCTGTTACACATGGGCGTACCCAGCGGGGGACAAAAAGGGGGCTGCTCCTCCCTGCCCCCCCTCCCCCAAAAGCAAATGTAAATTTGGTTCAATAGAAATTTTTGAAAAAATTTTCTTTGAATATAAGGAAAGTGATATTAGTATTTAACATGTAATTAGAGTAAAAATAACTTTTCCCTGAGAAAATAACTTTAAAAACTAATATAGCACTGTTATAATTTTCTTGAAATTTTGGTTTCATAGCCTTTTCTAATTTACAACTTGAATGACCACGGTTTGCCTCCCTCTAGTTTTGATCCTGGGTACGCCCATGCTGTCAATTTCATGAGTGCGAGGCATTTCCCCAAGCATGAAATTTGCCACGAAAACATCATGTGGCTAAGCCAGCATTTAAACCGAGGTCTATCAATGGCCTTGCTCCCAATTCTATGCTACAAGGATGACATTTGCGGTTTTAGTAATTATTTTTTAATTGTTTTAGTAATTGATTTTTTCATGTTTTAATTAATTTCTTTGCGTCCTTTTGTAGTCACCTGGGCGGCCAAAAAAGAAATCTTCCAATAAGAGCCCCTCATCTGCCAAAACAACGCATCATTGTTTATCGAATCTTTCTGATGGGGATATAGTTGCTGTAAAGGTAAGTTGAGAATCTGTTTCAAGTTTATTGGCTTATTTAGGTTTAGGCAACCCTGTCATTCTTTTGTTACATGTACAAGAAGCAATTCCCATTTATCAAAGTATACATTTTAAAGGCTTTGGGTTTTATTTACATGGTTATAAATTCCTTCATTGGTGGTTATGGTGGAAGCAGGACTAGGGAATTTGCTGCACGTCTATAGACATGATGAGCCATGTCAGATTAAATATATTTCAGTGCTGGAGAAAAATACTTAGTTGATTATGCTTTTATGATCTTTCATTAATGACGATATTTCCATGGCTTACTTCCAGAATGCTGAATGTTTGAAAGAAACTGAAGAGCCGAATGATTTTCAGTTTTTTAATGATTTTCTTTCCAAGGAATTTGTGGAAAAAGAAAGTGTTAACGGAAAGAAAAGAAGAAGTGTCCAAAACAATGTGTAAGTATCAATGCATGTAGGAATTTCTCTCAAGCACTTCGAAACATGAATGATATTTTATGCAGCAATTTTCAGATTATAATTTTTATTGGTTACAGATGTTATGTTTAGGGTAATAAATAATCAAATACATCATGAAACTAAGAGGGCAAGGGACGCTTGAAGACTGGATATGTGAATTACGCCAAACATTTGCTCACCCTTGAAAACCTTTGGTTGGGAACATTAGTTGCCCTGATATTTCAAAACATACCTCTATGACCTTTGATCCCCATTATGATCTTTGGAGGTCAAAAAATCAACAATACGGATCTATGAATGGCAAAATCGACTTTGGCACCCTTTAAAACCTATGGTTCGACACATAGGTTTTCACGATGGCCCTACGTTTACGTCTATGACCTTTGACCTCTATATTAATCTTGGAGGTCAATTAGCGGATAATACGGGTATTAGGACAATACCATTGACTTTGGCACCCTGTTAAACCCATGGATTGACACCTTTGTTGGTATGCTATTCTTTTTGCCACCATTATTATGACCTTGACTGTGACCTTACTGAGTCAATGGTTGAATTTTTTAAAATAAAAGTGTTATTTTCGGTTTCCTGGTATCCGAAAACCTAAGAATCAACATATTGGTCAATTAAATTAAGACCTTTTTCTATCTCGATTTTTTAAAAAGTGAAACGCCATAAGGCAAATTCAAATTTTTGGTTTGGACCCACATTGTGAGGTCAAAAGGTCAAAATTTTTCCCACACCAAACAAAACTAAGGACCTTTCCCCATAAGTATGCCAATTTTCATTAATATTTCTCGATGCAAAGTTACTAAAATTAGAGGTAAAAAATGACACACAATCTGTGGGATAGTCTGTATATCTGGGGTCCATCAATGTAAAAATAGAATACAATAGTCACGTACAGAAAAAGCAAATGTAAAGATTAGAAAAAACATGAATTCATGATTGGAAATAGTCATCCATAGAACAAAATATTGGCCCCAGAGATGTTGCTTCGGGTTGCCATTGTACTACTTTGACCCTTAAAAATAATTAATTGTTTATTATTGACTCAATTGATTATAAATTCTGCACCTCATAGTTATGGAGTCTGCATTGAAGACAGAATTGTGGTTGTGTCACTGGTTTGCTATTTCTACTTCTTGTTTATTTATTTATTTAAGTAAATTTCACATATGTACAGCCGTGACGCCAATTTACAGTGAAATTTTTAACAATGACAATGACACAATACAATAACAACATAAAAACAAGGAATTAACCAGTAGGGAAGTATATACATATAACCTTCAATTAGCGTACATAAGGGTCAGAGCTTGTGCAGTGAATTTTTTGCGTGACAGGTGAAAAGGATCTATGGAAGAAGGGAGCGAACTCAGAAGGGAGGAGAGGCGATATAAAGGTGAGCGCTTGGTCAGGGAAATTCCGGGAATAGGCAGATGGAGGAGGGAGAGCGAGCGGGTGGAACGAGTCGGTATTCTAAAATTCAACAGAGAGAGGAGTTCAGGGCAGTCAAAAGTCGAGTTCAAGATGTTGTGTAGAAATGCGATGGTGGTTGGCGTAACATGGTGAAACTCCTTCATGATGCACAAAGGTTAAGAAAAAGACTTTGCTGTTTAACAAAATAAAATATATTAAGATGATGATGCGCTGAATCGAAACCGGTCGCAAAGATATTTTATTTTGTGAAACAGCGAAGTCTTTTTCTTAACCTTTGTGCATCACGTTGTGTAGAAAGTTGAAGTCCGTTTTAAGTCTGAGATTATGCAGATTAGACAAGGAAAGAGAAGACAATACAGCATCAGAGGACATATTGCATAAGTGAGGGACTCTATGCCTAACTATTTTGGCAAAGAAGTGGGGGATGCAATCAAGTTTATGTAGTTACATGAATATAACGATTCTTTATTTGGGTCATCATGTGTACCCTATGGTATTACTTCACTTGTCATGCAAATCATCTTAATTTTATTTTTCCCTACTTGCAGTAGGTATTCTTGTATATAATTTTTCAGTACTAAAATCTTGAAGTTCAGTAGAGGCAAAATATTTAATACCTTTGTAAAATTTATATTACGTAAACATATTGCAGGCAAGAACAAGGCTGTAAGAACAAGGATGATAGCTGGGATGACTCATCCAAAAGGTCGGAAAGAGGTATTCACATCCGAGTGGGGGACTACTCATAGCATGAGGACAGCCAGGCAAACAACGAATCATTCTAACCAAGAGATTTGGCGTATAATCTCTTTCTGTAATATAGCAAATGTATGTATTAAGTACTTTAATTTATGTTAAGTTTGCTTTGGTTTTTACTCGATAACCCCAGAGGCATATCATTTTATGTAAATGAATGGTTCTATTTTTGGTAGTAGATCGTGTTGAAATATTTTTTGATTGTGTAAATACGAAGACAATGGCATTCACCTCTCAGGAAGATATTAATAATTACCCATGTCTTATTTTACTTGCTCAATTATGAATGAATTAGAATATTTGTATGAATTATTCCAGAGGTGAATGATTGAATTATAAGTGGTAACAATATGGATAAGGAGGGTGGTAATAATGGAACCATATCAGAGATGAAAATAAATTTTTAAGTGAAGAGTCCGTGCATGTTGCTCTTAGCTGGTTAACATGTAAGTTCTTGTTTGAGTCTTGATAAACTGCCTAAAGTAAGTCATAATGTAAATGAAGATGTGATTGTCATAGTCTTAGCTAAATATTTAGCTTGTACATACATATATAATTGATATTGTTGAATGTGTTTGAGGTCTTGAACATGTGAAAAGAGTGCATCTAAGCTTAGCTTATAAACCCCATGATCATTCAACTGGCTGTGATATAGTGAAGAATCACACTTGCTTGGGAAGCTGTAAGTATGATTAGCGTGTAAATTTTGAAAAAAAGATTTTTTTTTCTCTAAATTTAATTATAGGTTGTTCATTTTTAGGACAATGCTGTGTTGGGTTGCATTTTCTGGTTGCATTCTTTTGTAAGTCAATGTGAAGATAGATTCTAGTTTTTGTATTAGTTCACATACAAAAAATGATACATTTTTTATACTTTTCTCTCTTTGTATCCTGCAAGCTATTTTACAATTTTCCTAAGTGCAGCTCAGTGTGTTTTTTGTAATATATTTCATGATTTATGCCTTAAGCCAATGTTCGGGAAGCCTATTTTTTATAAGCACATGTGCTACTCTAAAAATTAGGCCTTTGCCTAACAACATCTGAATGGATAGCTTCTTGGAGTATGTCATCTGAAAAGTGAGATTATTTTTTTTTTTGTTTTCTGTTAACTGACAATATATAGGATGAATGTTTGTCTAGTTAATGCTAATTTCATTGTGAAATCACAGAGAATACCAACTTGTTTGCAATAAGACTAGGATGTGAAGAGTTAAATGAAGGGAAGTAGCCTTTGATAAAAATGTGTCAAAAATTATTATACATCCAGAAAAATAAGATTTTGGCTTTGAGGAGTAAATTTTATACATGATACTATAATGCATTAATGATTATCTATTAGTATGTGCTGCATGAGGACTTTTGATTCCTGGTGTAATATTTGAATTTATGTTGAGGACTTCATGTTACAGAATGTGACCCCCAGGAGTATGAATGAGCCGTGAATCACTTTTATAATTATTTGTTAAATATGTTTAGCATTTGTTCGCAGTTTCGTGTAACTATAAAATATTGCGTGAATTCACAAAGGTTTTCCAATTTCATATTAAAATATAGTTTACTGTTACTTCTACTGCTACCCTAATTTCTGACATGATGGACTAAGTAAATAAACTTTTAAGTTGATATGGATGAGTACTCTCATTTTTCATGAAATACTTTTATATGTAATGCAAAAGGCCCTGGACATTATGATCTGTGTGCTTTTAATAGTCAACTGATATTATATTGGCCCAATTATTTCCAATTTTGTTTTTTTTTTATGTTTAAGTATGCTGAATGAACATGCCCTAATAATTTCATGAACACTTCTTCATAGGTAATTGGTGTTTGCTCAGACCTTACAGCAAGTTAGGGGCTTCTGTGTTATTTAATAAGGCATGATTTTACTTTTTCAAGATCTGGGCCAAAATAATAGCAATTTGGGGCTACATTGTCTGAGGCAAACGTTTTCATAAATATGTAATGCTGACTTTCATC
Organism: Ischnura elegans; assembly: GCF_921293095.1. Taxonomy (NCBI): domain Eukaryota; kingdom Metazoa; phylum Arthropoda; class Insecta; order Odonata; family Coenagrionidae; genus Ischnura; species Ischnura elegans. The sequence continues at coordinate 16,855,617 of NC_060253.1, read as the reverse complement.
GCTTTGGGCTAAATAAATCTATGATAACAGGTAATTGTAGTAGCATAGCTGCCAGACATTGTATGTATGTATGTATTACTTTAAGGAATTGGTGTGTATTTTTTTAGAGAGTTCACACTTGTGTTTCCTTAACTGTTAGTTGTATATAATATGAAAATCACGTTCTCTCTATGACAATGTTTAGCCATTTACTATTGGCTTCCTCAGGGCTTAGAACATTGGTTTGTTAACTCTGTTATATTTATACAATATTAGGGATGATACTTATTATGTATGTTTTAACAGTGCTAACACGCCAATTTTCTAAGCCCTCAGGATGTCAATGATATATGGGGAAACATAAAAATACAGAGAAAGTGATTTTCATTAAATGTATAACATATTGTGGCCTAAACTTTGGAATGGACTTGATTGAAGTAATATTGGTTTACAAGGGCGACATCAATTTTATTTTTTGGAAAAAAAATCTGCAAAAATTAGGACAAAACATGGAATAAGTTGCCCAATAAGATTTTTATTTTGCTTTAAACTAATAATTCAGACTTAATAACACAGACTGGACCACTGAAAATGAATAGATCTAATGAAAATGTGTTAACAAATACTAATCTGAAAGAATCTTGAATTTAGACCACTCAATATTGTGTTACTTTACTGCTTGAAAGTGTCCCCTCTTTTAAAGTAGTTTTAGTGGAGATATTTTCCATGCGAGTAATTACTATCACATCTTTCGTAATTCCAGCCACTTCCAGCATTTTAGATGTACCGAGCCCTTAGCATTACCAAGTTTTTTTTTCGTTTTACACGTAGGCTGTTTTACACAGGGCGCATCATTCTGCAATCTGACCTATGTTCAAAGGTTGCAGTCAAAATAGCATCATGTAAAGCTGCGAATTGCAAAATAGCCCCTGCTTTAAATCCGAGCTCGCATTCTCACAATTTCAAAAAAATTTTGAGTGCTAACTTGTGCAATGACATGCCTTGTGTAAAACGGCGTTAACAATGACATGTAAACTATTAGTTGCTCAAACATCATTATTCCAAATGAGCCCTTTGTCCGAGAGCTCTTGGTCCCCCTGAGGTCACTCGACTCATCCAAATGCATGGTGGTGATTGATCACCCCCTGCCAAACACCCTAGAGGTGGCTCGCAGGGTATTATGTAGATGTAGATGTAGGAGTCAAACTCAGATTTAAAATCCAGTCTGATATGCTACCATATAGTCAGGCAAATAACCTATTATGACTGTACTGAGACTTTTTATTGCATTGCGATAACAAAGTAACTAGAAAGTGTCAAAGCCCAGTATCAATTACTTTTTTTCTGTTCAATCTTCTCCACTGGTTATCTTTTCATTAGATCAGTTAGCATATTCCACACAGGGAGTCTTTTTGCAGACTGTGTCAGCATCAGACACTGTTCTATATATATCTATCGTGCTGCCTCCGATTCTGTACAGGAGATACTAGATGTTTTTGGGTTTTGAACTAGTGCTGCCATTTGTGGCACTCCTATAGTAGGTACTGAACCAAATAAAGGTTGGGCAGTTGGATTCCATTCGCTATCAGTGAAAGACGTTTTAAAGCCATTTTTGCCTGTGCCATTCTATTGACTATTTCCTTTTTTGCTTTATCCATTCGCCACCAACATGAGTGAGATTTGGCCCAACATTCTGTATTTCTATTGAAATTCTGTTTTTCTGGATCTCTATGGCATCACAAATGATTCTTGTTTTTAAATTCCCCCCCCCCCCCCCCCCCCCCGTAGTGATGACTAGATGAATCAAAGTCAATCGTGTGTTCCACAACAGCCAACTGAGAGTTGTTCATCAGCCTGCTTGTCATATGCTAGTTGAGTATTGACCTGGAGTCCTGTCTCTCTGGTGTGTTTATTGTGATATTTTTATTTCTGTTATCGGGTGCAGATGTATCACGATTTTTATCAGAGAAGCACATGTTGCCAATTGTCAAATCAAAATATCAGATACCCCAATTTTATCAATGTGTTGTTTTCTGATATTTTGATTCATTGCCGTGGCATGGGTGAGGTGGAGGCCCTGGGGATCAGTGACGGAGCGAGAGGGGTTTTTGTGGGAAATTGCTCGCCTGGAAATGGATTTTGATGCTATTTCAGCTCTTTATAAACTAGATAAAAGTTAATTAAAAAATAGCAATCTTGTAAGAAAAAATACTATGAAATGTGATAGTTTCACAGCTTATAAAATTTAATGATGTATTATGCTTCTATTACCTATTATTTAGTGAATTTGTTCCTTGAAACTGCACTGAAGTCTTAAAAACTTCTAAAATAATCCTCTCGAAAAAGCATCGAGTTCTCTTTTATCTCTTGAAACTTTATTTTATTTATTTATTTATATGATCTTTTTACACTGATTATGTCGTAAATAAAGCAACTTGTAAAAATGCAGAATTTTTTAATCATAAGAAAAAAATTTCGTTCAAGTAATCTGAGTTTTTTATTACACCTTTTGTTTATGCTTCACGATAGACTCGTTGTGGGGCTATCTAAGCTGGGGGCCCTCGTTGATTGCCAGCCAGGCCAGACTATTCCTGCCTATAAGATAACATATTTCATGGGAAAATGGTACTATTAATAGTCTGTCAATGATACTATAATTTTCTTCGGGAGATCCCTGACATCAGTTGCTGTGAAGGATAAATGAATGTTAACCATTAGACATTTTGTAAGTTTTTGTATACCATATGTCTTGATATTTTATCATGATACATATTTATTGTGATATTTTTATTGGGTGTGTTATTTACACTTGTTATCAGGTGCAGATATATTGTGATTTTTATCAGAGAAGCATACATACATTGCCAATGGTCAAAACTTAATATCAGGTTCCCCATTCATTTTAATTAGGGATGGGGCTCATACAGATAACATAATATGCAGGTACACAGTGAGATGATGTAATTCCTGAAATTTGAACCTCAGTTAACGGACTTATACATTTGTTGCTTGCCCTCACGAGTGGCGCAGCGAGGTGGGGGTTTTGGGGGATAAACCCCCAGAGCTCAGAGAAAATTTTAAGTTTAATCCATTTTACTTAATTGGATCAGTATTACTTATGGAATAGTATTTAGATTATTCAAATAGCTCTCATAAAGCCGCAAAACTCACCATTTTGAACCATCATTCTTAACATTTTTGTGGAGGAGGGCCCCCGCAACTCCTGCTTACCCTGATGCAATACCCCCACACTCGTAAGTATTAGGTAGTTGCGCCTAAAACCCCCCGAGCCTTAATTCATAGCTGCACTCCTGGCCCTCACAGCTGGCTACTTCTTACCCCAAATTTGAGATAACTGAGCAAGAGTGAGCTGATTACTTTTTTCTGATAATAACACTATTTTCTACTTACCCTTTGCGCACGTGCTTCTTTATGTCCCAGTAAATTGCTTTCCCTTGAAAAAACATGGTGACTTTTTAAGACTTATTTGATCTTTTCATTATATTATCATGTTTTCAGTGATATGCAGTGAACTAATTAAAAATGAAATTTAAGAAGTCTTGTCAATGATAAAATTAAGGCAGTCTTTTACTGTCGTTTACAACACTAAGGGTAGGTTTGATAATGTTATTTTAGCATTTTCTATACCATCAAAGAGTCAATGTTGTATCTTGATTATGTTTGAAATTCACTAGCAAGCGAACTGGTTCAGCATTATGGTGAATTAATGAATTTGAATGAAAGAATTTTTCAACTGCAACTGTCTCTCATTGTTCTATTCAGCAAAATGTTAATGGAATTTTGAAATTTGTCCCAAGAAGTATCTCTATGCCTACTTAGATCTTTTATGAAAGCCTCATGCCAGAATTCTCCCCTTGCATTAGAATTTATCTCCAATCAAGGATGCCGGTAGGCTATCTTATCCTTCCTGTCACCACCTGATAACTACTTCGCTCCTATTTGAAATGAATCTATTTCACCACCGTGCACGGTTTTAGTCGACATCTGAGGTTCTCCACCAGTCGTTGCATCTAGTTAGTTCATTGTCCCTCGCGTTGCCTAGTGGGTGGATCGCAAACTTTCGACAAAATTTCTCGAGACAGTCCGATTGATGGGCATCTAAGGGAGGGTTTTATGAACACAAATAATGTGGATCCGTAGGTTGGTTTGACGCAGCTCTCCAATCATTTGCCCTTGCTGTTAACCTTTTCGTAAGCTGGGCCGGAACTAGGAATTTTGTCAGGGTGGCAAAGATCAATTTGCCTCTGCTGATCCCCCCAACCACAAACATCAAGCTATTTCCTGAGATGCAGTAGTTGAAATTACACACTGTACGTATGTATGCTATTAAGAAGTTTATTTATGCAACATACTTCGTTAATATCGTTTGAGTTACATTACTTCTTGTGGGGTGTCTTGTAATGAATAAAATATTTTGGTATACAGTGTCAGTGTCATTAAGTTGAGAAAATGTGCAAAAAAATCTAATAATAAAATCTGAAGATTCAAGCGTGATGGAGTGGAATTTTTACAGAGCGAAATAAATATATGCAATTGTCCACGATTTTAAAATTTATTACGACCTAAGTTTCAATGTTACTACATCCGATGAAGATGGTGTTATTTAAAGTGATATTTGTAATATCGCTCACAGGCCCAGTTTATCCATCTCATTCATTCAGTTCATTCATATTCAAGAACATATAAACCGGTGACAATCGCATTCCTAACCATAAACAAAATATTCTGCTGCTTGGTAATAGGTATCCATTTACATACATTACCGTATTATAATTTTGAAAATAGTAAATAACTCCTTTCAATATACTTTTTAATTTTTGACGCCCCCTGAAATCCGCTGACCGGGGCAGTGTGTCCCCCCTACCCGCCCTTTTATAGTTCCGGCCCTTAACGGCCGTCTTTCATGTTTCATGACTTGTGTATTGCTGATCGTTGGCCTTCCTCTTGCCTTTTTTCTCTTTTGACGACTGTCTTCATTTGGCCATCTTGTCTTATGAAATGGCCAATAGGGTAGTTTCCGTCTTCAAAGAAAACGAAAGGCATTGATTGCGAATCGTTATTCATCATCACTGTATTCATAATATACAAATTATTTGGTTTTAGAAATCCCAGTTTAGACGAATGTTAATGGTCAATTTTAACGTTAATTGAAAAAGGCTAGATTGGCGCCCATCCCAAGTAGCAAAATCTTATGTAAAAATTATTTTAAAATATATTGCGAAAACATTTTAAAATGACTTTAACATCATTTTGAAAACATATTAGCTTTCTCTGTTTCAACGTTACAAATCTTTTTTTCACCATTTCAAAATGATTTTAACATAAGTTTAAAATATGTCCTACCCTTGTATAAGCTATGAAATATAGATTTTAAAATAGTTTAAAAATATGTTGTAACTAATTCAGCCTCTTTTAAAAATGATTAATTGCTATGTTAATATGATATAAGTAAACACATGTTTGAAATTTCGAACTGTGCCAGGAACACTAAAAAAAATTTCCCACTTAAAATTATCCTAGCGTCAACAGACATGAATGTTTTGAAGGAAATGGTACATGCATCGTGACAATTACAGAACCTCCTTCTCTGCGTGCTTTCACGGAAATCCCACCACTTCCATACACACCTTGACATCTTGGAAATCAGATGTCAGAGTTTGGATTAGAAACAAATTCATTCAAGAATCATGTATACTCAGTGGTTATCCCTTTTTAGTATGCAATAAAGCACATATTGAGAGTGTTTTCAGGTGTTCCTTGATTGCATTCTCGGATCGTTCACTGTCCATTTTTTGATGATATGCCTTCATTTTGGGATATTTTTCCCAGAAATTCATTATTTTAAATTTCTAGAAATATTATGGAAAACTGCCAAAAAATACTGTTTTGTGGATTTCAAGATGGCGAAATTCAAACTCACTTTTGAAAAAAGGGATTCATTTTTGGTAGACTAAGTCTCCAAAATCATCTGTATTACTTGTTTTATGTAAAGCTACCTGTCAGTTACCACAATCACCTCCAAGGAATGAGAATGTTTATACTGGTTTATTTTATCACACTGGTATGACTAAGATTGAAATGACCTAATTATTTCAAAATTATGTTAAAATGATTTTAACATTATGTTAAAATGATTAGAAAATAATTATCAAATTATTTCAAAATTATTTTAAAATGTGTGTAAAATAATTTTGAAATTGTTTTAAAATAATGTTCACATAATTATTTTTCTGTGAAATTAAAAAACGAACATTTTTGGCAAAAATAAGCCATTACTTCCTGCATATCCAAGAATATACTATCAACAAAATGAGATCAAATGGTACAAGACTTAAAAAGAGCAACGCCTAATACATTATTTTAAAATTATTTTAAAATCTTGAAAAAGTCATGAATTTAGCCATCTTATGATATTTTGATTTTAAAATCATTTGAAATAATTTTAAAATCATTTTTCAATATTCTTTTGCTACTTGGGATGCGATGCCAGTCTACGTGACGTCACAGGTACCTAGATTCTATACGAGTAGATAGGAGTTTTACATCGTCGAAGATTACCAATGCATGCATGAGGCAAAGACTTCAAGGAAACATCTCTTAATAATCACCTATTAAAACTTCCCATGGTCGGAAAGTTTCCTTTGTTTGATGGGGTACTAACAATCCTTATTTCAGCCAAGCACTACCTGCTAGCAGGGTACTCAGCTACCTGCTAGCAGCCTGCATCGTATCAGCGCTCAAAGCCTCGACCCAAGGTCACCTCACACGGCGACAGCTGGAACCAGAAATACGTCACACGGACTTTTCCCAGCATTCATACTTAGCCGTCGCGTTGTCGCGCGCTTGAAATTTTTCACTTTTCATTTAATCGCGAAAAATAGGTATCGTTATTTAAAAATCTAAAAGCGTGAAATACGTACTCCAGGAGTAATATTCTTTCGATGTAGGCAATTAAAAATAATAGGAAACCACCCTATCGAAGCGTCCTCCATCTTCTCCCCAGGATTTGCAGAAGACTTCCTTCATCCCACTCTTCTCAGGACTTCCTTAATATATTCACATAACAGGCGTTATTAGCGTTCTCAAAGGTTTATTGATGAATATTTGTTTAAGGAAACGCAGTCGTCGTCCGTGTCTCATTAGACTTCTGCCTAATGACTTTTTCCGTCAGCTGTTCGTCAGAGGAAGGGAAAGGGCCAATTTTATGAAAGCGCTTCCGTTGTTCCTGCCTGGAAGATGGTGCCATGGGAAAAGATGCTGGCTAGCCGATCGATTTTGTTCGTAGAAAGAAATTTCCATGGCGCTCCATCGGGTTTTGAGCTCTGCTTCATCATCTTCAGTCGACAATCCTAAGATTGTACAGACCAAATTCCGCTCTCCCATCCGCTGACCTTTTCATAGCGACGTATTTCTTCTCTTTCACATCCTTCATAACCCTTTGTCCTATGTAACTCATTCGGGGCCGTCCCTTGCCCTTCTTCCCTTCCACCTGTCCTTCAAAGATTGTCTTCATCAGACCTCATTATGTGGCCAACTAAGTTGTCCCCGCTTCTGCTCTAGGTTTTTAGGAGGCTTCTGTTTTCTCCCACTCTTCTTAGCACTTCCCTCATTCCTTATTCGGTCAGTCCATTTTATCTTCGTCATTCTTCGGCAGCACCACATTTTAAATGCTACCACTCCGGACTTCTCTGTATCTGTCCATGGGCGTACCCAGCGAGGGGCAGGAGGGGGCAGCTGCCCCCCCCCCTCCCCAGAAGCAAAAATCGCAAATGTCTTTAAGGAAAACAATATTTTTCGAGCAAATGATTTTTAAAACTAATAAAGATCTGTTACACTTTCCTTTACATGTTGTTTTCATCCACCTTTTCTATGCTTATATCTTGCCTATAACTTGAACAAGCATGGCTTGCCCCCCCCCCCCCCCCCCCCTAGTTTTGATCCTGGGTACGCCTTTGTACCTGTCAACGTTCAAGTCTCGCTCACATAGAGAAACGTGCTCCATGTGTAATAGCATCTGATGAATTGTTTCCTCACTTCTATACTTGCATTTTAACCTGTGAGTAGATTCTTATTTTGGTAGAAGCTACTTTTTTCTACACAAAAAAAAGAGGTACGCACTGAAGCGAGAGAAGATTTTATCTCTACAATGTTCCAAACTGCGTCCTCTACCCTATGCCCCCATGTAACCTCACCCCCTGGGACGTTAGAGTGATACGGTTGTAAGCGATCCACCTCCCCGTAAAATCCACCGATTTGTACTCCGTTTTTTTCCGAGAAACTCCCTATTTTTTGTCTGGTTAAAGCCTTCCTCGTAGCCCTTCCAATTCCGTCAAAACCAACGTCTTCGTTTCAGGTTACCAAGTTCGTTTTCTTGAAGGTAAACAACTGGTTCAGTTGCATCTATACAGGGCGGAGAAAAGTTATATCACGAAATTTTAACCCCAGATAGTTGATTCCAGCAGGAACCGAAATAACGGATGATGTTTAGATCGAAAATTTGCCAATTTTTTAACTACAGAAACTTTAAGCCAAGCGCTCCGATCGGCCGCGAGCTTGCCCTGTGCCGAATGCCGTGGATTCATCGCGATCTCCGGTAGGCAAAGCATTCGAAGTCGTGAGTTGTCCAGAGAATCCGGCAACCTGGCAAACTCGCGGCCAATAGGAGCGCTTGGTTTTTTTTTTTAATGGTGCGTTTTCGATCGAAACGTCACAGGTATTTTTGGTTCCTACTGACATCAGCTATCCTGGGTTCAAATTTCGTGAAACAATATGGTAGACGGTATTCCTCTTCGCTCCGGCCTGCTCAATCAACCTGCTGAATTTCCTCCATCAGAACTATACAAGGCCTATTTATCTTCATTTTATCCACTTCTTCAGTCTCCCCCTTCTCCGCCTAATTTAATCTTTTTCCCGTTCACGTAACACCGATTTCAGCTTCTACTGCCCCCTCTGTACTCGCTTCATCCGTTTGGTCGTCGTATTCTCTATGCCTCCGCTATGAGTTTCTACATTATTCCAAGAACTCCCTTGTCTTTTTTATGTAAATCCATTTCGTATTTTCCATTCTCCAAGCATCCTTTATTCCAGGGAATAGAAAAAATATTTGAAAATATAATCTACACTTGTTTTATGAGTATATTCTCTGATTTCATGCGAACCATTTCTTTTCCGATGTCTGTCTGAAATATATACTTTGACAAGGTATGATGAGGTATTTGGAGGAGACTCTTGGGCGTACCCAAGATCATAACTAGGGGGGGCAAGCCATGGTCTAGTTGGGGGCAAGCCTAGTTGTGACATTAGTTTATGAGATTATTTCCTTGAAGAAATAGTTTTATTTTAGTTACATATCGTATACTAATACTTATAATTTTTCTTGGGTTAAAAAAAAAATGGTTGAATACTTTCGTTTCAATTCAGTTCTGAATTTTCTTAAATACTTATTCAATTTTTGCTTCTGGGGGGGGGGGGGGGGGGGCAGCTGCCCTCCTGCCCCTCGCTGGGTACGCCCATGAGGAGACGACCGAAACTTCATAGAGTGCCCTAAAGTATTTGACCTGTCCAAACCTATCTAGGGCCCACCTAGAGCTAGTCCTGCTTGTCCAAGCTATTTTTTAATATTTTTCGCACCCTAATTCATCATCATCATTAGTTACCTATCCTAAGATTGGATTCCTCTCTCCTATCCGCTGACCTTTTCATAACGACGTATTTCTTCTCTTTTGCATCCTTTATAACCAGCTCAATGTAACTCATTCGGGCCCGTCCCTTGCCCTTCTTCCCTTCCTCCTGTCCTTCTACGATTGTTTTTCCATCAGGCCATCATGTCTCATAATGTGGCCGACTAAGTTGTCCCATCTTCTTCTAAGGGTTTAAAAAAAACTGCCAAGTTTATCTTTTCTCCCACTCTTCTTAGCACTACCTCACTACTTACTCAGTCGATCCATTTCATCTTCATCATTCTACATGATGTCTCCATGCTTCTGAGTTTCACCGCGTGGATTTTCTTTGCGACGACAGTTTCTCAGGTATTCCATCAGCACCATATTTTGAATGCACTCTTGACTTCTCTGCTTTTGTCAGCGTCTAGTCTTCGCTGTTATACAAAAATATCCTCATATGTATTATCCGATGAATTTTTTTCCGTACCCCAATGCAAACTCTTAATTATTTTCATTTTTACCTTTCTCAGAATTAATGTTTGCATCCTGAAAGTGATCACATTCCAAACTTAGGTTTAAACCCATTCTTTCCGTGTTAACTTACAAGTATGGATTCCCTTTTTCATGTATATGGACAAGAGGTTAAGGTAATTCGTGCGCTGAGTCGCGAGCGTGTCACGCGTGTACGAACTCATCGGTCGTATATCTCAAATGTTAATCTCCTCCCCTCTCGCGAGTGACGGTTTCGTCGCTTCACTTTCATTTGTTCGCGTATCGATCACCAAACTGCGCTCCGCTCTCACGTTCCGTTATATGAATTGGATTTCTGTGGAATTTATCGAGCATGTGCGAAGTTGCGTGTTTACTTCCACGTATTCTTTTATGTTGATTGATTCTCGCGTTGTTGTAAAGCTTTCCAGTAGCTATAATATAATGAAATGATTATATGAAAGTTGTTTATATTTTTGCGTTACCTAGATATATGCATCATCATCTCGACAGGTATTAGCTTGAAATAAAAATCAGAGCGTGTTTGCCTAAGCGATGGAATGGAAAAATTTGGAGGAGTACGATGATCGCGAAGCAAGATTCAGCTACATCACTTACTCAGTGGTTAAGCAAGAAGGTTGTTTAGGATAAATGAAGGTAGAGTTCACTCCAGACTACTGTCTGTAAAAAAAAAGCAAGATACTCGAGTTTGAGGAGCTCTAGCGTCTAAACGAAGCAATCGATTTCAATTCAATAAAAAGCATAGGAAAGAGAATTTAGTTCTACGTTATATCATGTCCTTTAAAAATTCTTCGGATCAATAGTATTTCCTGTACTTAATTTTTTCTCGAAAAAGTACCCGTTTTTTGCGCGTAAAATCAAGGTGCCCAGCTTTGAGCGCTTGCGGATTCCCGTAGTTTTCGTTCCTATAACTTGCAATTTTGATATAAAGAAGCCACATCTATTACTAGCAGTTTGCCGAAAACAAATTGTTTATACTACAAAAATTAACGGAGTTGTTGTAAACAACGCAAACCTCTGCAAACTTCGAAACCAGTGAGTCAATTGAAAATTGATTGGTATTGTTGGTATTGGAACTAAATTCTCTTTCGTATGCTTTTTATTGCATTGAAATCGATTGCTTCATTTAGACGCTAGAGCTCCTCAAACTCGAGTATCTTGCTTTTTTTTTACAGACAGTAAGCCACAGGCGTATGATGCCACACAGACTGGTAAAAGGGGCCATCCCTTTCAGTTGGCCACCTGGTAATTATAGGTTTTTTGTTTGGCTGTGCCCGATGTATTGCCCCGAAAATCAGGTTTTGAACCCATGACCCTCCGATTAGTAGCCCATTTGTCTACTCAGTGGGCTACCAGGCTCCCAGATGTACTTTGTGTACAGTTATGTTTATGCATGATAATGGGGTGCCTTGGTTGAGGTAGGCCTTTCGTTAAAACTTTATAAAAGTGATGATACCTCATAACATTATGCTTTATCTTCATTTTTGTACGTCGTACACAGGTTTTTTTCCCCAATGGCGATCACTTTTGGCTGGCAAATAGAATAATGTGATTGTCAAACAAGTTAATTGTAAGAGAGGACTATCTAGTCCTAAATTCGCTTGTGAAATAAAGACGACATTAATTAGCTATTGCAATCATAGAGGAACCTCTATAATAGCAATTATTCCATGCGGATGGTTCAAATAAAATAAATCTTCATTTCATTGAATAGCATCGCCTCATCGCGTAGGAATTGCAAAAAAATAGATAAAGGCGCAGGGAAAGCATTCAAAGTCACGAGTTATCGAGAACATCCGCCAACGGGACAATAGGTGTACTTGTCTCAAAGTTTCTGTAGTTTAATAAATGGTGCGTTTTCGACATAAACGTCATTGGTATAAATTATGGCTCCTACTGGCATCAGCTGTATCTACAGAAAATCTGTGGAATGTGCTTTTGTGGGCTCATAACATACCACAACATTTATGGAGTATTCTTCCCCTTCCGTAGATACAACATATTATGCTTTCGCTGATGGTAGTCTTCATCGCTTTGGTGACGGCGAGGGTTTCCCCCACCCCAAACCTTTACCTATCCTTACCCTGGAGGTTCACATCGCGGCGGGGCTTCCGTTTCGTACACTCATTCCTCTCCACACCCCTCCGGAAGATGACTGGGCTAATAAGTTTTTGGTACTTGGTTCCCAGCCCTGGTGTGTTCTACACAGGTCTGGGCAATAGTATTTCAAATACAAGTATTTCATTTCAAGTATTATAATACGTATTTGAAACACATTTGTAATTTGCATGTATTTTGGCTGAAGAGATGGTAAGGGAAGCGTGGGATGAGTTAGAAGCTGGAGTAAAAGTGGGAGGAGTGATGTTCAAATCAGTGAGATTCGCGGATGATCAGGCGTTGATCAGCCAGACAGCGAGGGGGCTTCAGGCTCTAGTGGATGCGTTATACGAGCGTTGCGAGGAGTATGGGATGAGGATTAATCAGAAGAAAACTAAGGTAATGCGGTTTTGTAAAGCATCACGAGCGAGGAATGTTAGACTTAAGATAAAGGTGGGTGGTGAAAAACTTGAGCAGGTTGAGCAGTTCAACTATTTAGGCAGTACGTTAGAGGAAAACAGATACAGTAGTAAGGGTATTATGAAGAGAATTGCATTAGCAAAGGATGCGTTCATGAACAGAAAGGAGCTTCTGAGAGGTTCGCTATGTAAGAATTTAAGAAAAGGTTAGTGAAGAGTCTGATCTGGAGTGTAGCGCTTTACGGTGCAGAAACGTGGACACTTAGGAAGGAGGACGAGAGAAGACTCGAGGCATTCGAGATGTGGGTATGGAGAAGAATGGAGAAGGTGAAATGGACGGAGAGGATAAGGAACGACGAAGTGTTGGACATGGTGGGTGAGGAGAGGCAGCTTTTAGATGAGATACGGAGGAGACAGAAGGTATGGATGGAGCGAGTACTTAGCGAGGATGGGATGTTGAAAACAGTGTTAGAGGGAAGAATGTTAGGTAAACGAGGGAGAGGAAGGGAAAGCATAGGATTTTTAGATAGAGTGAAAGGTAGGAGGTCTTATTGTGCACTGAAGAGGGAAGTGCATGATGTAAGGGGAGGCTCCCGGAATTCTTCTTAAGCACTCCATGGAAACTTACCTTAATTGGTAGAATACTTTAATAATTTCGATTCCGTTTTTTTGGTAATTTCCCATTCTAAAATAAAAAATACATTTGTGAAATGCTTTTGAAGTAGCTCTGGTAACACTTCTGTAACATTATGCTTCAGAGATAACTTTGTTTTCGTTAGAATCGTTTTCCTCATGTTTGCAACCATCCATAACGTGCCAAGACAGGTTATATATTCTCTTAGTTTCCATGCAAATGCATTATGCATTTAAAAGGTATTTAAAATACTAATTTGTTGTTAGTTCTTCAAATACCCAAGTCAAAGGTATTTTGTATTTCAAATGCATTTGGAGCGGTATTTTGTATTTGAGATACTCCTATATAGAAGAGAATTCAAGAACAAAATTATGTATTACTGTTTCCCTTTGAGGTGAGTGTGATTGATCAATCTTATCTACGCGACTGCACCACACCGAACCGATCCCCGGTAAGATGGGAAGTATGAGAAAGTAAAAGAAAGGTGCTATTTCGCACTCGTCCGACCGCAACTTGAATATGCGGCGAGCATATGGGATCCGGTGCAGAAAGACTTAAGTCGTTAACTGAATAAAATACAAAGGAAGGCAGCGCGGTTCGTAAAAAATCGCTTCGGGCGTACATACAGCGTCACCCAGATGTTAAGCGAATTAGGCTGGGAGCCGCTGGAGAATCGGAGGCTGCGCGCTAAGCTTAGATTGCTTGAAATTTTGAGAATGGATATCTTAGAGAGCGACTTAGAGGACATCATATTATAGCCCCACTATATTTCTAGGTCCGACAAAAGCGATAAATTAAAGAGAGATGTTTTGCCGAACGGATAGTTATGGGAATTCGTTTTTCCCACCAACCATATAGGACTTTAATAAATTCTAGTGGTAATTTTGTTTTAGCATTTGATTTTTGTATGTAAACGGCTGGTGTCCTAACACCCCCTGCCACACGCTTCTTCAATGGGCTTAGTATGTATGAAGGTTTGCCGTGGTGCGGTGACAAGGTAGCACTTTTGATGGGGGGTTGAGAAGAGGAGGGAGTCAGCGTCGCCATGGAGATGGAGGGGTGGCCGTCTGCAGGTGAGGTGGGTTCGTGGAAGGGGATTATTTTGCGATCGTCCCGCCCTCCCTATTTTTATTTTCGCAGGGTCCTTCTCTCCTGCTCTTTCGACTCCCACTCTTTCCACACCCCTCTCCCCCACCGCTACCCCTTCCCCTAATCCCCCCCCCCCCCCCTTACTCATTTTCGTTCGAGCGTCGATACTTATATTTTTAAGGTAATCGATATCGTTGTATGCATCTTTTCCAATGAATATTCGGAGCGGAGAGAGCGTGCCGTCGCGAGAAAGGAAAATTATATGCGATCAGGTAGCATTTGCCGCAAGTAGTGGTGGGAAAAAAAACGTTTTTTCCCCCGTGGACGTTTTAAAACTTCGAATAAAAAACATTTTTTCGTATAATAAATTTTTTTCACCTTTTTTTCTTTTCCTGCATTAAAATTTTACTTGTAGAGCCATTCCCTCTCAGCATATGCAATAGTTTATATAATTTCCGATAAATATAAAATAGAATGTTATCCTTTGGGGATGGGGTTGGTGTGATGGCTAAAGAATCGCACTCTGTGGGCTAGGGTTCATATCCCGGCGGAGGCAGAGAATTTTCAGGTCCCTGTTTGGACGTTGTGTGGAGGACATTTCAAGCGCAGCACTTAGTCCGTCGGATGGGAGTCCCTGAGCCCTTTCGTTAAGAGCAGGCTAAAGCCGACGCCGGGTTTCTCTCCACCCTTCCTTCCATACCCTTCCCTCATGGTGCAAAAGACCTCAGCTGTCGGTCGCCTCCTCCAAATACCATGCCATGGTATTATCATTTCTAAATTCATGCCGCTCCAAAAATACCTCGTCTTAATTGTTCAAGTAGCGGCTCCCAACGTAATTCGTGTAGAAGCTGTGTAAAGTTCTCTGTTTGCTCGTGGCATTTATTTAGGTATCGCACAACTTTCCTTTGTTTTTTTTCCTAGTTCACGAATGAAGTGTTTCTGCGCCACACGCTCACGGTGTCTTCGCTGAGGGACCGACGAGTGAGAAGCAGGACCTCTATCACACTTTTCTTAACCGAGGACTTTCATACAACACGCTCGACGAGTCTAGGCATCTCAAGAGCTCCTCCACATATATCCCTTATGTGTGTCCCCTTGATAATTTCGAAGTTATTTTAACCCCCAGATATTACACTCCATCTCACTCACTCACTGATTAAACCCGAAGGTTGGTTTGATTAGCAGAGGGTAGAGCTCGTCCCGGACTATACCACTGGCATGTAAACTTCACACATTCAGGGTAGAGGGGCTAGATCCCTTTCTTGGGCCACAAGATTTTGATTTTGGGGTGTCCCAAGGCTTCAACCGGGTCTTCAGACTTCATCTCATGATTTTTTATGTTAGTATCTGCACCAATAGTATCTCCTTAAGGTTGGACGTCCGACGCAATAAATGTAGTTGGGGTAACGCAGAGGTAGGGGTCAAATGGCCGCATAGCGGGTGCTTTCCATTCATGCGACTCACGCGTCGACTTGTGTCGACTCGCGGTAACTGTTTTTAACTCTCCTATTCCTGTGCGTTACCGTTTGTTGACTTGTGTCACAACAGTCGGCGTCACACACAGAATGGAACACGAAAACCGCGACGCAAGTTGACTTGTGTCGGCGTGTGCCAATGAATGGAAAGCACCCAGCAGTGAGGTAGCCTGGAGGGAGATCCAGGAGGTCCGGACCCCATGCCCCGAAATATAAAAGCACAATTACTATGTAATTAATAGTAGCGGGCGTAACTTGGTGGAAATCCATAATCGCAGGAATAGAAGGATCAACAACTTTGCTATTTCCACATGGTAATTTATTGAGACCGACCATGGTTTCGTTACAGATTAACATTATCAAGGTGATGTATGGTGATCCTTGATAATGTTAATCTGTAACGAAACCATGGTCGGTCTCGATAAATTACCACGTCGAAATAGCAAAGTTGTTGATCCTTCTATTCCTACAATCACTATGCTTCATAAATGAAAACAAAATATTGAAAAATCATGAAGTTACAAAAGATTTCTTTGACGAATGATGTTTTTTTGATTGGGAAATGAGTTATAACTGGTTTAAAACCCTCTACTTAGTACTCTGTTTTTTAAATATTTTCCCCCAGTTTTGGACCTCCACCGAACGAAATTCCTGTCTACGCCACGGCCCCACGGATGCATGTCAGTGGTTATCGCACCGATTAGATGGATGTGTGGGCAGAGTCGCTGTACGGATCAGGAGCACGGACCATTTGAGGGGCTGATCAGGAAAGAATTGATGTGCAAGTGTCGTGCGCACGCGACGTGGAACGAACGAGTATCACGAAGCGGGCACAACTTGGGGTCATTGCCAATCCGTCAGTCCACAGATGATGCACTCTTGCAAAGGTTTTAAAATCAGTTTTTATTTTTCAAACTCCACTTACACCATTAGAAATATACACCATTACACAGCTCCCTCTCCACCACTTTCCGCAATGGCGTCCCGCACAACAATCCCCCCAACCAAATCAACAACCCCCAGACAACCAGCCATCATCAACAAACCCTGGGCCTGCCGAGCCTTCTCCATCCAAACCCTTGGTGTTCACAACACAAGTAGCGGATGCTGAAGATCATTCAATGGATAAGATGAGATACGAATAGTTGAACCGAAGGAGAATAGGGAAGGAAAGGTAACTGAAAATTATAATAAGGTAAGACGTGATCACGAGAATAGAATGAATAAACCAGGGATGGGAATAGAAACGAAAGTCAAAACCAGTAAAATTTCAATAGTTTCTTTCTCGGGAGCGAAATGTAGAAATGAAACGAAAAAGAATTAAACCCGGGGAGTTAAACTCAGGGTCGAAACGAAATCGGAGTCAAAACTACTTCGGATCGAAACTAAACTAAAACTCTCGGACGAAACGAAACGCTGATAATGTTTCGCATCGGAGGGACCACGTGGTTCACCTTCGAACAGTTCAGTTTCGACCCAGTGGCGGATCCAGGATTTCTTTCTGGGAGTGGCACAAGCAAGGCCATATCCAGGATTTTGTTCAGGGGGGGCACAAGGATACCTCGTTATACAAAACGAACGAAATGATAATGGGACCGTATTAAAATTTAGCATATTTTTAAGGGTCTGGGGGGGGGCACGTGCCCCCCCCCTTCTGGATCCGCCTATGTTCCGACCCGCACACCAAGTACGAACAGAGGCGCCGACTCCATGAGGCCTGAGGGGGCCCGAGCCCCCCCAAAAATTCGTTACAGATGTGAGGAAAAAATGTGTCAGGCTAGTCAATTTTTCCCGGAGTATCCAGATATCGAGATTTGAGTGATCAGGGTTCTAATGTTGATCGTATGACTCTTCTAAAATGCTTTAAAAACTTAAAATTCGCTACTTATAAAATTTACCGGGGCAAGGTCCTCGGTTTGGGCCCCCCAATATTTTTTGTAAGTCGGCACCCCTGAGTACGAAATATGGTTGAATGAAGTAGAGGTTCGGCCTACCGCCATTGTATGCATGGGGCACTCATATGTTGACCTCAAACAGCAGAACGGTGAACGAAAACTGGCCATTCGATTTTTAAGCTCTATGTTTCAACCTCTCTACACGTATCTCACACGTAATGGGTCGAAACTATTCCCTCGAATCCCCCTTCACTCAACTTTTGGGATCGAAACTCAACTATGAGCAGCGGAATTTCGATTAATTTAGTTTTGTCCCGAGTCGAAACTAAACTCCTTGGTGATTTTAATTTCGTACGAGTACGAAACCAAACCGAAGCTTCGTATTTTCGTTTCGCTACGGGTCTAAACGAAACATTTTCAAGCACGAAGTATGGTTGAATGAAGTTGAGGTTCGGCGATTCTTCACCCCGTGCCAAACACCCTAGAAGTGGCTTACAGGGTAAATGTACAATGGCGGATCCCGGATTTTTCTGAGGGGGCACCAGAGTCTGACAGGAAAACGGTCTTCTCATATTTGGGATAAAAAAACTACATGCAACAATTTAGCTACAAAATGTGCTCTTAATTTTATTATAAAAGTTATTAATATGGAAATATGTACAACTTTTATATTAAAACATCAAAATTATTAGTACATGTATTAAAAATCTGGTCTATTTATTGAGCGTCTGGGGTTGGGGGTTCATGCCTGCACCCTAAATCCCCGTGTCCTCGGTGGTAAAAAAAAAAACACTTTTTGGGGCACAGAAACTATTATATTCACTTTTAAACACTAATTTAAGAATATAAACTCTTAATATTGGCGCAAATACAGTTGATGAAGTGTCCAAAAATGATCTTAATTTAATCCATAAAATTACTATAAAATTCCTCACCTCAAGTAACGGAGGGGACTTCACTATTTGCAATTTAGACTCTGCGATTATGTCGGCCCCGACAGCGGCGGACCATATAGTCCTCACCTTATAATTCTATAGTCGCGGGTTCGAATCCTTCCTCGGTGGAAAACCAAATTGTAGACTTTGACCTCATAAGAATCCAGGGACAAAGCCTCCCAAGGAAACCAAGGACGGTCATAATCGCCGAACTGTTAAGTATGTAGTTATAACAATAACTTCTCAATACAATCCCTTTTCTGCAATCACTACCCTCGTTGCAACCTCATTTTTAACTAGTAAAAGAATGCTTTCTTAATTTGAAAGTTTTGGAATAATGCTAAAACCTATCGTAAAATGAAATAAATTGTGCTAGTGAAGCCAATCCTACAAACTCTATTTCAAATAATGAAATTAGAACCCGAACTTTCATTCCGACCCCGCTGTTTCCACTGATCGAGGTGTATTAAGAAAATAAAGGGAACATTGAGAGTTCGCGGTTTTGAAGAGAAGAGTTCGATTGTCATTTTTTTGCCCCTGAAGTATGATAAAATTTTAAGTTGTATTTCATTGTTTACTTTTTCCGTTTTTTAAGGCTAGACGTGTTTTATCAGGTCGACGATTTGCATTTGTTGAAAAAATTTGGTCGTGGAATTATAGCTAAACAAAGAATGATCAGCAAGTACAGTACAATGAATTGCATGCAATATTAGCATAGGCCTATCGTTAGTCTGCAATGAGTAAAACAAGAATTTACGAGTGGTTAAAACGTTTCCAAGATTGCCCAGAAGATGTTGAAAATGGGGAACGCCCCCGCACATCAACGACCGATGAAAACGTGGAAAAAGTGAAATAAAGGGTCATAAACATTCAATTTAATGAATATCTTACGGGGGCCTATTTTGAAGGCGACAGCTTAGATGCAGACGAATGAATCTTCTGTATCATTTCTCCTGTATAGATACCTTTTTCTCAACTTATACGCAACCAAACTCTACAAATGAGGTACCAAAATGCACAGAATTTATCAGAGAACATGCGACGGCATATCTTACCTCCTAAATATTGCTATTGTTTCCTAAAATTGGTTTTTAAATAATTTAAAAAAAAAACCGGTAAATATTCCTGACGTTAACGGCGCACAAACTGATACATTTGTTCATTTGCAAAAATATCTCGCATTATTTAAATTACTTTTATCAAAATGCGCCTGATTACACATTCAAGTCTCCTGCTGATACGTAAGTATGAGTCATCATGTGCGTTCAACAGAAGATAGTGTAATTACTTCCAATGTTGTGTTTAAAGAGGTCCTCTGACCTCAATTTGTACATGAACATTCCAATTAAATTTGTACATAAGACCCTGCCTTTTTTTCCACATTTTAAAATTAGAAACGCGCCTATCCCTCTGTGGACCTGCATTGAAAAGAGCGGGGGAAGCACGCTTGTAAATATACATTTCAAAAAATAAAATTCCCATTATTTTCTGAAAACACCCCGTATACCTCTAATAACACAGGCCAACAAAAAATTTTGTTTGAAACCTTTTTTTATTTTAATAGCTGATCTTTATAGATTTTGATGTGCCGAATCCAAACCTGGCCTATTTTTTTTGTATCACCCATAGTTTCCAAGCAATATGTATTTAATATTTAGTCTAATAGCCCTATACGGTATACAGGGAAATCAATGAAACACTGTGTTACATCATAAAATTGTTTGTATTTACTACAGCGTGATAATACAGAGTTCACTTGTCAACTGGAATTGGTCTACATTTTCTTTCCCTTTTTTCCTTGACGCTTCTTGTGTAGCTTTTTCTGCGATGAATCGCTTGCTGAACTTCTCGGTGACGTACCAACAGTAATCCCCCATTTTTTTCGTTCATTAGACCTACTTTTTCAATTTTATTATAACTATAAAAGGCTGTTAAATTCTAAAAATATCGCTTGATTTCATAAATTTAACTGTAAAATGTGAATATATGCTGGGTGATACAACTTTAAAACCATCATATTTGGATTCAGCAACTTTAAAAACATAAGAATAAGGTATTTTCAGTAAAAATGTTTTTTCATTGTTGGCCTGTGTAATTATACGTACCGTGACGAAAAAACACAAATGGTAATATCCACACTTTTTAATGCAACAACTCAACGACCAACCCAGGTTTCAACACATTGTGTGTCATTTTCAAGAACTTGACACAATGTGTTGAAACCTTGGCCGATCGCTGAATTTTGAAACATGGGCGTTACCAAGGACAAGTGGGGCAACTGATCCCCACCGAAAATAAATTTAGTCCAAAACAAAAGTTATGAACAAATTTTCCTTTTGAAGAAAAATGTTATTATTATAAGACATGGAACTAAAATAAAAATCATTATTTTTTCAAGCAAATAATTATAAAAATTAATTTTCATTTATTTTATTTGGTTTATAAACAGCCCGTACGCCGGTATAAATAGTCTCAATACATATAAATTAATTTCAGCGTTCATATTTATTAAATATCAATACGGCACAAGAAATTACAAAAAGTAGCCAAATAAAATTCATTTAAAGTTTAATAATTATCAACAAGTGATAATTTAATGTGAAGTCACAATTATTGATCATATTTTGAAATTACTTCTTTTCATTGAGATTTAGCAGATGTTTCCTTTGGTTTCACAGTGTCATCTGCGTTTTCAGAGTCATTTCCCTCTTTCTGTTCTTCTAACGGAACTTCAAGAACTCGGGGGCCATACAGTAGAACATAGGCGCAATGCCAATCACATAAATTGCTGTCATAATTTCCTTAAAAGTTTGGTTTCATTAAAATCTTTCTGAACAAAAAAGTTACAACTTGAACGACCACCACGGCTAGTTTTGTCCCCCCCCCCCCCAAGTTTTGATTCTGCGTACGCCCATGTTTTAGAATTAAAAAGTGTGTAAATTACCATTTGTATTCTTCCATCATTGGTATATCGAACTTCCACCAAATCAGGCCAGAAACAATTTTATTCGAGTATACGTACAATGAGGACAATTTTGAAGATGACGGCATTAATGTTGACGAATAAATATATATACATCTACATAATACCCTGCGAGCCACCTCTAAGGTGTTTGGCAGGGAGTGAACAATCACCAGCATGCAGCATGCAATTGGACTCCCACATGCACACCACACGGGTCCAAAAAACGTCACGTATACTAACAAATTATACTACCCTATGATGTTAGAAATAATAATAAAATTAAGAAACATGCATTAAGTTTTATATAGGTTAGTAGGTGATTTATTTGGACTGAGCGATTTCAATATATTTTCTATTCCGTGCCTACTAATGTCAAGAGGCAGCATCTTTCGTATGCGGAGATTGTCAACGGTCTCGGGCGAGTTCTCGGAAGGCTCGGTGAACACGCTCTTGAAGTAGGAATTTAATAAACTGGCTTTATCGCAACTGTTTGTCAACACATCTCCATTGTCGTTTCTCAGCGAACATACGGTAGATCGTTTACCTTGAACTTCCCTAACATATGACCAAAATTTATATATTATTATAAATAAGACTAAAATTCGCGTTATTTTCTGAAAACACTTCGATGTATACCTGGATGTATACAATGCGTTCGCCTGGGTGAGGGAAGGGTGAGATGGCAGATGCGGGGATATATATACAGGGGAGGGGGGTTGTCTGCCGGAGAGGAAGGGCGAAGCAGCAGTGCCGGGGAGGGAGGATGACGACCAGACTGGTGTAGACCGCCCGTGTGTGCCAGACGGGACTGCACGTTGGGGTAGGACTACTACGTAGGCGCGACCAAAACGCCTAGCGTATGGGGAGGGTTGGGGCGTAGCCCTCGAAAGGGAATGGTTGGGGTTGAAAGAGGGGTGGGGAGGCAGCATTCTATACGCACCTCATTGTTGCGAACGCATTGGGGGGGGGGGATGGGAGTGAAGATTCGGAGATAGGAATGGACAAGAATTGAACCCCATCCAATGCAACTGTCGACTGCATCGCATGCAGAGGAGGGAGGGTTACGGCGAGCCGAATAAAAGCGAACACCACCTTTTCATTCTGGGGGATAATCCAGAGTTTCCGCTCTCCATAGAAGAGACGCAACTACTATTTTTTTCCCCGGAAATTCTCGTTTCGGGTGTGGTTGTTGCGCCGCTAGCAGGGCTGCCAACAGAATTGCCCCCGCGATGGAAAACTATGAATCGTAGTGATTTCAATGCCCATGAGGGTGAGAATTATGGTCACTTATAATGTTTCACCGGGACTAGGAGGGAATATCTACATCATCTACATCTACATAATACCCTGCGAGTCACCTCTAGGGTGTTTGGCAGGGGGTGTTCAATTACCAGCATGCAGCATGCAATTGGACTCCCACATGCACACCACACCGTCCAAAAAACGTCCCGTATACTAACAAACTATACTACTATGTGGTGTTAGAAATAATAATTGAATTAAGAAACATGCATTAATTTTTACATAGGTTAGTAGGCTACACTACAAGCCATGCAATCTATTTACGAGATCTACTGCTGCCGTTATAATCTCTTATCGATGGTGCAAAAAGTGACATTCGGAATCTGTCTTTTCTAAAATCTATCTCTCTTATTTTATTTATATGATCTGATCTTCCGTAGTATGTTGGCGTCCGTAAGATATGGTTAACTTCGTCAGAAAATACACTGCTTTTGATTTTATGCAAAAGGTTTATTTTATTTTTCAATCTACGGTTCGACAGAGATTCCCATCCGAGTTTATCTAAGAGGTCAGTTACACTAACAAGACTATCGTAACGACCTTTCACGTACCTGGCAGCTCTTCTTTGCACGCGTTCTAACTCTGTTATTAAGCCTTTTTCATGAGGGTCCCAAACACTGGCAGCGTATTCCAAATGTGGTCTAACGAGGGAAAAGTAGCTAATTTCTCTCACTTTGTCGTCGCACTTTCCTAATATTCTTTTAACAAAACCCATTTTACGATTAGCTTGACCGGTTATTTCTCGAATATGTTTATTCCACGATAGATCATTATTGAGTCTATCTCCTAGATATTTCACGGATTCAACAGTCTCTAATTGGGTACCCCGAATTATATGTACCCCGAATATTTTGTATCCATCTGATCGGTTCGAAATCCTCTGACCAAGCATCGAGTATCTATAGTTTCTGGGGGGGACGTTTGACCCTTACCCAGTGGCGCCGACTCCATGGGGCCTGAGGGGGCCCGAGCCCCCTCAAAAATTCGTTATGGGTGTGAAGAAAAAATGTGTCAGGCCGATTTTCCGCGAAGTGTCCAGATATCGAGATTCGAGTTACCAGGATTCTAATGTTAATCTTATGACTCTTCTAAAATGCTTATAAAACTTATGAATCACTACTTACAAAATTTCCCTGGGCAAGATCCCCGGTTTGGGCCCCCCCAATATTTTTTTGCAGGTCGGCGTCCCTGCCCTTACCCCTGCGTAAACTCAATCGTACATCTGCATTTCTTGCGAAGGATGTCTCACTAACGCCAAGTGGATGGTTTCG
Source organism: Ischnura elegans (assembly GCF_921293095.1). Taxonomy (NCBI): domain Eukaryota; kingdom Metazoa; phylum Arthropoda; class Insecta; order Odonata; family Coenagrionidae; genus Ischnura; species Ischnura elegans. The sequence continues at coordinate 16,831,363 of NC_060253.1, read as the reverse complement.
TGGTGTGCATGTGGGAATCCGATTGTATGCTGCATGCTGGTGATTGACCACCCCCTGCCAAACACCCTTGAGGTGGCTCGCAGGGTACTATGCAGATGTAGATGTTATGGGTGGAGATACTTATACAAAAGCGTCAGAAGAAGTCTGAAATCCCGGGTGAAGGCTTTGGATACCCCCAAAATATCCTCGAAGTGTGATGTGGGCCAGGGAAAGCAACCACCATAAAGGTGTAATTGTGTAATATTCACACGCCTGCGGCCTAGTCCAGGGCGAACTCTACCCTCGCCTAACCAAGCCAACCTTCGGGTTGAATCACTGAGTGAGTGAGATGAAGTGTAATATCGGGGGGTTACAATAACTTCGAAATTGTCATGGGGACACACATAGGGATATATGTGGCGGAGCTCTTGAGATGCCTGGAATAGGCATGGGCAAAAAATACCGGTATTCGGTAGTATCGAGTACTATTTTTTTTAAACTCCGATCCCAGTGGGGAAAGTTTGTGCAGAATTAAGTTTGAATTACTTCAATGTATGTGCAGAGTTGAATTAATTCAGGATGAATGTGCATAGAACGTGCTTAGAACATGCAAAGATCGTTTCCCGCTGCACTAACTTTGAACATGTGCAAGGTGAACGTTCTCAGCACATTATTTGAACTAAATTAGGGAACTAATTCAAAGATTGTTCATTTTGTACATTATTTCACTGATGTCCGCGGGTTGTACGATCTCAGATGCCAACGGTTTCTACAGAACACCTCCCAATTCACATGGTGTTCGAAGATTATTTCATATTTTCCCCCCAAATGTCTACACATGGTGCGAGCGATGGTCACTTGATTACTCAAGCCTTTATATAATTTAAAATTCACGGAAATTCTGAATTTTAAAAATTTGGCACGCATAGCAATAAGCTAGGTTTTATAATAGGGAAAAAAACTATACTATATAGTACCGACCTGTATTTTTTTAGTGGTACTACCGGAGTATCGGTCCTAGAAATACCGGTACTTCGACCGATCTGCCATTTATGTGTTATCAATCAACTACCTACCCAGCTACTTAAACAATTTAGTGTTGATAATATATCAAGCGAAGTAAGCCATTTCCAAGAGATAAACATCAATTCACAATGGCTTTCAGCAAGAAGTGTTTATTTAATTCATGCCGAGGATATTTCTCCAGAAATCATTAAAAGAGACAAGAAAATTTATATGCAGACTTATGCAAAAAGTGCATAACTTGTATTGAAGCACACTAAAATAGTACCGTTTGTTTTAATTTAAACTGATGGTATAAGCACTGATACAATTGATCAACGTAGGAAGAGACTGAAAAATAGCGATGCTATCATGACATAGGCTTTTCTATCAAGCTTAAGCTTGTCTACAATAGTCATCAGCTTTTCTAATATATATTAACAATGTTCATTCGTTTCTCGTTTTTTTACATACAACCAATCAAGTGCACCACCAAAAGAAGACCAAATTAATTTACTTCTTAATTATTAAGATGCATATTCTTTCCTTGGTTCCTTTCTTGTTTTCTCATCATTTAACGGTACTTTTACAAAACTGTTAGTTCGAGACAAGTGTTATCATTATTGATATAGACGATATTTATTTACTCAAATAAGGCAAGAAAAGTCAAAGTGATCGAACTACACATATGTATTTCTTTCTCTGAAATATATGGAACAGCGACCTACACGTCAAATTTTATTCAATCGCAGTATTTTATGCATAACTAATACCGATTCTTGTTGTATAAAATCATAAAATTGAATTTCATTGCATTAGAAGAGCTTTTTAGGTAATCTCAGACTGACAATGTAAGCTCTGTGAAAAAGAAGACTTTTCATTATAAGTTCTTGGCAGAAGACGCTCTAATGTTGGTCTCGAGTCCGAAAAAACCGGTAGCTTTAGGAAAAATAACTCATCTGATAGAGTTCCCAGGAGAACTTCACACTTCATGTGTGCCAGGAAAAAATCAAAATGCAACCCTTAAAAACTTCATCGCTATCACCCTTCTCACTGTTAGAGAATCTAGCCTCCATGTATTTTTCCGATAAATTTTCGTAAAAAAATCCAGTTAATGATTTTTTCAGTGTATTCTTACTGTATGTTACGCTAATTTGCTGAAATACCGGGTAATAAGGGTGATACAAGCGTTAAATCTCAACTTATTAACATAGTTTATCAATTATGAAAGTACCGGTACTTTTTCGCCGGTACTACCGGGAGATTACTATTATTGCTTTTTAATACTCATCACAAAAATACCGGTACTTTTACAATTTCCGCCCATGCCTAGCCTGGAATCGTCGAGCGTGTTGTATGAAAGTACTCGGTTGAGAAAAGTGTGATAGAGGTCCTGCTTCTCACTCGTCGGTCCCTCAGCGAAGGCACAGTGAGCATATGGCGCAGAAACACTTAATTCGTGAACTAAATAAAATACAGAGGAAAGTTGCGGAATACTTAAGTAAATGCTGCGAGCGAACAGAGAATAAAATAAAAATAAGAGCTCGTGAAATTCTTGGGGTCGCCATTACTCTAGTTCTTTCCTGGGGTGAGCACATGCGGGAAAGCCAAACGTAAACTGGGATTTGTAAAAAGAATTCTTGGTAAGTGCCCTAAAAAGGTGTTAGATATAAGCAACCTGACTCTAGTGAGGCCTCACTAATGGAATATGCTGCTAGTGTGTGGAAGTAGGACAGATAGCTGAAATCATTCGAGTACAGCGCAGGGCGGCAAGATTCGTGATGAGTTGTTATGATAAAAAGTGTATGTTAGGTGAGTTAGGATGGGATTCTTAACAGGAGCTTGGAGCGAAGTATAGTCTAAATCTACTAAGTAAAATCGGAGAAGATTTTTTCTCAGACGAGGTGAAAAATATCCTACGTTTACCGTGGCACTATGGTAGACGTGATCATGAGAAGAAAATAAAAGAAATAGACTGCAAAACAGAAAGATTTTAAGTGTCGTTGTTTAAGTATACCGGGACTAGCCACGATGATAGCTTTTACGGAGTCTCCCGCAATGCACAAATTGTGCGATAAATCAACAGAGGAAAAATCATTCGCCTTGACCGGTATTCGAACCCAGATCCCTCCCGGATCCTCGGAAATCGAGGGATCCGGGCTCGAATCCCGGTCAAGGCGAATAATTTTTCCTCTGCGGATTTTTCGCATTTTAAATGTCATTTTTCCCTACTGCTATAGGATATTAATGGTGTCGCAATTGATATAATTAATGGCGTCACTCGCTAAGACGATTATTGTATTTTTTTCCATAGTTCTAATCTTACATGGATTTTCTATAGGAATTACTAATCATTGGCAAGTTTTGTCTTTGCATGAATATTCACGTATATTTTGCTAGCATGCGTAACATTTCAATGTCCGTGCGGTGTGTATGATGCGTGCATGCTGCTGTATGATCTTGCATGCTGCATGTTGGTGATAGATCACCCCCTGCCAAACACCATAGAGGTGGCTCGCAGAGTATTATGTAGATGTAGATGTGCATCTCCGTGCCCTTGGTGGTCCCTTCGAATCCCCTCTGGACCACCGCATCAGCAACTCGCCCCTTTCCACCCTCCCCTCCGCCACCACTGCATGCTCCATCCACCCCTCTCTCAACCCTCCACCCCACCCCACCCCTCATCCCCTCCCATCGTTTTTTAGCCGTTCCTCGTCGGGCGCAGCCAATCCCCGCCACGAACCCGTGTCCTCCACGCTCCGCTGCCGATTCCTCGCTATGTCGGGAGGGGGGAGAGCGTGGAATATGGCGGTCTGCGGCCTATCATGTGCGTTCCACGTTTTCATTTGATTCTGGGCTCTAGCTAAGGGCTCTAGCATGGATAATCCTCCTCAATCCTTCAGCATAGGACGTATCTACCGCGGCGTTGCTAATGTCTTAGTAGCTGTTATTGTTTGAAGTATTCTAGGGTTGGGGTGTGGCCGCATGGAGCATTTTGCGAATCACCAAATTGAACTTTCCTCTTTCATTCATAGCTACATCTACTCCCTTTCATCATGCCTAAACATATTGATTTTTTCCTCCCTCTCCCTCTCTTACCCAATATTATACCCTCTAAAGACCTGTTTACACGGTACATTAACACGTACGGGTTAATGTCTAAATGTATGAACGCGAGAATGAACGCCAAAATGCACCGTGTAACTACCCAACTTGTGCGAATGCATGCACAGAAAATAGAACCTGTTCTAATTTGGTTCATGAATTCGTACATGTTCCGTTCCGGTCCACAGAAATCATTCACGCAAACGTACATTAACTCGTACGTGTTAATGTATCGTGTAAACAGGCCTTAACACTGTTCTTAACATACCGTCCACGCTAAGTATTCGCTCCAACCATACCTTCTGTCTCCTCCGTATCTGATCTACCTATCTATAGCTACCTCTCTTCGCCCACCATCTCCAGCACTTCGTCGTTCCTCCTCCTCTCCGTCCAGTTCACCTCCACCATTCGCCTCCATAACCACACCTCTAATGCCTCCAGTCTTCTCTCTTCCTCCTTTCTAAGAGTCCACGTTTCCGAACCGTCATCTTTCTCCTCACAAGCTTTTTCGGTTAAGATAGGTTTTCTGGGGGCCATGTCGGAGATAGTCTCCGGTTGGGCGTGGTACACCCTCCGAACACGCCACTTTGGTAAAGTACAAAGTAATGTCATGAAACGGACTTACTAGACCGGTATTCGCCCCGTTTGTAGGCTTGCCTTCTCGGAAACTCCAGCAAAGTTGTGAAGCCAATTCATCGTGATCTTATTTTTTTACATACTTATTAAAACATTTTTACCTCTCTGAGGTGATTTTGCTATGGAGACCAAATTATGACGCTTACCAAATGAAACCTTCTAGTACAATAATATACTCGAAAATATTATAAAATTTGCCAAATGTATAGATTGAATTTAACCTCTAGCCATCCTGAATGGTCAACTGCGTTATTATTTTTTTTAAATTTAGATTACAGTAAAAACTAATAGATTGTCAATTTTAAATTATATCTCAATCTCAGTTATGATGAACAAATCCTAGCTTTCATAATTTAAAAATTATGACACATACGAAATGAAACCAACAAGTTATAATATTCTCGAAACTATCATAAAATTGGCCAAATTTATAGTTTGAATTTACCGTCCATAAAACCATTCTGAATGGTCAACTGTATAATTATGTTTCGAAAATTAGATTATTATTAAAACAACTAATCGATTGTCCATTTTGAATTATATCTTAATCAAACAACTCAGTTACCCTAAACAATTTCTAGTTTTGATTTTTACCCGAAAAACTATACAAAGGCGGTCGTTGGGTCGTTTACACGATTTATATCGATGGACTTATGAAATTTCCCTCGCAAGGGTCGTCAGTGGTCAGCCCTCCAGACCACAGGGCACCGTCATTCAAAGTACTCGCTCGCAATAAACATCTCAACGCGGTATAAGCTCATTATAATTTCAACGGTCGGAAAAAACGTTAAACCGTTGTGATGTTTTTTTTTCCTGGAAGTCCTGGATGGAGATGGTATCAAGGTTTTCTTTTATTTTTTAAATTCACCACGACTTTGTCGTTTTGGATCTAGAGAAAAAGAATTACCCCTCTCCTCGATCTTTTGTGAGTTTCCCCGTCTTTTGGAATAATTTGCGAACGCTCAACCCCTTTTTCAACTCGCTCACCCTCTCACCAACCCCTAACCCCCCATTAACCTCCACAGATCTCACCAGTTTCTTGTTTTCCCGCAGACCCTTATGAAAAAAAATATTCCGACGGTCGAGTCTTTTCAACCCTTCAGAGTCTCAGGCCTTCCCCTTTTTTCTTCAGACATTCCGCGCAAGTAAGAGCTATAGGGGCTCCACACATTTGTGCCCTCCCCTTCCAAGGATCTTTTAATCTCATTTCGGGGGGTGAATATTCTTTTTTAAATTTTATTCTTGTATCTATGGGTGTGGGAATGAAGAGGGTAGATTTCTGAAAGGGTGAAAAAATATATAAAGTACAATGGAGGGTGGAATAGACGGAGGCAGCTTCCCCTGGAAAATTTCTCGCAGACCCCGATTTTAACGAATACCTCCAGACTTCCCGCTCGACTCTAAAGCAGATAGCTCGTCTAGGAGCGGGAGTCGAAGAAAACTTCGTGCTTATATATATAAACATTGAGTAAAGTTCCCGTGAAGTTTTAATCGGTTTCTTAACGAGTTTGCTTATTATCGCAAGGAATAAATATTTTCAGTCCTCTAGTCATCAGTCGTGGTTGCCGAAGGGGAACTATCTTCCTTATTTGAGCTCAAAAGGATCTTTTTCCATATTTTTCGGCCGCCACCTGTCCTGATTGGAAAATAATAAAGTTTTAAATGTATTATCTCACTCTCTTAAGGTATGGTTGCAATACGTTGACACGCTCTTGTTAATAAGTGAGTACATGAAGGTTTTTGGTGGACCGTACCCAGAGACGCCGAATTACAAAAAATATTAGGGGGGCCCAAACCGTGGATCTTGCCCCGGGAAATTTTGTAAGTAGTGAGTTTTAAGTTTTTTAAGCATTTTAGAAGAGTCATATGATCAACATTAGAACTTTGATAACTCGAATCTCGATATCTGTACTCTCCGGGGAAAATCGACAATCCTGACACATTTTTTCCTCACACCCATAACGAATTTTTGAGGGGGCTCGGGCCACCTCAGGCCCCATGGAGTCGGCGCCACTGACCGTACCGGAATGCGTGAGCCAAAGTAGGCCATTAACTATTTTTTGGTTATGTATTTGCACAAGTTACATTGGTTACAGGGTGTATTTTCGCGTTTAAGCATTAACACATTAGCTTTTTCGCGTAAGCGTAGCTTGCAGCCAGGTGTCTCAAATATAGCTCACAGGGAGAAAATGTTAGTCCTCTATGGGATCCTGATTGGGGTCTCCGTGCTGCATTGTTGAGATTTACTTTCGTGGTTTCTGTCCTAATGAAATTCTTTTCGTTCTTTTTTCGCTTTAGTCTCATTCGATTGCCTTATCTAACGTTTAGCCTTTTAGACTATAAATATTCGTGTTACTTAATTATCAGCGTATTTGGTATTTCACTCTTGTATGGCATTATTATTGGAAATTTTAAACTCTTTTCCGGCAACGTTGTTCACTGTCGAATACGAATAGTTTGCTGCTTGAAACGCATCGTTTTAAAAACTATTGTATGAAGGTAGTTTCATCACCTCTTTCCTATTAATGAACAGCTACTTTGCCGACGCCATACTCTTCCCGATACGTCATTATATTAAAAGTAGTAACTCTCTTTTTTCTGCATCACACCGCTGGAGGAAATTTTCCGATCGCAAATTTGCCGCAGTCGTTCTCCCTGCTTTGTTTGAATAATTACGATAAGTTTTCATAATTCCGTATATATTAATCGGCCACTAGTGAAATCAAATGTTCAAACGGATTAGACACTGCATCATGCAAATAGATTCTTGGCATTTTTACAAGGAGGATTTGCCGTTGCCGCTTTGATATTGCTGCTTGAATTTTTTGGAAAATTTACATGGCATTTAGTAAAAGAGATTTTCTTCTTTACTTCTACGAGATCCTAGAGGAATTGCTTGTTCTGAATAGCATCGCAGCAAAATATACAAGTCTTTAAATATGTGACTAAAAGCTTTAGGCTGCATATACTAGACATTTTTTACATTCATGCTTGAATAATTGTTCTACACTCCAACACAAGCATTTTTATACCAAGTCTTCCTTCGACTTATTGCGCCATCATTAATCACATATTGTCATTTTATATTGAACATTTTTGTAGTTATATGGATAGCGAGTGACGCCATTCATTTTATTAACCGATGCAAGGTTGCTATCCCTGATATTAGAGGAAAGAATGGCATTTTAAGTATCTCTATCTTGCAGTATATTCCCTTTCTTTTCTTCTATGTGATCATCTTATCCATTTAAAACATGATGTTGATCTTCGACACCCGGGCCGTAAAATAAAGTGCAATATGCGGAGCAACAGAGTTTGTCTGCTCATTAGTTCCGTGAAAAAACGATTACACAATGTAAATATGCATGCAGTGAACTGAAGTGTTGCCAGATCGTTTTATCATTTTGTCCATGCTCTTTTTTCTTTTTCTTGACCTCAATCATTTAATATTGTATTAACATCTCGGAGTATAGGTCTAAGAATAATATGCAACATTTTTTGCCAACGATTCGATCTGTTTTTTTATATCTTCCTCAGGGCTCATTTGCAAACATTTGTTTACTGATTGTAAACAAATTATCAGCGACCAAATCTTTGTTAGTAAGCCCTGATGATGATTTTAAAAATGCATCGAAAAGTTGGGAAACGATTTTGCACATCATTCTTATTGTTAGACCTATACTCCGAGACGTTGTTACAGCATTTGTTCATAATCTTGAGAGTCGTGTTTCATCTTGCTTGTCGCGTGGCAACCATCTCTTCCCTCCCTTCTCTCCCTTACCGTCTGCTTGAAATTTCCCCTCATCGGTCAGTGCCGCGCCGTGCATGACCTACCTGCGTTAAGGGGGTTGAATTTTAAGATGGTCGTGGGAACAACCCTTTCATCCCTTCCGCCGTATCCTCCCTTGCTGATGCCCGCGGGCCGCATCGCCGCGGCCCATTCCCACCCTTTCCTCTTACCCTCCCCCCCTGTGGGGAGCGCACATCCAATCAGGTGTACGCCCGACGATAAAAAAAGCGATTGCGATCCTCCAGAGCCTTCGCACGAACCTGCGCGGTACCCGGTGGCGGCTTGCCCATAAGGACTCTCGGACGCCGCCCCTCCCAAAGACTTGAAAAAGGGAAAAAAATTAAATACCCATTCAATTATAATTACACATCTAATTAACCAAAGTTTTTTTTCAATCGCATGCATCGAAGATGTAGGGAAAACACGCAAAAATAGCGCGAGAAGTTCGCATTTGTAGCCGCGGGGCGCTGGCCAGAACGTCCCGATCCATCGCCATGCAGTTATATGAAGAGTGGTAGTGGTGGGGGCTGCTGGTGCTGTGACGCGTGTAAGCTTGTACCTTATGGAAGTCTTGGGACGCCGCCCGAGCATGCGCAAAGCGACGTATCTAGTGAGTTGACATCGCCGCGTCGCCCGGCGACCGTTTAATCTTGGTGTTGCAGTGTTGCGGACTATCTTGTTTTGGTGACCAGTTGACTTATTATGTGTAAATTGTTTTAATGTAAATAGGCCTAGTTGTAGTTGAGTTAATCGAGTTAGTGATTGTTGGTGTTTTAGTGTTAGTGATAGTTTTGTGCATTAGTGAGTCATAATGGTCTCTAGATTGCCTTAAAAACTCACTAAAATATACAAAATATTAAAAAATTTTAACCCCCCCGGTGGAGTGTGCCCCTCCCAGCATTTGACTCGCGAGCCTTCATTGGTGGTACCATCTCCGAAACGAAGAATCTTCATTCCACCGCGCCGCACAGTGGTCGGAAAGGCCGGTCTCTCCACACATAAGTGTGTTAGGCGCCTGTATTGCACGCAGCAGGGGCGCAGCTGAGAATTAAGGCTAGGGGGGGGTTAGGCGCAACTTATACTTGGGGTGTGGGGGCATTGCATACCCGCCAGGGTAAGTGGGAGGCGAGGGAGCCGCCCTCCAGAAAAATTTTGAGATAAATTGTTCAAAACGGAGAGTTTTACGGCTTTTTGGGGGATATTTGATTAATTCTAACACTATTCTTTAAGTAATACTAATCCAATATAGTAAAACGGATTGAACTTAAAAATTTCTCAGAGCTCTGGGGGGGTTTATCCCCCCCCCCCCTCGGTGCGACACTGGCACGCAGGAGCACCAAATTTCTTGAAAATGTCCTCAATATCAATTACTTTACTTTATTGAATGATCAAATATCATTTTCTCGTGACTTGAAGCGGAAAGTGGGGGAGGGTTACCTATATTTTAATTATGTAGCCTTGAAAATTAATTATGAGTTGAAATTATTATCCTTCCTTGTAAATAAATACTTAAGCCGTCAAATAATTTATCATCCTCCGTTTGTGTTAGTTTTTTTAAATTTTTATCCATCCTTGAATATGAGGCAATGGATATTAGTCCCCATTATATTCGATGAGAGGTTCTTACACGAGAAACTCGCGTCGCTTGCAACTCTTTCCTTTTCTCGTGAAAATCCGAAGCTACTTGATCGAAGAGGGCTTTATTTTGAGAGTACGTGCATACTTGCATCACCACGGAAACCGCCTCGATCATTTGTTGCGCCCTTTCCCAGCTCTATAGCTCCGGTGGAAAAATGATAGTTTCCCGCAATCGTTTTCCGCAACAAGGTTGTGAATATCTGGAGGCGCTGTAAGCATGAAACCCTTTCCATTTAGTGCATACATGTTTGAAGTTCACATATGTTTAATGAAAATTCCATGTGTTTTGTTATTAATTTATTATTTAAGTTTTAATAACCTTTGTTTTACCATCGAAATTCAGGAGGGTAAAACGACCTGTAATTGGCTATTCGTTACGTGACGTCATCTCCCATAGTATAGTTGCAAGCGGACGGGAGCATTGATGAATAACTTATATTTCACGTATTTTACGTGATATTTCTTCATTTTTCTGCTAGTAAATTTGCAAAATGGAACCTGGTTTCGTTAAGGCTTGTTCAAATAACCTCCCAGACGTAGACCCCTTCGTGATCGGTGTATACCTAGGGCCTATCTTCGTTTTTGTAAGGTCTGTAACTTCGTTTTCTCCCGAGTTGGGAGAAAATGGACTCGTGAAGCGTTTCATCCAACACCTAAGTCTCTAACTCGATTGCATATAGACGATGAAGTAAAGAGTGAAGTGAGTTGTGAATGTAACATCTTCGAGGAAATTATTTCTTCCATGCTGGTTTAACCAACCGTATACATTTCGATCAAAGGTATCTGACTCTTGCGAAGGGGATATGTTTCATATTTGAACTAGCTTTAGGGATACATCGAACGCGTATTAATTTTCATTCGTTTGTTCGCTTCTAAGTTCTGTTTGATTTTATTACGTATTGAACCTATTGCCAGTTCATTGTGAGATTTCGCCAGTGTTTACATTTCACGCATTTTGTTGCGCTTTTGTTCGTTTTTGTTTTGGTCATATTTTGGTTACCGTAGGAGTGATAGTGAAATTCGAAGTTTTTTGATGTTACAATAACTGGTTTAGCAATTTGTTTCATCCTATTCATTTAATTGTCTTCGCAATGTTAACGTGAAATAACGTAAACTGATTCTAAGTCCATAGTGATGTGTGGGAAGTGAGATGTGAAGAATCCTTACGAATTTCAAGGAGTGCAAATTCTTTTAGTGTGTTCAGAGTGATTGGAAAACCGATAATCATTCTTTATTAGTGTTACATAATAGTGTTTTATATTTATTGTGAGCCAAGTTCTTCATTGAAATAGTTGATTCGGCATATACTGATTATAAGTAGGTATCAAAAAGACAGCTCGTGAAATGTGTGCGTGGTAGTGCTATTTGTGATATGATGAGCAATAAATATGTTAAAGTAAGGGTAATTTTGCATTGTTTTTTATATATTAACACCTCTATTAAACTATTTTTCCCTATGTTTCCGCACTTTTATGCTGTCAATTTTTGAAAAATTAAATGTAGCGAGGCAGATTGTTGTGTTTCCTCAGCTATAACATTTTAGGAGTTGCAAACATGTTACTAAATGCTCGCATGTAGGTATTTGCAATGCATCAAATTTGTACCATTCATACATTTACTGTAACGTTATTTTCTTTACGATTCTTTACTGCATTGTAAAATTTTCCTTTTCCACTCCAACATTGTGTATATCTGCTTTTCGAGTATAAACGCTTACAATACTGACGTTGCAAATTATGTTTTTCCATAGTCATCAAGCATACATAATGAAAGTAAGCCTCCGAAGTGAAAAAATATGCAATGTATATCATCAATGAATACACGGCCGTTCGTACACAGTAATAACTGCATCTCAAACACACATATGCTTCAGTATTACGCATTAGTCTCTCGTTTCTGAATGGAATAATGTAATAATGGCATCGACCTAAGATCCCTCCGGGCATAATTTCCGTCGTAGTTCAGGCTTATCGGGAACATCCACAAAAATCTTGTTCGGTGTAGAAACACGGGTGCTCCCACACATCGGAACAAAACAATATTCATTCCGGAATTTTGTCCTACAAGCCATTAATCTATCTTCGCTCATGGCTACGAACTTAAAGAATTATTGTACGAAATACACCACTAATTTATAGTAGGACAGCTGGTTTATTCCGTCAGATTCACCTCAGTGTTCGTAAACAACAATAAACAAGGTTTCCATCAATCGCAGGTGATCGGAGGAACTGCAGTCAGTTGAGTATGGGGATTGACGTCACAAGCCGTCTGACATGGCGGCGGAGTGTTTTAAGCGCAACATTGATTTTGGAATGTTTATTTGTTAATAACAAATTCACCCATGGTCGTACGACTGTAGGAATTGGAATTTTGCTTAATTAAACCAAACTGATATTTTTAACAGGCCTCACCAAAAAGGTGTAAATACTCTATTTTCGGACTTACTGTCTCTCTTAAAAAAAGCAAGATACTCGAGTTTGAGAAGCTCTAGCGTCTAAACGAAGCAATCAATTTCAATGCAACAAAAAACATGCGAAGGAGAATTTATTTCTACGTTGTATCATGTACTTTAAAAAATCATCGCCTCAATAGTATTTCCTGTACTTCATTTTTTTCTCAAAAAAGTACCCGTTTTTTGCGCGTAAAATCAAGTGGTCAAACTTTGAGCGTTTGGCATTCCCGTCGTTTTCGTTCCTATAACTTGCAATTTTTATATAAAGAATTTTTATCAAAATAAAAAATATTTTGACAGTAGTCTCCAACAGTGTACGTATATAATCAAGTATTATATTCCTTATATCGCCTCTGAATTAGAAAATGAAAATGCAAAAATTACTTCTTGATTGCCTTCGGAGTTTTCCGATCGTTCGTCATACTACTTTGTATATTAAACTGTCCATAAAGTCATATCGTGGTGATAATATGTCGTCGTGAACATACTTTCGTACTATTATTGCGACCGGTTCGCTATCGTAAGATTTCCATCGGCTGTAATCTTATTAATTACCAGTAGAAGTGCAGGGGTATGGATATTTTACACTTGTGAAAATGTTATTTTCGGCTAAGCTAGTTGCACAGCGGAACCTTGGTGATTGACAATAATTTTTCATTGGAAAAAGATATTCGAGGCATATTTTCACGAAGCCTTCCCATAATGCTAGAAGAAAAGATTTACTGTGTTCGTTTGGGATAGTTTATTTTAACGTAACAACGATCATGACCGAATATTTCACCAAATAGATAGCATAGACTCTAATGGGATTATAGTATATATTTTGGTGCAAGTAGGCGTGGCTCTCCTACCCAAGCACCCCTATTCCTGCCACACTGCGCTCAACGCTCGGAACCAGTGGTGCCCCCTCCGGAATATTCACCACCTCCTTGGTTTTCCGCGATAACTCAAGGGATGTAAATTCAGGCAAATCGCCTTTTCCTCCGCTGAAATTATCGCTGGTACCGTATTTCGGCCAATCAGGACGCACGGCCGCCGACTGCGATTGTAGCGCCACGCTCGGCTTTTAATGGAACGACAGTTGTAAATACAGAGTAAGCGATGTTGCGAATGTAAATGCGGAGTAAGTGACGGAATAAGCGACAGAAAGTTTTAGTTAAAATTTTCGATCATGGTACAGCTTGTATTAATGGACAAAATGCTAAAACGATCCGGCAACATTGTAGTTCAGTGCATGCATGTTTACATTGTATAATCATTTTTTAACGGAACAAATGAGCAGACAAACTTTGTTGCTCCGCATATGGCACTTCATTTTACGGCCAGGGTGTCGAAGATCATCATCATGTTTTATATGGCTTAAGATGATCACTAGAAGAAAAGAAAGGAAATTTACTGCGAGACAGAGATACTTAAAATGTCATTCTTACCTCTCACTATCAGGGATAGCAACATTGTCTCGGTTAATAAAGTGAATGGCGCCACTCGCTATCCATACAATATATATAAACAATATTAAATGGTTGAGGTCAGGAAAAAGAAAAAATAGCATGGACAAAATTCTGAAACGATCTGGTAACACTTTAGTTCACTGAATTACATTTACATTGTATAACCGTTTTATTACGGAACTAATGAGCATACATACTTTGTTGCTCCACATATTGCACTTTATTTTACGGCCAGAGTGTCGAAGATCAGAAGTATGACAGCTTCAATGCTGTATCAAATGAAAAATTACGTGCAAGTGATAGTAAATAAAATACTCAACAAAACAGTCAAGATTTACTATGGTTAGAACCCGTGCTCTTTGCTTAAAATCAGTGGGAACCGATTCAAATTTAATAAACAAGATAATGATATAATGTGACTTTATTTCATTCATTTTCATAATTAATAGCATCAGCTGTAATAGTATGAAATTGGGCACTCCAGAAGACCAATCTTTTGGTGGGGTTCCCATCCGATACATATGACAGCGCAGCGTAACAAAATTATCAAAGGATCAAGGCAATATTATGTACCGACAAGTGTTCATTATTGCAAAAGTTTTAAAATCAAATTGGTTCGAGAAAGTGAACCTAAACATGTTATTGATGTTCCCGGACGGACCCCGGAAATTGTACCCGTATCGATTGCTATTTAAACGTAATTTTAATTGTTGAAATTTATTTCCGTCGTAATTTATATGAGGATTTTTTTTGAAAAAATTTAATGCAATATCGATAACAATAGTTGCAATCTTCCCAGACACAGTCAAATGTCACGATAACCACATACAGCTTTTTCCACAGGATTACCTTTCCAAAGCTTCGATATTAAGCTGGCAGATGTCGGACACTTCGTTTGTGTTCGCAAATATTCGCGTGGCGGTCCACTTCACCTTCTCCGTTCTTCACCATTCTCAATTCTTGAAGGTCTCCAGTCTTCTCTCGTCCTCCTTCCTAAAGCCTGAATCACACGATTATTACCTTTCATCGCGAAAAGTTATCACCAGAGCGATCGCTTTTCGCGACGGGAAAAGTGATCGCTCGAGTGATCATTTTTTCTGAATCACACGGTCCCTCCCGCCGTCGGCTTTCGCATCACTTTCAATATCACAGCTCGTTGTCATAGGACCCGCATATCGGAAATATATAGCGTTTTTATGTTTACCTATGTCGTTCCCACGATTGTCAAACATTGCGCTGTAATCGCTCCATACGGGCATGCGTTCTGATTGGCTGATACGGGGTTAAAACTTAACGACGGTTTTAGCGACGGTAAAAGCGACCGGACGAGTGATGAAAATAGTGATGGAAATCCTCATCGCAATCATGATCACAAAAAACAATTGCCGGCGACGATCATTTGCTAGTGATCACTCTAGTGATCGCGATAGTGATCACTAGGAAATGACGGATAAAATTATGGTGTGATTCAGGCTTAAATGTCTATGTTTCTGAACCGTAAAGAGCCACTCTCAACTAGGGGAGGGGGGGCAACCCATGGTCTAGGGGAGTGGGCAAGCCAAGTTGTGACACATTAGCATGGAAAAGGTGAATGAAACCAACGTTTTAAGAAAATTATAACAGTACTTTATTACTTTATGAGATTATTTCCTTGAAAAATAGTTTTATTTTAGTTACATATCTTATACTAATATATATCATTTTGCGTGGGTCTAAAGCAAATTTGTTCAATAGGTACTTTCGATTCGCTTAAGTACTAATTTTTCTTAAAGACTTTTGCGATTTTTGCTTCATCTCCATCTACATAATACCCCGTAAGCCGCCTAAAAGGCGTGTGGCAGGGGGTATTAGGACACCAGCCGTCTACGCATGAAAAATGAAGTGCTCTACGAAGTTGGGACTAGCATTTATTAAAGTCATTTATGGTTCGGGGGAAAAACGAATTCCCATATCTATCCGTTCGGCAAAACATCTCTCTTAATTTATCGCTTCTATCGGACCTGGAAATATAGTGTGGCTATAATATTATGTTCTCCGTGTCGCTCTTAAAGATATCCATTCTCAATTGTTCAAGCAATCTAATCCGAGTCTCCAGCGGCTCCTAGCCTAATTCACTTAATATCTGCGTAACGCTGTCTGTACGCCCGTAGCAGCTTTTGACGTAACGCGCAGCCTTCCTTTGTATTTTTTTTCAGTCCTCTAATGTTCTACCCAAAAAATTAAGGATACTTAATGGATCATGGCTAATTCCTTTTTTAACATAGGTGCGAAGATAGCTATTTTCAAGCACCATTCGCTACTTTTTGATTGGACGCACGAGGAGTGTCTGTTTCCTTCTCTTTCGTCTCCCTTGACAACCCGCCATCCCCTAAAAATAAATCGTTCGGCTTGATATAGGAGTGGAAGGACGCCGATGGCGGAGAAAATGGCTTTGGTGTGGGAATCGGGAAAATTTGAAGGCTATCGCCCGCAATGCCTGCCGAAAGTATCGTGGGAGTGGATCGGGGAGACGAGTAGCAGGTAATGGATTAATTTGGTCGGTCCCTTCCCCTTTCCAAGGATCGCTTTCTTATCTGAATCGAATTCCACGAACTGCCTATTTCCATCGAGAAGTTTGCACGCGTGGCACATCACCAGCTCGCATATACCGACTTGGGGATTGGCATTGCTGGGAGTCGCCGGCAATCATTGCTTCAGCATTTTCATTACCATTGCGTTTTATGTACGGGAGAGTATTATCAAGATGGATTACATCTACAAAAAAACTCTGAGATCCTCCTCCATGGTGGTTGGCAGGGGGTAATCAAAATATACCCTCATCATGCAATTTTCCAAATTGTGGAAATCAAAAAATATTGTTATTAAATTATTCTACCGGTCAAGGTAGAATAATTTAATAACAATATTTTTCAGATCAACCCGACCCGTTCCTCCTCACAACACCATCTTCTCCCCTTCCTTTCTCTCCCCTTATTTTCTCCCCAATAAAGGGAAAAATTGTTTAAGTTGAACGCACCACATTGATGATGATGTGCTAACATCACAACCTAGTTCGTAATAAATTTTATTATTATTAAAGTAATCTACCGATTAAGGTAGGTTTCCATGGAGTACTTAAGAGGCATTCTGGAAAATCCCCTTTCTTAAAGCACTTCTTTCTTCAAATCATAATAAGGTCTACACCCTTTCATTTATCTAAAAATCATATTCTCTTCCTTCCTCTCCCCCATTTATCCAACACTCTTCCGTCTAACACCGTTTTCAACATCCCCTCCCCGCTCAGTACTCGGCCTATCCACGCCTTCTGTCTCCTACGTATCTCATCTAGAAGCTTCCTCTCCTCACCCACCATGTCCAGCACTTCGTCGTACCACCTCCTCTCCGTCCACTCCACCTTCTCCATTCTCCTCCAGATCCGCATCTCGAACACTTCAAGGTTTTTCTCTCCGCAAGCTCACTACATTTTGTCAAAGGAATTATTAAAACATCAATAACGAGCGGACATTTTTGCAGGTGGTAGGAGATCTCACCGGGCACGTATCGTCCGATGTAACTTAAGAATACTGAAATAATAGACTTACATAGAAAGCAAAAAATGTAAACTGTTAGCAGTTCTAATGTAACTGTCGCAAAGGCTCAAAAGCAAATTGAATCACCGTCTATTTTAACCGGGAGATTAACGAATGTTTTGCAGAGTCCAAAAATCGGTTCATTGTTAATGAATCGTAGCAATAGCTCTAAGCTGGCGTCCTTGTTGCTCCACTATGTGAGGAGATGGAGTCGATTTAGAATTACAAAAATTATCCCATGTATTCAAAACATTGTACTCATTCCTTAAAATTTGTGGTTTCTGTGTTGTATGTTTGGAAAATTGAACAAAATCTCTGCAACTTTCCATATGCCATTATACTTTAATTATTAATTTTTCCCCCTACTTTGAACACGATTTTCAATTTCAATTCATCTAATTATAGTTTTGATATTGAACTGATGAAATATGCACATAAAGTAAGGGTAGGCATAATCAACATAAAATGAGGCCCTTGGCCATTCCCATGTAATGGTTTCTCTACATATTATTTCTATCTTTAAATTATAATAACGTTTCTAAATTTGAAATTTATGCCGATGGCTATGAAAAACTGGCTAAGTATGAATTGAAATAGGTTTTCGTTCACTGAATCATCTGTTTAATGTACAATCTAATTTGAATTATTCCTCCTGAATGGTATCAAATGCTGTTTTTTTAGCCATCTTTATTTATTTGAGCTACATCTTGAATTGAATACGGCGGAGTTAATATATGTATTTAGACCTAATTCACTGGAGTCTAGTTCTACCATGTTAAGATGGTGCTCACCATGGGCTAAGTCACTGGAGTGATTCTACCTGAAGGCTAGTTTGGGTCGGTGAGGGTAAAGCTCGCCTTGGACTTCGCCATAGGCGTGTGATTTCACGCTATTGAGCATGGAGTTCAGGTCCTTTTCCTAGACCATCTCGCAAATAGTTTCACTCGGGACACGAACCCCGGACCCTTCAATCAGTAGCCCAACGATCTACCCATCGGGCCACCTCCTGTGGAATCATTATTGGAGCCGCAGTTCCTCTCCGCTCCTGATAATCCTCTTACCTTGCCCCCTCTCATGCTAGATGAAATCCACCGGCCCCAACACTGTCCCATGGGGAACTCTCCACCTTCCTCCCTTCTCCGCCTCCATTCCACCACCTCCTCTGCCATTTTCCGAGAATATTCCTCTAATAAGAAGCCGGCATTTTCCCCGAGAGGTATGAGGTGATGGGGGATTTGGTTTTGTACTCCACCCGACGTAATAGGGAGGTTTCCTACTTTTTTTAATTGCCTAAATCGAAAGATTATTACTCCTGGAGTACTTATTTCACACTTTTAGATATTTAAATGAGAATATCTATTTTTCGCGATTTAATAAAAAGTGAAAATTTTCAATACGGCTAAGTATGAATGCTGGTAAAAGCCCGTATGACGTCTGGCTGCTGCTGTGTGAGGCCACCTGGGTGCGAGGCTATTAACGCCGCTACGATGCAGGCTGCTTGCTGCCGAGCATAGAGGTAGCGTGGAGTACCCTGCTAGCAGGTAGCGCTTGGCTTAAATAGGATTATTAATACCCTATCAAACGAAGGAAACTTTCCGTCCACAGGCAGTTTTATAGGTGATTATTAATAGATGTTTCCCTGAGCTCTGTGCCTCATGCATGCATTAGTAATCTCAGACGATGTAAAACTCCTATCTACTCGTGTAGAAACTAGGTCCCTGTGACGTCACTTGGAGTGGCATCGCATGGGCGCCAATCTGGCCTTTTTCCAATGCGGTTAAAATTGACCATTAACATTCGTCTACAATGGGATTTCTAAAACTAAATAATTTGTATATTATGAATACTCTAATGGCGGGTAACGAATCGCAATCAATGCCTTTCGTTTTCTTTGATGAAGGAAACTACCCTGTTAGTGGGCTACATACTCACGGGGAGTGGAATCGCGTGGTTAATTCTCCCTCTTTCTACGGAAATGCGAGAGAAAGTGCTATCCCGTTTGCCGTAAAAGGAGAGAAAATATCAAATAGCGATTGAATTTTTTAAAATTGTGCCAATGGGAAGGTTTCTTAGGTGCATTATAAACAAGAGGGCTCTTCGCCAACCGTGCATGAGACCAATATTGAAATGACAAAATGACGCGTTGGATGTAATTGGCTACATTGGCTGACTGCGAAGAAAGCGCAGGCTTCCATTTTTTTTGTTATTGTTGTTAATTTGGATTGCAACTTTCGTTTTCGTAGAATTGAATTCTCACAAAGAAGCAGTAATATCGTGATTTTAATTTAATCATAATTATTTGCGTTGCTGTTCGCATTTCCCAAAATTATTCAACGGGCATGAATATTGACTTCGGATTTGGGTAGCTACGCGGCCACCATGAGCGATTTTGTGCACTTTTCGTCTGTGGGCGGTCAAATCAGTGTCTTAAGGCTTGGAGGAGACAATCAACGTGTGATGTGTTCCGTGTGGATGGGAATCGACGAATAGGTGGCTGAAGGGAAATTAAAAGGTACGGACAGAGCCAATGTGAACGAGGCATGTGTAGATGCAATTTAATGCGCAATGCACGCGCTCATTAGCAGCTAGTGGTGCATACATATGGGGGCGCAGGGGGCGCCCCCCCCCCCCCTTGCGGGGCTGCCCGCACTGCCGAAAACATTGCAGTACCACAATTGTAACTTTTTATCATAAAATATCACTATCTTGTTTATCCGTATAATCAGTTTAAATATAACTATCTTAAACTTTGCATGTGACTTGATTATTTTTTATTACGATAAAAGTATAGGAGGCTGAAAATATAATTTGCGCCCCACCCCCCGTGAGTTTTTTTGTGTCCGTTACTGCTAGCAGCCTTTACTTTCAATTTCTCCTTCACTAACACTGGAAAGGTACATACTAGTCACTCTTGTCTGGTTAATCCTATATTCTCTAATGACTTTTTTCGTGCTAAAGGAAAGGTCATTATTGCTGCAATGGCGGTACAAGATGCACCGAAGTAGCGTTACAAAATCCGGGCTGAAAACCTCAGCCAATGTGAGAGCAATCGAGCGAGGTGCGTGCTTAAAATCGTTTGAGGCTTGACGTGATGCAAATGCGATGTATAAATGGTAAATTATAAACTAAAAATGGCAATAGGGTAGTTTCCTTCATCAAAGAAAACGAAAGGCATTGATTGCGATTCGTTACCCACCATTAGTGTATTCATAATATACAAATTATTTGGTTTTAGAAATACTGGTTTAGACGAATGGCAATGGTCAATTTTTATCCTCATTTGAAAAAAGCCAGACTGGCGCCCATGCAATGCCACTCCAAGTGACGTCACAGGGACCTGGTTTCTATACGAGTAGATAGGAGTTTTACATCGTCTGAGATTACCAATGCATGCATGAGGCACAGAGCTCAGGGAAACATGTCTTAATAATCACTTATTAAAACTGGCTAAGGTCGGAAAGTTTTCTTCGTTTGATAAGGGCTTAATAATCCTCATTAAATCAAGCGCTACCAGCTAGCAGGGTATTCTGCTACCTGCTAGCATCCTGCGTCGTATCAACGCTCAAAGCCTCGCCCCAAGGTCACCTCAGTTGCGGCAGCGGGAACCAGAACGACGTCACCCGGAGATTTCCCGGCATTCATATGTAGCCGTCGCGTTTTCGCGCGCTTGAAAATTTTCACTTTTCATTTAATCGCAAAAAATAGATATCGTCATTTAAAACTCGAAATGCGTGCTACAGGAGTAATAATCTTTCGATTTAGGCAATAAAAAATAATAGGAAACCGCCCTATTTCCAAACTTAAAGTATAACTCCACCACCGACCTTGGTTTCGACACTATGTCATGTTCAAGGTTTCATGTTTTGCATGCTGTCGACACTCAATGTCATTTTCAACGCCTTAAACGTGACATTGAGTGTCGAAGCCGCGGGGCTCCGACTCGATACATGAAACGTTAGCTAATGCGGTTAATTTAACCCGGTGGAAATCCCGAGAAGAGTTTACTAACATTATTCGTCGGGAAAGCATCAAATCATATTTCATTTCGTGAGTTCTTTGTTTGTTTAAGCTTATGTGTTATTCAATCATCACTTATTAGTAATATTGTTATTATTTATTTATTTATTTATTTATATCACACCAAAAATAGAAATAAGGCCTTTACATTGGGCTTATAAACAAAATAAATTATATAAATATAATTAATAAACATGTAAAAAAATAATACCATAAATAACAATCATTTTCAACGTATACAATACCTCGTCAAAAAGATAGACTTTTCACTTGGTTATTAAAATTGGAGCGGGAGGCAAAGATGTCAAAAGAGGAGTATTGGAGATTGAATTGAAAAGAGAAGGTAGGCGGAAAAAGGGGATCTATGAGATATTGCCAGACGGAAATTGGGCTTGTGTAGAGCTTCAGTAATTTCAGTAAAGTTTCGTTGTAAAATAAATAAATCGGCTGGAATTTAAATCCCGTCTGTCCAATCCTACCGTCTCACATTTTTTTAAAGGGCATGCCTACCTTGAGGCTACCTTCCCCTATATTCTCTCCTCGAAATTGAACTCTTTTTTTTGTCCCCTGCGACCCTTTGCTTTTCTTTACCATCCTTCATTCAACCCCATCTCCTTCCGTCCGCCTGTCTGCAGTCTCTCCCACTCTCTTTGTCTGAACGCTTCATGGGGCTTCATCCAAGGTGCATCATCTGACCGCAATATGAATGTGCATTCATTATGAGACGAGACCTTCAGACCCCTCGTCACATTCGGAAGGCCGCCCGTCACCGACGTGCATGAGTGCACGGATGCACCAGCCGACGCATCGAAGACGCGTGAGAAAATACGAGAGAACAGCTTCCCTTATCCTGTTCGAAAAACTATCAGATTAGTTTTTTTTTTAACTTCAATGAGTTCAACGAACTATTGCATGCATTTTTGGATGTCATAACTCATGCATGAATCACTAACTATGCTAACTATTCGTTTTCTATTACAAACTAATAGTTTTACCTGCATAGAAGCATGTTCGCGTCCTTATTACCCTCTTAGTTTCTGATCTGACCGCGTGTCGTTGTCTTGTGAGCTTGGCCTGAGTCTGGCGAAATGAGGGCGTTTCTGATTAAGGCTATGAGAAAGTACTTCATGCCTGGTGTGGCATCACCCCGTGCCATACTCACCGATTAAGGTAGGTTACCATGGAGTACTTTATTTATTTATCTCCATAACACCGAAAACAGCTCTATAGGGCCTTTTACATCGGGGTTATTAGCATCTTAGCAATTTTTAACGTTACACAAACTACCATGCCCTGGATAGAGGTAACTATCCGAGGCGGGACTCGAACCTGCGACCTCCTGTTTGGCAGGCGAGGAATTTTGCCCTGCCGTCACCGAGGCCGGTAAGAAGAATTCTGGCAGTCTCCCCTTATTTCAAGGCCTTCTCCCATTCATTCTAAGAGTAAAATTTCGCAGTAGAAATTTTCATTTCTCTCGTATCTAAAAATCCTATTCTCTTCCTTCCTCTCCTTTGTTTACCAAACATTCTACCCTCGAACATTGTTTTCATCATCCCCTCCCCGCTAAGTACTCCTTCCATCCATACCTTCTGTCTCCTCCGTATCCCATCTAGAAGCTGCTTCTCCTCACCCACAATGTCCAGCACTTCATCGCTCCTCCTCCTCTCCGTCCACTTTACCTCCTCCATTCTTCGCCACACCCATATCTCTAATGCCTCCAGTCTTCTCTCATCCTCCTTTCTAAGTGTCCACGTTTCCGCACCGTAAAGGGCCACACTCCATATAAAACTCTTCACTAACCTTTTTTTAAACTCTTATATAGCGATCCTCTCATAAGCTCCTTCCTATTCGTGATCATCTATTTCTAGGGAATTTTTACGGTAAAAACTTATATTTCACTATCGATTTCATCTAACTTATCGATTCAAGAACCTCAGGAACCAATATGTTATCATCCTGTGAAGGAAATTCATCTCTAATTTTCCTTATTTCACCACCTCCTTCCGCGGTTGTGCCTCGAATATCAATTCGGGAATTATCTGTGATAAAAGCCCAAGCAGCAATCTATCTTCCAACAACATCCAGGTAACATTGTGTGCGTCAACATATGACATCTGTGTAATGTTCATGTCAATCCAATTAACGTTGCTAGGATATCTGCCAAATATCCAAAGAACCCACCATACAACGTTGCAGCGATGTCCAACGGTGAGCATGGAGGTCCATAATGCAACATTTCGAAAGGCCGTTTACACGGGGCATGGAATTGCGCAGGTTAGAACTGCATTAATTTCTAAAACGGCGTGGAATTGTGCGAATGCACGAACGAAATTAGGACAGGGCATTATTTTGCCACCTCACGTCCACGCATTCTCGCATGTGTTCTAGCAATTCACCGCTTTACACGACGCAATTTTGACTGCGCCTTCGTACACACGTCAGATTGTGCAAGTACGTGCCCCGTGTAAAACGGCCTTTAGATATCTTCACAACATGCAATAAGAGGGAATTGGATGTGCTTTTTATGGTTTTTATGTAACCCCCAGAAAACATTTGTTCTCTTCAATTATATTCAAAACATATGCTACCTATGGATACTGTTTGTAATAACAATTTTTAATATCACGGGTATTACATATTGTACATCTATGAAACGTAAATTTTACAGCTGGTCGTGGATGTTACAAATAGGATATCTAAGTAATGTTGTCGAAATGTCCATCGCGAAAAACGTATTTTAAATATATTACCATCCTTCATCCAAAACAGCAAGGCTCTGCTCAGCGATATCCACTCGTGGAACACGCGACATGGAGGAAACAAATATCCGGTCCCAATCCATAGGTCCTCCCGTATGGCGGGATCCTTTATTTGTACTTTTTCCCGTTCATTTAACGCCCTGTCGGATGACCAGAGACGCGACTGGTCAAGGACGAAGGTGATCCGACAGTTGGCAAAAAAATACAACGTGGCCTGGCTACATAATAATATAAATTATTTATCATCGTATTAATTTTTTACTGATGCCTGTATTCCTTTATTTCCGTATTTATAACCTTGCAAAGAGGCCCAGAGGAAGGGGGGCCGGATTGTGGCCTCATCTGGGCCATGTAAAAGAAATAAATCAAATCAACCCTTGTTTATTTTTTTAATGTTTAAATTTAAAAGAATGTTATTCCCAAACCCCCAAATGCAGAAAATGTGACTGTTTTATATGGAAGAGTTCAACAAATTTAGCAATTATACGCACACGAACAATCATGCCCTAGATAGGTGAAACCTGCTCAGGTGGGATTCGAACCCACGACCTTTTGTTTGGCGGGTGATACCTTTACTCCACCGTCACCGAGGCCGGCAAATAAATTAATAGATATCCGATAAACATATCCTTGGCTGCTTGGGCATAGATGCATGCTTTTCCGATGCGTGCGAATCGAATACCAAATATCAGAATAGGGAGCCCGCATACCACTCAAACTCCCCTCCCGAAGCAAACTTCTGTTTGTACTTCTGCCTGTATGTGCGGCGTCACCTACATCTTCATCTACACAATACCCTGCGAGCCACCTCCAGGGTGTTTGGCAGGGGGTGACCAATACCAATGTGACTAATCACCAACATGCAGCATGCAAGAGGACCACCACAGGCACACCGCGCGGTCATGGAAATATTACGCATACTAGCAAAATGTACATGCTTATTCATAAAGAAAACTTGCAAATGGTTAGTAATTCCTAGAGAAAATACATGCTAGGTTAGAACTATGCAAAAACATGCAATGAGTGATCCTAGCGAGCGACGCCATTAATCCTATCAATTGAGGCAACGTTGCTATCCTTAATAGTACGAGGGAAGAATGACATTTTAAATCTCTCTGTTTTGCAGTCTATTTCTTTTATTTTATTCTCATGATCACGTCTACTATAGTACATCTACATCTACATAATACCCTGCGAGCCACCTCTAGGGTGTTTGGCAGGGGGTGATCAATCACCAGCATGCAGCATGCAATTGGACTCCCTCATGCACTCCACACGGTCCAAAAAACGTCACGCATACTAACAAATTATATTACGATGCACGATACAAATTATATTACGATGGTAAACGAAGGATATGATTCACGTCGTCTGAGAAAATATCTTCTTCGAATTTCCTAAGTAAGTTAAGCCTATGCCTCTTCCTCGCGACCCCTGAAATGCACGGCCCTGTTGCAATGCAACCCTCCCATTCCCTCTTTCTCTAAGGCTCTCCACTAGTGGCTGCGGCGAACCTCAAACAGCCGCTCCTTCGCCACCATATCCATCCGACCAACCACTGGAAGTACGGGCGGCGGCGATCCTCAAAAGTGCAGCAGCCTTTCGTTCCATGCCCCCCTTCCTCCGCTCCCCCCCCCTCCGTTATCTATTCGACCGGAAACGAGAAAAAGGCCCCCCTCTCTCTCTCTCTCTCTCTGAGGGCCCGATGCGCGCTGAAGAGCCGATCCGATGGTCGAACTGTTTGTTCTCTCTCTTCTTCCTGACGGATGGCATTCGGAAGAAGCGAACGGCCTGTATCACAGGATCAATCTCTCCGAAAAATTTCAACCGATTCCGGCGTGGTAAGTCGGAAGTTAAGGCGTATTGAAATGAAGGGTAACTGCACTTTTCCACTATAATGCCTCGTTCAGATTACGAATCTTCCAGCGATCGTTGGAACTATCGTGCATTCACACGAGGATTGTTGAAACCTGTGCTGCCCTCTAGTTCTGATATCTAAAGTAATCGAGAAATTGACGGTTAGTAAAGCTTTGAGGTATGTAAGGTTAAGGTATTACTCTGTTGAACGTGTATTTAACGTTTATTTATTTATTTGCAATAAACCCAAAAACAGTACATGAGACCTTTTACATTGGATTTTTAAACAAATGGTTAAATAATAAAGTATAACAAGAAACAACGACAAAAAAACATGATTAAATACACTCAGATATCACGTAATACTTCACTTCTATGAACGCATCATCCAATCATATGTTATTTGGGAAGGGCGGGGAAAGAAAGAGGGATTTAAAGAGGAAGTTTCCTGATGGCGGTCGTAAATGATGAAATTTTTATTCCGCCCATATTCTTCCTTGTTTGCAAAAAATCTACGAAAAATATAGAGCGATGGGAGCTTCACGAACTTTTCGTCCTTTTCTTGTCGCTTCCGTTTCCGGTCTCCCAGCGCCTAACCATCGTAAAGTGGAAACGTTAGGAACTACGTGAACTATTGTCAGGACATGCATTCACACAGCTAGTTCCGCCTACTATCGTTAGGACGATCGCTGGGACAATAGTAATCTGAACGGGGCATAAGTTAACGCGAACGACGCGTTTCGGCTTAAAGAGCCATCCCCTAGTACAAGACATCGCAGTACATGAGGATATCTCACTTATGCATTTGAGAAAGAGGTGGGGGAGGATTTGACAAGTTTGAGGAAGGGGTGGGAAACGGAAATACAGTTGGGAGAGAGTGTAAAATTTTCAGATATAGCGGAGAAATCAAGGATGGAGGCTTTCGAAATGTGTCACTGCAGAAGAATGATGAGGATCAAATGGATCGACCGAGTAAGTAAAGATGAGGAAGTCCTAAGAAGAGTAAGAGAGAAGATAATTTATTTATTTATTAATTGAATCGTTCGAAAACAGCCAAAACGGCGTTAATACATTGAATGAACAACTTAAAATCTGCAGCTCTGACAAATATAAACTATAAAAGGAATATAAAAAAGAAAAAAAAGGATTCGGAAGATGGCTTTTCGCAGCTGCCTCTTGAATGATCTGATGGGCACTGAAAGATTCAGGGAAGAGTGAGTAGTCGAAATGGTATTGAAAGAGGAAGGGAGTCTGTAAAAAAGTGATCTCTGAGAGAGAGAAAGACGGAAAATGAAAATCTTGACAAGAAGACGGAACAACCTTATAGGCCACATCTTAAGACGTGAGGGCCTAATGAAGACAATCGTCGAGGGACAAGTGGAAGGCAAGAACGGAAAAGGAAGACCTCGAACAAAATACATGGAACTAGTAAAGAAGGATGTGAAACAGAAGAAATATGTAGGTGTGAAAGATTATCAGATAGGAGAACTGAGTGGAGAGCTGCGTCAAACCAAACTCAGGATTGTTGACCAGTGATGATGATGATGACATCCACCCCTTTCCTCAAACTTATTGATATCTATGCGGTGGGGAGATCCTCTTGAAGGCTCCATGTTGGTGACTAAAAAAATGGAAAAATCGATTACGATTAGATCGATCGTCAAAGGTTGAGGAAAAGGAGAACGAGCCATGATCTTCGAGTTTCGATCAAAACTCGATTTTTCAATTTCGATTATTTTCGAGTATTTCGTTTGATCTCAGCAGCGTTACTACCCACCTACGATAACGTCATCCGTCCCGAGTGAAAGACTTTTTCTCTAAGACCGGTAAAAGTGGAAAGCCACGCCCTCTATTATCAAGAGCATCTCATTCAGCTGATCTTTCTTTTAAAAAACTATAGAAGCCGCATGGCTCAAAGCGGTGATCCCAAAACTTTAATGTGCGCGAATTAGTAAATTTTTACTTCTAACAATTAAAGCATGAATTAGTATAAGTGGTTTTTTTCCAACTAATATGTATTTCGAGTGTTTTTTCTAAGGAATAATGAACATGTTTGTGTATAAAATTTTATATTTGAAAGAACCGTCTATTTATTCGATTAATCGGCCTTTTGTTTCAAATTTAGATTTTTGTCGAGAAGTCGAGCTCTTCTTTTCGATTAAAAATCTATTGCTCGAAAATCGATTTCGACCGACATTTATCCATGATTACATGAGAGTAAGCATATCCCCCGTAATGCAATTCTAGGATTGGTGCATCATTACTTTCTTACGTAATAATTTGGAAAGTTTACTGTAAAAACATATTGGGGTAAGAGATATTATTGATAAGCATATGGGGCTTATCTACATCTACATACGTAATACCCTGCGTGCCACCTCTGGGGTGTTTGGTAGGGGGTGATCAATCACCAGCATGCAATTGGACTCCCACACGCACACCACACGGTCCAAAAAACGTCACGTATACTAACAAATTATACTACCACATGCTGTTAGAAATAATAATAAAATTAAGCAATATGCATTAAGTTTTACATAGGTTAGTTGGCTACACTACAAGTCAGGCGATCTATTTATGAGTTCTATCGCTGCCGTTATATTCTCTTATTGATCGTGTAAAAAAAGACATTCTGAACCTGTCTGTTCTACAGTCTATCTCTCTTATTTTATTTATATGATCTGATCTTCCGTAGTATGTTGGCGTCCGTAAAATATGGTTAACTTCGTCAGAAAAGACACTGCTCTTGAATTTATCTAAATGGTTTAGTATACTTTTCAATCTACGGTCCGACAGAGATTCCCATCCGATATTATCTAACAATAAGAGGTCAGTTACACTAACAAGACTATCGTAACCACCTTTCACATACCTGGAAGCTCTTCTTTGCACGCGTTCTAACTCTGTTATTAAGCCTTTTTCATGAGGGTCCCAAACACTGGCAGCGCATTCTAAATGTGGTCTAACGAGGGAAAAGTAGCTAATTTCTCTCACTTGGTCGTCACACTTTCCTAATATTCTTTTAACAAAACCCATTTTACGATTAGCTTGACCGGTTATTTCTCGGATATGTTTTTTCCACGATAGATCATTATTGAATCTAACTCCTAGGTATTTTAAATTATTATGTCAGGATCGTCTTGCATGCCCCATGTTCGTGACTATGTAGTTACCCCCTGCCAAAACACCCTTGAGATGCATCGCAGCGGCAGTACATGCTAATCTTCACCTCATAACTGACTGCATCCTTTTACGACCGCAAGATGAGGTTTGAAGATTACATCTACATAATACCCTGCGAGCCACCTCTAGGGTGTTTGGCGGGGGGTGACAAATAACCAACATGGAGCATGCAAGATGACCGCCACATGCACACCGCACGGCATTGAAATATTACGCATACTAGCAAAATATACATGCATATTCTTAAAAAAAAACTTGCTAATGGTTATTAATTCCTAGAGCTAATACATGCAAGGATAGAACTATGAAGAAAAACATGCAATGAGTATCCTTCCTGGAGCGAACAAGGCATAACCGCAGCAGACGCATTCCCTTTTGTACACACGGGCGATCCCTATAAGCCTAACCCTAATATCGAATCCTAAAAGAGAGAGAGAGCATTCTATATGGACTGCGCTCTTCTCTCTCGCTTAGAAACTGGACGGCAACGCTGCGTCCCTTTCCCAAAATGCGTTTTCCCAACCCCCTTTCATCCCTTGAGGGTACACCCTCCGCGTGTCGATGTGACAGGGGTGGGCCACCCTCGGAAATGCACGCCCCCGGTGCAACCCTCCCATCGACGAAGGCGACCCTCAAAATGCCTAACACTGCAGGCGCGAGAGCCGCTTGAGGAGGAGGATAATATGGCGATGAATTCATCGTCTGGGAGCGTGTGATTCCACTACCAAATTGTTATGACAAAATGAGTTGCGCTTCCAATATGTTTGACGAGTTAGGCCCAGCGCACACGGAGCAACTATTTTGTAACCACAGTTGGGAATCAGTTGCATCTGCAACCAGTTTGCAACTGAAACAAAACTTCTGTCCGCACACGGGTGTAATGACAAAGGGCTGTTGTAAATCAGTTTCGTCTATTTTTCAATCAGTGGAGTGTTTATTTAGTGCGGTACGTGTTGTTTTTTAAGCTCTTGCATTGGCCGTCAGCGCTTACTATCGCTGAGTCACGCGAAGAAGACGCTGTGAGCTATTATCAATACCAAAGACGTTAGATTGTTTGTGTTTGTTCAGGACTTCATGCTTCTCTATTGCTCCAACGAGCTTCATGTTGAGTTCTTGATCATTCATTTTGAGATCGACACTATACGGCCGTCAAAATACCACCAAAACACCACGTGGTCTCGTGCATCTGAAGTCTGCAACGCAACTGCAACCGCGGGCCCACGGTTGCATGTGACTGGTTTCAGACTGTTTTGAGATCGTCAAAAACCAGTCGCGTCGTGAGCGCCTCCCCACTCAATTACATTGTCGAGGTCACAAAACAGTTGCGCGCGCAACTGGTTTGCAACGGTAGTTGTAAAACAGTCACACCGTGTGCGCTGGGCCTTAGGATGGGAATCTTTACAGGAGCGTTGAGCAAAGGCTAAATTTACTTGGTAGATTCGGAGATTTTGGCTGTGTTCCAATCCACCGTATATCCACTCTTTCGCTCTTACCAGCAATTTCGATGGTCACATTTCGGAAGTGACATCAACTACTTACTAGGGCGAGCGCGTAGTGGAAGAACAAGAGAAAGCGCTAGGATTTCTGGAAGAAGAGTAACTCCCTACAACGTAGCTATATAACTCGGGGTACCCAATTAAAGACTGTTGAATACGAGAAATATCTATGAGTTAGACTCAATAATGATCTATCATGGAATAATCATATTCGAGAAATAACCGGTCAAGCTAATCGTAAAATGGGTTTTGTTAAAAGAATATTAGGAGAGTGCGACGACAAAGTGAGAGAAATTAGCTGCGTTTCCCTTGTTGTTGATGGAGACTTTCGCGGGGTGGTACAGCATGCGTAGCAAGGTTTCCGGGTTGACCTCCGCGTCGATTCATCTTCAAGACTAAATAAAAAAGGAAGTTTCGCCGGCGTTGCAGCTAGCGTCTTCAGGTACGAAGTATCGGATGCAGGTTTTTGCCCGTCTTATATGGAGGATGCAGGTTTTTGCCCGTCTTGAAGATGAATCGACGCGGAGGTCAACCCGGAAACCTTGCTACGTACGTTTCCCTTGTTAGACCACATTTGGAATGCGCTGCCAGTGCTTGGGACCCTCATGAAAAAGGCTTAATAACAGAGTTAGAACGCGTGCAAAAAAGAGCTGCCAGGTATGTGAAAGGTCGTTACGATAGTCTTGTTAGTGTAACTGACCTCTTATTGTTAGATAAAATCGGATGGGAATCTCTGTCGGACCGTAGATTGAAAAGTAGACTAAACCCTTTAGATAAATTCAAGAGCAGTGTCTTTTCTAACGAAGTTAACCATATTTTACGGACGCCAACATACTACGGAAGATCAGATCATATAAATAAAATAAGAGAGATAGAGTGTAGAACAGACTGGTTCAGAATGTCTTTTTTTACACGATCAATTAGAGAATATAACGGCAGCGATGGAAGTCATAAATAGATCGCCTGACTTGTAGTGTAGCCAACTAACCTATGTACAACTTAATGCATATTTCTTAATTTTATTATTATTTCTAACAGCATGTGGTAGTATAATTTGTTAGTATACGTGACGTTTTTTGGACCGTGTGGTGTGCATGTGGGAGTCCAATTGCATGCTGGTGATTGATCACCCTCTGCCAAACACCCTAGAGGTGGCTCGCAGGGTATTATGTAGACGTAGATGATTCATCTACACTCGCTCTTCAACCTTTCGACTACGACCGCTAGAAGAGGAAATTTCGGTTCAGTTTGTGGATTCGGATGGGATTAGGTTCGAGGCAATGAATCGGTTCCTTACAACGTTCATTAGGGTAGTTTCCTTCATCAAAGAAAACAAAAGGCATTGATTGCGATTCGTTACCCACCATTAGTGTATTCATAATATACAAATTATTTGGTTTTAGAAATCCCAGTTTAGACGAATGGCAATGGTCAATTTTAACCGCATCAGAAAAAGGCCAGATTGGCGCCCATGCGATGCCACTCCATGTGACGTCACAGGGACCTAGTTTCTATACGAGAAGATAGGAGTTTTACATCGTCTGAGATTACCAATGCATGCATGAGGCACAAAGCTCAGGAAACATATCTTAATAATCACCTATTAAAACTGCCTATGGTCGGAAAGTTTCCTTCCTTTAATAAGGTATTAATAATCCTTCTTTAAGCCAAGCGCTATCTGCTAGCAGGGGACTCTGCTACCTGCTAGCAACCGGCATCGCAGCGGCGCACGCATCCTCGCCCCAAGGTCACCTCACACGGCAACAGCGGGAACCAGAATGACGTCACACGGGCTTTTCCCAGAATTCATTCTTAGCCGTCGCGTTTTCACGCGCTTGAAAATTTTCACTTTTCATGTAATCGCGAAAAATAGATGTCGCCATTTAAAAATCTAAAAGCGTGAAATGCGTACTCCATGAGTAATAACCTTTCGCATTAGGCAATTTAAAAAATAATAGGAAACCACCCAATAATGAATGAATTAGTCATGAAGTTTTTTCTACAACCCGGAATTTCAAAATCTTTTATTTCAAATATTTCCAGTTCAACGCCCATATTCTGGCGTAAACTGTGCTTGTCGTTATTTTAATTGCAGTAGCTGAGTAGAATTTTACAGCCGCATCGAAACGTGGAATATGAGATAGTGAAAACAGAATCGAAATGTCTAGTACTGAAATGAAAAATAAACAACCTTGGTAACGTTTCACAGGAATTTTATTATTTGTGCGACGCGTTTCAACGCTGAGGCGTCAGTTTCGAGTTACTTCAACATGGAGTTTCACAAAGTTAAAAGTCCAATCGATTGATTTCATTTCAATCACTCTTGGCTCAGTCAGATTCAAAAACGTGAGGAAAAGAATGCCAGGTGACGTCAACGTCCACTTTTTAGGTCAAAGCAACTTCTTGGCTTGCATTAAATAAATTTATATGCAATCCTAGAATTTCGTAAACTTTACCTGGAAAAGCTGGAATTATGGATGAATTTTTCTGCATTGATTGGCTGGCTGACCCTTAATCTGTCCACTTGTTTTATTTCAAATATTATAACGGGCAATTATTCACAGAGATTAATATTTTGCATTTTAACGACATCTTTGCATAAATTGTTTTCAGATTTAAAAAACACTTAAATTAATCTGAACATTATGCTACACGAAACTAGTAGTCCACAATTGATAAATTTATTGTGAAATGTATTGGCTACAATTTCAGCCAATCTCCGTCGCCTTTGCCGTATTTTATTCGTTATTACTTCTGCAATTCCATTTAGTGCAATCAAATATTGTAACACTAACTGAACAACAACAACAACAATGTTCTCTTCCCCTCAAAATTCGTTATTGAACTTTTTTCCATTTCGAAATCTGTCACTTAACGGTGGTGGCACTACTTGCAATCAAAGAAAGCAAGAGCTGGTGGGAGCGTAAGAGCACAAGAGCATAGGGCGCACCCTATGAATTGGAACACGGCCTTTTTCTCAGACGACGTGAAACATATCCCTCGCCTACCGTCGTAATACGGTAGACGTGATCACGGGAAGAAAATAAAAGAAATATACTGCAAAACAGAGATATTTGAAT
Source organism: Ischnura elegans (assembly GCF_921293095.1). NCBI lineage: Eukaryota > Metazoa > Arthropoda > Insecta > Odonata > Coenagrionidae > Ischnura > Ischnura elegans. The sequence continues at coordinate 16,797,349 of NC_060253.1, read as the reverse complement.
TGACATTCTTCCCTCGTACTATTAATTATAGCAACGGTGTGTATATTAATAAAATTGACAGCTTCACTCGCGAATTCGACTCATTGATTTTTTTGTTTTTTTTTTCTATTGCTCTAATCTTGCATGGATTTGGTTCTCTCGCATGCTGCATGCTGGTGATTGATCACCCCCTGCCGAATACCACACAGGTGGCTCGCATGGTATTATGTAGATGCAGATGTCTTCTTCCGCGTCATCCACGCACCTTCTTCGCGGTCGTCCAGGAAGTCTTCTCCCCACTCCGACTCAATGTCCGCCGCACTGCCCCATTTTGCGGCATCCTCTCCAGATGTCCCAGGCACTAGTGATGAGCGATATATCGCTAACTGTGATTGAATCACCGTTACTGAAAAGTAGCAGTCACTGTCGGTGATTCAATATTCGAAATCACTGTGATCGGTGATTCGATCACTGGATTCGGCGAAGATAGCTCTGGCTGCTACCAAGTGATATGCGATATATCGCTACCTGTGGTTGAAGAGAAGTAGCCTATCACTGCCGGTGACTAAATCACCAAATACTCGAAATCACTGCGACTGTGAATACGGTGAAGTTAGCCTCGGCAGCTACCAATAGCAATATAAGGATGTCTTATTCATCTTTTATGATAAATAAGACATTCTGAACGAAATATACAGCTAAAGTTTTGATTTATGATGGCTTGATTAAAAATATGTTTAAACAATGATTGCCCCTTATTAATTCTTTTACCCCATCAAATTTACTTAATTATTGTAAATAAACTCGGAATCAGAACTATTCCCTCAAAAAAAATATTACCCCTATTCTTTTGCAATTTTCTATAAGTTTATTCGTTTCTATTGAGGAGAGCTCACTCCTTGGAATTGGATAAAGTAGCAGGAATAGCAGCGCCACAAATCACCGCTGAATTCTAAAAGTGATTCACCTCGGTGATCGCAATCACAGTTAAGAATCACCGTTACTGGAGAGTAGCAGTCACAGGTAACGAAGTGATCGGAAAATCACAGTTCCGCTCATCACTACCAGGCACCTTATTCAGGCACATTTGATTTCGTTCATCAGACTGTTCTTCGTGCAGTCCGCAGAGTTCTGCACCGGTGCGGACATTCCTGGAGTTGTTTTCCTCGATGGGACCGCATATTCTTCCTCTTAGGCTGCTATTCTGGATAAGCGTTGCAAAAAATAGCATATGCTATTCTGCGGGTCATTATTGCAACGACCTCGTATTCAGAATGAAGCGTAGTAATAATTTTGTTCGGAATAGCAGCATGCTATTTCTTGCGCGAGCTATTTGGAAGCTCCGCCCCTTCCCGTATGAAAAACTTTCTGAACAGTTTTCGCAACCAATGAGGGAGAAGATATTTTATATATTTTTCTGTATTTTACGGAATATTGACTTGCAATTACAAATAATTGCTTAATTTCCATTTAAAAATTATATTAAACCGTAGATTTATATAATACGCTTTGAAAATCTCGTTTAGGAAATCAGCTGATTGTTGTTGTTTTGATTATATCACAATGGCTTCAGACAGGTGGGTTAGGTAATAATTTTACTGTTATAATGATGATTTATCGGGCATAATTATTGAATCATTTACCTATATCCGATCGGTCCTTTATCGTGAGATATATGTTATGCGAAATAATCATTGAAAGCTAAATATGTTTGATTTTCTTCGTTATTGTCTTAGGCTTCGAAGTCTGTCTGTTCGTTGCATGTCAAAATAAATATGTACCAACTTTTATTGCTTTGATCGTGACGATATAGCTTTACTGTATGAACTAGAAGCTTTCGTTTCTAATACTAGCTTTATATTATATGACTCCCTAATTTCAGTATTCATTCTCTGTTTAGGAAATGAAGTAGGTGGCAACGTCACCGCTGTGCTTTCATGTAATATGATGGAATAGTATCGATATTTCAGCTGCAGATTTGGAAAAAGCAGAGGAAGGTGATGGTGAATTTGAGGATGGATGGAACATCTGTGAAAAGGTGAATCTAGCTATAGTGAATCGTGTGGAAAGTGCTGTTGTGTCAGTTATTATTGTTTTCATATCAGCTGATTTTAATGTGCTACTGAAATTTTTGATAGACCCTGAACCCTGCCGATATACTGAAACTTAATTGTGTGAATAACTTACTTGTCTATAGAGGAAACAATTTGTATTGAATTCCACATGCTATATATTGCATTAACGATGTACATGGATATTCCATTAAACGTTTGTGGCGAATCATATTTGTTCGGAAACTTTATTGGTTGTCGTAGAAATCCTTTGTTTTAAGCAAGTAATTCAAGTCGACTGCCCGTGTTATAAGTTTGTAAATTTTAAGTTTTAATTGTAGAAGGTAGCGAATAGTGGGGAAAATAATTTCGACTCGTTGCATGTATTTGTATATACTGTCCAATTGAGGAAATGAACGGCTGATCAAAGTATATGGTATTATTATGGTAATATATGGTTTTCATTGAAATCTATAACTATTATTATATTTGGCGAGTTAGTGTGTTAACACAAGCTTGAAAATTTTCAAGAATCGACCTCATAGCCTACATTGAGGATATTTTTAGTAGCAAGTCAAGTGATGAAATAAAATTATGAGTTGTAAATATGAATAAAACACGGAAAATTTGGGCTAATCGTAGTAATTCTTTGCATTAATTGTTATTGTTTTCGTACTGTCGATGAAGCAAGCTTGTGCTTCATATATTAAGCTCGAATGTTAATTTCTAACCAATTCACTTAACTAGTTAAATATTCATCACTTATGCTACTACTATTTAATTAAAATAAAGCAGATATCATTTTATTTTTGGCTATTATTCCATTTTTCAATACTTGATTATGTTACTTTAACCTCAGAAAAACAATTCGACATCGCAATGCGCACGTTTTCTGGGTTGCAATACCGAATAGCTCGGCCTCGAAGACCGCGTAATATTATAGCAAGCCTACCGGTTGCAATTCGCCGTTCAGAATAGTGAATTGCTACGGGCCTATGCTATTCTGAGAATTACGTCTTCCGGTGTAGTAAAAACACGAATTGCAACCGTTCTGAATACCAAATAGCATAGGCGTTGCAATACGCTATATTATAGCAACATCGGTTGCAATATCGGAGAATAGCATAATGCTATTCCATCCAGAATAGCAGCCTTAGTATCCTCCTCTCCCATCAGTTGAGTCGCCCTGACTTTTCGTGACTCAGGTTCCGGAGGCATATAGGATCACAGGTCGTAGGACTGTTTGCTATAACCTTTATTTAGTTCCGTGAATTGGGAATTGCTGGGACAATGTTAACACTGTGTCTAAATCTATTGCCATCGTACAGGCCCATTGTTTCTAAGGGCCAACCGACTGAGTGCTGTTGGTTGGTAGCAGAGTGTGCAGTTTGTCGTTAGTGTGCGAGTGACTGACAGCAAGGGTGAAGCAAACCAAGTCATCTAATCAAGGTAAGGTGGTTAAGCAAATACGTGTTCATTCTTAATTTGTAAGATAATTATTAGGTTCATATCTTTGTAAGAAAATGTTCCCGCATTGTAGTCAGGTTCCCATATCTGAACGCATTCCACCTCATTCCTTTTGATGAACCGTAGAGGCGCATGCCGCGATCAGTTGACATGCGAGTCTTCGTCTTTTCTCTTTGCCAATAGCCCAGGAATGGAAGTGGGATTCGACTGGTAATCAACAATTCATTGGTTTAATTAAAGGGCATCGGGATGGTGTGGTCTCTAGCATCCCATCCAATCGGTCCAGATTCAAAACTCGGCGGTGGCGTAGTTGTTTCAGAGACTTCCCGATCCCTGCTTGAATTTTTGAGTGGAGGGCACTTCAAGTCCAATACTCCAGCCGTCGGATGGGACGTTAAGCCGCGCCTTCGATGGCGAGTAAGCTAATGCCGACGCCGGGTTTCTCTCCACCCTTCCTTCCATACCATTCCCTCATGGCACAAATGACCTCAACCAGAGTTCATTTCAAATGTTTTGTTGACTGAGGGGCAGGCCCAAGTTTTTTTTTTGGGGGGCCATCCCTCCGGGGAATTCAGCCGCTTTCATACCTCCGTGGTGTACGCTTCGTGAGTAAGTCAGCTGTGTTGCCAAGTGGAGAGGGAGTGGTTTTTGAGACAGTCTTTCGTTTCCATGCTCTGACAGTCTTTTCAGAAAACATGGCAACGCCTACCTCTCTCTCTCTCTCTTTCTCCTCCCACCCCACATTCCTAGTGTCGCAGGTCCCACTCCTGCCGCGACGCCGCTCATGTCGTCACTATCCGTATTGTACAATTATCGTTCGATTACAAACAAGGGGGTTGAAAATATCTGGCGGCACTGTTTCAGAGTTTTTGGGGTGGTCAAAGTTCCGCAATCTCGGTTTGACAATTTTTGCACATTAGTCACCGACTGATATTATGAGGCCAAGTTTAGTTCTGAAAATGAACTACAGTAAGTGAAAAATGCTGCCATAATCATTAGTATTTCGCCGGTGATTGTCATCGGATTTTTCTCGTCATTCGCAATACTTTTATTAATGTATAGACTGTGTGTTTTAGCCACTTTACTGGCGGGGATATCCTTGAAAATATACTTTATTACTGCAATTGTATTAGGGAAAGGAAAGGAATTGGGAGTGAATATCCATGGAGAAAAAATTAGCATGCTAAGATTTGCCGATGACATAGCCGTTATAGCAGAAACAGAGAAGGATTTGAAAAATATTCTGGTTAATATGGGTAGGGTAATGAGTAGATATCAACTGAAAATAAGCACGAAGAAAACCAAGATCTTAGTATGCAGCAGAAGAGAAGAAGTCAAGACCAACATTAAAATAGGGAGGCAAAAACTGATAGAAGTGGATGAATTCTGTTATTTGGGAAGCAAGATAACTAGTGACGGGAGAAGCAAGAAAGAAATTATCAGCAGAATAGCCCAGGCGAAGAGAGCATTCCACCAAAAGAGAGACCTGCTTACAGCGGGAAACTTAAATATGGAAGTAAAGAAACAATTCATAAGAACCTACATCTGGAGTATATTCCTATACGGAAGTGAGGCATGGACAATGACCGCAGCGGAGAAAGCAAGGATAGAGGCCTTTGAAATGTGGTGCTATAGAGAATGATGAAAATCAAATGGATCGACCGAGTTAGTAACGAGGAAGTCCTAAGAAGAGTAGGAGAGAAGAGAAGCCTCATGAAAACCTTAACAAGGAGACGGAACAACCTTATAGGCCACATCTTGAGACATGATGGCCTGATGAAGACAATCGTCGAAGGACAAGTGGAAGGCAAGAATGGAAAAGGAAGACCTCGAACAAAATATATGGAACAAGTAAAGAGAGATGTGAAAGAGAAGAAATACGTAGGTGTGAAAAGATTAGCTGATAGGAGAACTGAGTGGAGAGCTGCGTCAAACCAATCCTAGGATTGTTGACCTGTGATGATGATGATACTGCAATTGTGAGATTTCCGTTGGCTAAGATGAAATTCAATTCCAGTGCAAGTTCAGGTAAATGACTAATTTACTCTCGTAAAATGTTATTTTGAGCTGGTTGTAGAACGTAACCGTGGTGATTGATAATAATTTGATCCCTGGGAAAAGATGTTTGAGTCATAACTTCACGAAGCCTAACAATGAAGTAAGAAAAAAGCTTTAAATTTTGCGTTCCATTGTTTATTTTTCATGCATAAGCGAGTTATGACCAAAAATTACACCCAATAGCAGGCATTGACCCTTATGGGATTGTCAATGTTTTGGTCAAAGTGGGCGTGGCTTGTCGTCCTACCCAAGCACCCCCATTCTGGCCACACTTCGCTCCACGCTCGAAACCAGTGGTGCCCCCTCCAGATATTTGCAACCTCCTTGATTACTTATAAGCGGAACGTGACGCTACATTTGCTGTCAGCGACGATACGTTCTGATTGGCCGGAAGACTGTACTAGGGATGGTTTCAGCGATGGAAAGAGGGACGTGTCGAGTGATGGAAAAAGGAATGGGATTTCCGTGGTAATGAATGCTGCTCGGTGTTCCACCGGGTTTCGCCGACGTTTCGACGCTGCCGACGTTTCGGTGTACAAGTCCAAATTGGTCCTCATCCAAGTACTCTTCTGCTCTTCGTTCTATTCTTCTAAAGATGATTCTTGTCAGTATCTTCGACGCATGTGTAGTTAGGTTTATAGAAGATTTTTTTCTCCGGCAATGAGAAACATGTCCTTCGTTTTTCCGTCGTGCAAGGGTAGACCCGATGACGAGAAGAAAATAAAAGAAATAGACTGCAAAACAGAGAGATTTAAAATGGCATTTTATTCCTCGTACTTTTAAGGATGGCAAACGTGTATCAGTTGGCGTCACTCACTAAGTCGACTCTCTAAGTAACCATTGGCAAGTTTTTTTTTATGAATAAGCATGTATATTTTGATAGTATGCGTAATATTTCTATGACCGTGTGGTGTGGATGTGGCGGCCCCCTTGCATGCTGCATGTTCGTGATTGGTCACCCCCTGCCAAACATCCTAGAGGTGGCTCGCAGGGTATTCTGTAGACGTAGATGTTTTTATTTTTTTCCATTGTTATAACCTTGCATGGATTTGCTGTAGGAATAACTAACTATTGGCAAGTTTTGCCTTTGCAAGAATATGCGCGAATATTTTACTATTATGCGTAATATTTCTATTACCTTGCGGTGTGCATGTGGCGGTGATCACGCTCCACGTTGGTGATTGATCACCCCCTGCCAAACACCATAGATTTGGCTCGCAAGGTAATATTTAGGTACATGTCAATGAATAGTGGAAATACAAATAGAGCTTCTACTGGAGTGACTTGTGTCTCATCTACGCAGTCAGTCTCCTTGGCTGTAAAATTGAAATGCGCGCCGAAATGATTGTTAGCGCCTTTTCGAGCGCTAAAAATGGCAACACTGGCTGCCGGGGGATGGATAGGGGTGCGTGGGAGAGAAACAGAGAAAGAGACGGAGATGGAATCGATTCGGAAAAATGGCGTCCACTTGGGGGGCTGGGGTGGTGTGTGGGGGGTGGAAGAAAAATTTCGTTCCGGAAACACGCACCCCTCCATTGCACCCACCCTTATTTTATTCCACATTTATAATAATTCAAGATCAATGCCAAAAAAAGTAAAAAAAAAAGTTAGGGCATTTTGAATAGATTCCTGAATGGAGGAATGAAGGAGCGGACTGATTTACCTGAAGACATTTTCAAGATCTTGCCCGCAAATTTTAAAATTTTTAAGAATGAGTGTTTCTCGATTCTTGGTTGATGCCATTGTGATTAATTAAGGAACGTTTGTAATTGGGTTATTTGGTCCAAACTTCATTTTTTAGTTGTAGAATATTCCTTTTTGTGAATTTTTTGTATCATATCTGTGTATTTTATGGCTCTTTTACTTTGCACCTTGTTAGGTAGGCTTTTCATTCATTCATTTTGATTCTCACCTAACAACCAGGCAATGGCCTACTTTTAGAAATATGAAATTATTAAATATAAAGATTATTTATTTATTTAATCATTCAAAAACATCCGAAACGACCTTTATATTGAATAGGAAACTTAAAATCTGCAGTTTTAACAAATGTAAACTATAAAAAGGATATTAAAAAAAACATTCAGAAGATGGCCTATCGAAGCTGCCTCTTGAATGGAAGGGTGAGTAGTCGAAATGGTATTGATAATATAATAATTCGTGTTCTAAACGCTCGGCTCAGTAGCCCGAATCTGCCGTCGTAAAGTTAGGCTGATTTTGCAGTGTAAAGGCGTTACCATTGCTCAGCTGATGGGCCGTGGACCCCTGCTCGGGACAGCTCCTTGTACACCTCACTGCTGGCATCGCTTTTTTCCCATGTTTTTGGCTATTTTCGGTGGTTGTCTTTCAGATTAAGTTCTTCCCAATGAGCTCAGAAATGGCGAAAAATGTGAGCCGTGATATAAATCGGGTTTTTGATGAGACCCTCAATACTGAACGGAAAGTTATTGAAATTCTGAGAAAGGCTACCATTAAATAATAATACAATTATGGTTTTATTTCAAGATACATAAAGCTCGTGTGGTGATACCATTACAATCTCTTTACAATGTAAGTGAGAACCTTGAAGCTACTTGCCAATATTATATTTACAACCAGTGGCGTCACTATGGGGGATAGATCCCCATCAAAGCCTCAGATAAATAAAAAAATTATTAAAAACTATGTCCATTTTTGACATGTAATAACTGCAAATGCTTTTAGTTAATTTTAAGTGGCAAAATGATGTAAAATGTATTACCGGTCATGTTATTTTTTTCCCGGAACCCCCGTTGCTTGGGGGGAGGGGTTACGCCACTGTTTACAACTTATTTCCATCAATTATTTACAACCATATTTGCTCAACTCTCTCCTACGTGAGAAGCCAAGAATGTGCATTTTCCAAAAGCATTTGACACAGACTTTTAAATAGCACCTACATGACAGGGGGATAAGATCCAACCTTCTCTCGTGGAGAGGGTTGCTTTACCCACAATGCATTCTGCTGCATGTCGGTTCACTCCCGAAATGCATTCCCCGAAAGAGGTACCCAGAAGAGAAAGAGAAAACAGTTTACGACATCCGCTGTCCTTCACTTATTCATCCTCTTACCGACCGACAGAAAAAAGGGTCCCACGTGAATGACTCGTTGGGGCCCTTGTCTTCCGATGGGTCTTGACGCAGGGGTGCGGCCCGCATCGGCCCAAAAGGGCCCCGAAATTATTTTTAAAACCGTCGGCCTTCTTTCCCTCGTACCTCCTGCTGTGGACGAGTTGGTGGAGCTTAAAGGTCCTTGAACTTGGTGCTCCATTGTTAATACCTTCGGTAAATAATGAACGTCCTTTCCTGGAAAAAGGAAAGAAAAGAGACCAGTGTGAAAGTCAGTTTTTATTCATTACAATATGTCTTTGTTTTCTCAAAACATAACTATTGTAATAACCTACATCACTGAGTAATAAAGCTGGTTTCCATTTCATATTAAAAGATAAATTCTACAAATAATGCCCACATAGAAATTCCTCTAACCCCATTCTTTACGATATTTGGAAATTACTCAAGTGTGTAATTTTACACAGTGCATTCCAAAGAGAACATATATTCTAATATCGTAATGTGATTCGGTGATTTTGAGATTGCAATATGATGCTTCAACTGTTTATATAAATAAAATGTTCATTGTTGTTGCTTTTCTTCTGATTTACTTGGCAAAATAAAAACGGAAAGCGCAATACTTGAATCGGTGGGAAGGTCTTTTTGATCCTGAAGTCAATGAAATCTACAGTACAAGCCTGACAAAGTTTTGTATACCCGTTATTTACTTCCTAATCATCTAGATCTGAACCAAAAATGCTCGCCATCTTTTTTATTCGGGGCATATTAGAATAATACTATTAGAATAACCTATATCATTGTACAGGAATTAACTAAAAATCTCCAGAGAAAAGAGCTACAAACTCACGACACCCTTCTCAAATCCGTAAAATCCTATCCATTTGCACTTGTAAACACATGACCCTGGAATTGGTTTAAAAATTTCAGCCTATGATTTGTGTTTTCGGAATCTTATATGTACTGATGCTATGACATGAAATATTTCATTTTCGATCCTGAACGGGCATGAGTATTTTTGTACCTATCTTAAAATTGTATATTATTTTTATTTAATCAGGAAATTCAGCTGAAGTTAGTAGGAGGTATGAGCTCATTTGGAAGTTACTTTGCCTTAAAATTTCAGTATGTTATTCAAACAATCACTGCCCATTATCAATCCAATAATACGCAAGAATGAAATGAACGTACAGAATTTGGCGGTTGTTGTACGTTCTGAAATAATCTCTGCCTGATCAATATCACGGGTTTGTTTACGGTATGAATTGACATACAAGTCTCATTCAACCGATAAATACTCGAATGGTAGAAAGCTACTGATTGCTCGATATTCGTAGTGTAGACTGTTCATTAACATAACAGACATTATCTGTATACATACGGGTTAGAGATATGGATTGAATCTTTTGCGTACATTCGAACGATTCCATACGTCGACGGTGATGGTCAATTGGGGAACATCGTTTACCACAAGACGAAAGGTTTCATCTAAATAGTTATTAATTTGTTCGTTTACAGCATTGCTGTCATTAAACAGCGTCATAGTAACACGATTAAAACAAGCAGAAAATAGTGGCGAAACTTAAACGCAGCAAGAATACAGACTTAAAATGTGAATACACACAAGTCATATTATGAGGCATGGGACATTTATGGAAAAATCAATAGGAATAAAAATATGTTTATTTTCACTGTCAGAAACTGGAAACTACGCGCAATGGAATGGTAGTAGTTTTTTTACATTTTGTTCCCAATTACCGACATAAAAGATTCTATTTTTGTGAAATAATTACTAATACTGCGAAGATTTGCCCGATGATTATGGCATTATAAGAAATGATCATTGTAATGTCAGACGGTCTCTTCGTTAACCTTAACGAATACCTCTTTATTTTCTTCAAATTACAGTTTTCTTTTTCGACTCACTTCTTCCAGCTACTTTCCCTTTTTCTTTTCTACGCAACAATCCTCCTCTCCTTTCGTAAACAACTCCCTAGCAACATTAAATAGCGGTATTCATTAACCATTAAAAGTATTAAAAGTAATTAACCATTAAAAGTCTAACGTTACATCATGATGGGCATTTTAAAGAAGGGTTAAGTTTTTTGCGGTTGACAAGCGACCCTGAGTAAGAGTCTAAACAAGGACGACAATACGTACGTACCACTTACCAGTGAACGAGCGGAAAAAATCGCAGTACAACGTTATCTGTTTTCTCCATACTAGGTTTTCTTTCTCCCGAAATGGAGGCAAGTGGGCTCCTAATACATTATCGGTTGAGAAGGTTCCATTTCCTATTCGCCGAAAATATATACCTACCCACTCAAAGCTAGCGGAGCAGTCGAAAGGGTTGTTCGTTGAGCGACTCTAAAGTTTTTTGTCCTATTCGGTAGGGTTTTTCGTCGAGGCGGGACGAGTTAACTCGAGGGAAGAAGGGACTGGAATGAGATCTTTTTCCATCGGACGCCGGCCGCCATTAGGGGAACGTCAGCCGGCCATTCGAGTCGCATGCATCTCCCGCGCGCGGCAACCCGACCCGTGGCGTCGCGAGGCGGTCGCTAGAGGAACTATCCCACGCTCCAACCCATCACGGCGAGTGCAGTGAAGGAGAGCCAGGCAGGTAGGAAGGAAGGTCTGGCTGGGTTCTTCTTCCTCGCTTCGGAGAATGCGGAGCATATCGTGTGGAAAATACGTCCCGGCAGAAGGAGAGAAAATTTACACGACGTGGTGGAATAAGGCAGTCGCATCAAGCTCGTTTTTACTAATATTAGGTACTCGTCAGGACTACACAGAAAAAAGGCAATTGTAGATATTGTCCAAGAAAACATTCGAAAATCTAAGTTCAACCGATTCAGGCGTAATATACCGAATGGAAGGTCGACACGTTTATATGAAAGGTAGTTGACATTTTCCACAATTATTTAATGCGCACTCTGCATTTCGGCTCATCCGGTACAAAACATATTATTCCTAAAACTGCCTGAATGGACTTTTTTTGCAAGAAACGCTATTGATGAGAATATCAGCGTATAGAAATATTATGGCATTTACGAAAGGTCGTTTATTTATTTACGTAGTCGCTTAGTAACGCTGTTGGAAGGAAGGAAGGCCGTGAAGGAGATTCTTCTTTGTTTTTGCGTCTTTGGAGAAATACTCCCGCGCTTTTTCCGCTATAAAAATGCTTTATTCTATTTTTTTCGTCGTCCTAGTGGCCGTTGAGTTACGTTTTTACGCGCGCTGCTGAGCTCCTTATTGGCGGTCATTGCTTCGAATCCATCCAGGAATTGAGGAAGCGTTTTTGGTCGCAGAGCACACGTTGTGTTGTTTGCGTCGGTCTGTCGTCGCACTGAGCGTAGGCGGTCCCCCAATGGCGATGAGTGCGGGCATCCCAGCACCAGGCGCCCATAAGCGAGTAGAAAGACCTCCTACGGAGGAACGCCGCGCAAGCCGGCCGGCTTTCTTGGAGAGTGGCGTGGCCTGTTTCCTCCGGCGTGGAAAATCGTGACTGCTGGGCGTACCTACCTTCTGACGAAGAATAGTGTGACGCAGGGCCGCACCTACATAATAGGGAATCCCTCTTACTCGAGAAAACATTCGTAAATCTACCTGAATTGCTTATTTTTTGCATAAAACGTATAAAAATTAGAATACCAGCGTGAAGGAATCTAGCAACTAGTTGCAGCATTTACGCATTATCAAAGGCAGTTTGTTTATTTACGTGGTCGCCAAGTAACGCTGTTGGAAAAGAAGCCGTGATCGAGATTATTTGTTTTTGCATCCATCCAAAATTTAGAAGATTTTTAGTGTTTTAAGACAGTTTATGGAAAATAGTAAGTGATATATTATGCTGTGGGAATTATAATGTAAGGTTCCAGTTCCAGTACGCCAATGGCGGCGTGCATAGAAAAAAAAGCGTGAAACCTAGTTAAATTGACAGGAATATTAGCTTGGAGTTCGGTCGATTTTGAATAAACTGGAAAATTTGTGTTAAACTTCGGAACTCACTGTGTTGCAGTCTCTTTATCATACTGAAGTAAATAGATGTATAGATATTATAAAATTATATAATCGTGGAAAATTGCCATTATTTATTCCAATGTGGATTTTATTTTTTTCACGCCATATTCATCCGTTTTTTGTTAGGTCTAACTGTGAATAATGGAAAAAGACATCTCGACGTGAAAAATGACGTTAATATTGCATGGAATTGAGAAGTAAACACTGCAAAACTCATCGATGAAGCTAAAAAAAAACAACTCAACTCGAATTCAGCTCTTCATGTGCGGCAGTTTGGTGTTTGTTCAACAGGAGAATGATGGGTGGCATCGAGTACGCGTTTAATTTTTTATAAAATCGCCCTATATTCATGAATCCAATTTTTTCCGCCATTCTGGGGACGACGCACGATGCAATTCTACCGAATCGTTTGCCGATGATGCACTTCCTAGCATCGTGACGCTCTCTGCCCAGGCGAAACGGAAGTGTTGAGGAAGTGTTGGGGAAGCGTCGGACGGAGTGTTCGGGAAGTGGCGGGCAAGTGTTGGGGTAGCGTTGAGGAGGTGTCGCGGAAGTGTTCGGGAAGCAGATTATGGCCCACTTGGAACGCTTCCGCGGAAGTGTTTCGGAAGCGTTCGGGGAGTGTCGACAACGGTCGCGGTCGAGTGTCGGGGAAACGTCCAGCGAGCGTCGAGGAAGTGTTTCCCACGCTTCGGAAGCGTTCCGGGAGTGTCGGGGAAACGTCCGGGAAGTGTTTCAACCACGAAGTGGCGAGGAAGTGTTCGGCAAGCGAAGGGTCGACAGTCAGGTAGTGTTGAGGAAGTGTTCGGGAAGCTGCCGGGAAGCGTTCACGTACCGTTAAACGCTTCCTGAACACTCCCGCAACACTACCCGGACACTTCCCCGAACGCTTCCTTTTCGACAGGGTGGGGAAACGGTTTTGCTGATAATTATCAGTGTCAGAGAGTCGCCATTGTACGAAGGTGAACGAAGGATATATATCCACGTCTGCTTCTAATGTTTCATTCCGACTGTTTGTGCTGTCCGTTGAAAATCGCCTACCTGCCTCTACGACCACCCAACTCATCCCCCCTGTCCGCCCTTCATCCCCCACATGCTGCACTCCCGGCGGTCCAGCCTCAGCTCCCCAGCGAATTCGCGCGCGCTCCGAATCGCAAAATGGCGTCCGAGACGATTCCGCTAACGGACCAACGGAATAGATGATGAATATCGGACCCGGCGCGATGATACGAGGATGATTGTTCTTTCAAAGTGCGATCGGTCGTACAATTTAAATCACATTAAAAATTATAAATTTAATGTTTGCAACATTTAGTTTAGATATCCTGCTACTTTTCCAAATAATCGCCGTTCCGATTTAGACATTTGTCGTATCGAGGTAGTAATTTTACAACATCGAATTTTAGATTTTATATCTACATAATACCATACTAGCCATCTCTAATGTGTGTGGCAGGGGGTGATCAAAAACCAGTACGCAAGAAGATTCTCACTTGCTCACCACACGAATCGCTATTGCTAAAGCTGTTTTCAACTTTTTTATTTTCTCATTCATTATTTCATTTTTTGGGAATTTTATTTCCCTGAACAGTATATGTTTTTTTTCTTTTCAAGTTGTCTTAGCAATTAAATAACTGACAGGTTATTCGGCCAGAAAGACAGGAAGAACATTCCTTGGAACTTATACACTGCTAGGTATAATCTTAAAAAAAGCTCTTTTTCGTTTTTTCTGCTGTTGTTACCTACAATTCACGAATTACAGCTATTGGCTCTCTTCAACGGCATTCAGGTTCTGGACAGTTACAGTCCGAAAATGATTTACAGTTGTTGCCTCAAAGCTGTGGAATTATTTGCCGAAACAGGTAAAAGACAATGCAAAACGGTAAATATTTAAGGGCAAGATTGTCACATATTTACTTTCCAGTAACCCATGAATTCTGATCATGCAATTTATTTATCTGTTTATTGATATGGTCAATGTTCATTGTTGTATTAGAAGAAGCAAGTTATTTATTTTTTCCACGCGTTTGAGTTACAGTGCTGTTACTTCTGTTATATTTTTTCTGAGTTTTGTTCCTGCGACTGAGTCACTGATATTTGTTACGATGTTACTGATTGAGTTAATAGATTTATTTTGTTTACTGATATGTTTTATGTTTATTTATGTTTTAAAGAAGCAATTTAGTTCTTTTTCATATTGTTGAATGATAACGTTATTACCTTTATGTCTATTGTTAACAATCCGCTTACATTTTCGTTCATTTTTTTCCTGATTGTGCTATTGGGTTATTATCACATTATTTATCTTGCAAACCATTCTAAATAGTTACTATGTTCCAAAGGAGTTCACTCCTAGAACAATAAATAATTTGTTCCTTATTCCTCCTCCGAGGATGTCTCTAGGCTGGTCTCTTCTCCTATTCGTCGTTCACTCTCCAATCGGAGTCCGTAAAATTGAGCTCATTTCCTGCGATTTTTAACGTTCTTCGAAGAATACATTTTTATTGCTTTCGCGTGCTTCCTTGCCGGATTCTCGGAAAAGATTCTTGGCGATCTAATTCACCAACCGGAACGCGCTCCCCTCATATATTTACCGTTATTAATTAAAAGCCAAGGCCTTGAAATTAATTATCACCTAATTAAAATCATGGTTAAGAACTTATACGTTGAATTTGGAATGATTAGTGGCAGACTATAAATTTTAATTACTTATACTTTTAATAAGAGAATAACAAAGATTTTTGACGAGATAGATGGAATGCATGCCCGAAACCTCTACGGCTGTCGGAACTTCCAAAATTGTGATTTTCCATAAAAAAAGATTTTTCTGGCCCTGGCCCTTTAGTACATACGAAAAACCGAATGCTGAGTCAATAATGGCGGTTTTCTTTAATCTTATTCGTCGATACGGGGTCACTATTACCCGGGATCTTTCGTGGGGTAAGCACATACGTGAAGTATGCGGGAAAGCTAACCGTAAACTTGGATTTGTAAAAAGAATTCTCGGTAAATGCCCAAAAAAGGTGAAAGAAATATGCTACCTGACTCTAGTGAGGCCTCACTAGGAATATGCTGCTAGCGTGTGGGACCCTTACGAATTATGAGTTATAGGTGAAATCAATCGAGTACATCGCAGGGTGGCCAGATTTGTGATGAGTTGTTACGGCAAAAAGTGCAGCGTTTTAAGTACGTTAAACGAGTTGGGATGGGAATCTTTACAGGAGCGTAGATCGAAGTATAGGCTTAACTTACTTATGAAACTCGAAGATAATATTTTCTCAGACGAATTGAATCATATCCTTCGTTTACCATCGCACTATAGTAGACGCGATCATGAGAAAAGAATAAATGAAATAGACTGAAATAGAATAAATGTTGGTGATTTGTCACCCCCTGCCATACACCGTATAGGTGGCTCGCAGGGTAATATGTAGATGTAGATGTAGAATACAAGCTGCCACGTTCTCAGAAATTTGCTTCGGAGAAGTCTTCGGTGGGGTATGTATTGGTTCCCTACTCTGGCGATTTTTTTTGTTAATTTCCCACGCATTGGGAAACCATTTCGTTAAACAAGCTCAAAATTGCGTCTGAATAATACATTAATTTAAAATCATCGTTGTTTCTCACTGAAACAGCCGTAGTCATCACAAAAATTGACTTCAAGGCAATAGCGGTAGTAGTCAGAGAGTAACTGAGTAATATTACCACAGCTTCTGGTGACTATTATTTTTTTCAGGAATTTTTTTACTTGTAATCGTTATATTTAAAAATGTAACAATGTAACCCGTGAAATCTACTAACTGGCATCTGAAATTTATCGTTACTTTCCTATTATTATTGTCCCAACTGGCGAATGCCGAGAACTTCGAGTGAGCTGACGTATTCCTACGCGCGTAACTCTGCCTAAGTACCGAGAAAAAGCGGTGCGAATAACTTGCATTTCAGCGAAACGTTCAAAAGATCCTCCCGCAAGAATTTCTTAGACAATAGGGTGGTTTCTTATTATTTTTTTATTGCCAAAATCGAAAGATTATTATTATTATTATTAGCGCTTGGCTTAAATAAGGATTATTAGTATCAAGCGAAGGAAACTTTTTATAGTCTCCCTGAGCTCTGTTCCTCATGCATGCATTGGTAATCTCAGACGATGTAAAACTCCCATCTACTCGTATAGAAACTAGGTCCCTGTGACGTCACGTGGAGTGGCATCCCATGGGCGCCAATCTGGCCTTTTTCAAACGAGGTAAAGTTGACCATTAACATTTGTCTAAACTGGGATTTACAAAACCAAATCATTTGTGTATCATAAATATGCTAATGGTGGGTAACGAATTGTAATCAATGTCTTTGGTTTTCTTTGATGAAGGAAACTACCCTATTTTCAGAAAGGCTTAACAAAAAGTAACTGTAACTCTACTTTTAACTGTAAATAGTTACTTTTTGAAATTTAAACGTGTACCTATAACTAAATATATATTTTTTTATTAACTTTAACCGAGTCCAGTTACTTTTTTGGTACTCTACCCATTTCTGGTAACTAGTATGAAGTTAATACCATAGGAATGGCGCTACGTTGGCTAGTATTGCATTTGCGTGTATGAGCACGTATTTTTTGTAACTATGCTTACTATGTATTTATTGTGACTTAGTGGTGTGCGTGTGGGTAGCCTCTTTCATGCTGGTGATTGGTCAACCCCTGCCAAACACCCTAGTGGCTCGCATGGTATTTTGCAGGTTATGTATTTAGATATGAGCTATCAGAGGGATTTCCGTATCCGATTCACCCTCATGACTCACCGCCACTGATAATTACCCCGAAAGCACAATGGAGTGCATCCTCGCCAAGCGATTCGGCAGATGTGCAGCGTCTCCATGGAAATGCGGTCGTGTGGCACCCTTTGTGCGCAAATGGCGCCGACGAGACGGAATTCGACTTTCTTTTCTGGGCGCGGGAAATCACCTGCGTCGTCATTCTGAGTCAGTCGCGCGCGTTTAAATGTGCAGCGGCCTGGATTATTATTAGTCATCGCCTTCTTCAGCCAGCGAACAATGCTTCGAAAACATCTGACGAACGCGTGCGTCCCTTGGGCAGCTGCAGTCTCGTCCCATTTTCCCGCAGGAATTATGCGAGGAATCGGAACCACCTGAAACGTGTTCATCGAATCAAAGGGACTGCATACTTAGAGGAGACTTCGGAAGTCTACCACGTTGAAGTTGAAGAATTTGTTTACCGCTTTCAGGCGCAGTTATGTTCATATCTTTATTTATTTATTTAATTATTTAAGAAGTTGCTCACATGCAGCATTTCGGCCAATTTCCAGTGACGCAGTAACAAACATAAAATTTTAACATAAAAAATCTGAACAAAGAGCACAGGCCAAAGATAGTAAAGAACAAAATAGAAAGCACGAGGAAAGGGAGGTGGAGAGGGAGGTTAATTTATTAATAGCCGAGGAATGGGACCTGGCGAGTTTGATAAATGAGTTTAAGGGCAGAAAAAACGGGTCAATATTGTCCGGTAATGGATTGAGCAAGGAGCAAAGGCGGTGTTGGAGTGAGCGCTTAACGAGGGATAGTCTAGGGATAGGCGTATGGAGCAAGGAATTTGTACGAGTGGGTCGGCAAGGCACTCTGAAATTAATGGATGAAAGCAAATCAGGACAATCAATGTGTGAATTTAGAATATTGTGAATAAGTTTTAAGTCTGTTTTAATCCTTTGATGGGAGGGATCAGTCATTAATAGGGAAGATAAGAGTGAGCTGGTGGACATGTCACGTGAGTGGGAAACTCTGCGTCTTACGATTCTGGCGAAGAAGCTTGTTATACTGTCAAGAGAGGTGAGGTTAGAGGGGGCTGCGATGGACCATATGGGAGAGCAATATCGGGTGACTGGAAGGATAAATGCCGAGATTATGATTTTAAAGCTGTGGGATCGGCTATTTCTGTGTAGCGGTAGAGGAGACCTAAAAGTGACATGGCTTTGCTCTTCATTGAATGAATGTGTTCCGAAGGGTTAATTTTCCTGTCAGTAATGACGCCTAAATCATTCACAGCCGAAACGCGATGAGCTTGAGTATGGACGCCTCAGGCGTTCGTCGGAAGTCCATGTGCAGGGAGGCGCATTTTGCCGCCTTGAACGAGAGACCACACCAATCAGCGGCGCAACTCGCGGCGTACAAAAGGCTCCGCAGCATCCCGGCGTCCCTTGCCACCAGCACCAAATCGTCGGCGTACGCGAGCACGCACACCGAATGCTGCCCGAGGCTGTATCCCGCGGTGGCTCTTTTAGCAAGAACCGCTCGGAGGAGCGGCTCGATCGCCAAGTTGAAGAGCAGGGGCGATAGGGGGTCGCCTTGTCGCACGCCGCACCTAATTGGGATAGAATTAGTCTCCCCTGCGCTAGATGTTACCTTGTGCGAAGTGCCGGTGTAGATCTCACGGATGAGGGCCAGGGCGGCAGGCGGCATCTCCATCTCTTCCAGCACCCTGAAGATGTGGTGGTGCGGCACGCTCCCGAAGGCGTCTGCGAGGTCCAGCCAGGCGAGCGCGATCTCCTTCTTCTTCATCTGCGCATCCTCCATGGCCGTGCGCACGACGAAGTTGTGCTCGAAGCACCCCTCAACGCCGGGCACGAACCCCTTCTGGAAAGGAAAAGAGAGAAGCCTACCTTTCGACGCCCACGTCGCGACGCGATCAGCCAGAACCCCTGTGAAGAGCTTGGCGATCGTGGGTCCGAGGGCGATTGGGCGCCAATTGCCGATGTCCTCGATGTCTCCTCCTTTGTGTAGCAGGACGGTGCGGGATGTCTTCCACGGGCGAGGTATCCTTCCAGCGGCGAGACACTTGTTGTATATCGCCGCGAGGACGCTGCCGTCCGGGTCCACTTTCCGCCATCCAGCGTACGTCACTGCGTCAGGTCCGGGTGCGGTATTGTGGGCGCGGCGCAATCTGGAAAACACTTCCTCGGATAAAATGCCTTTAGTTATTGCATCGTAGTTGGCCGTCAGACCCTTGGGACTTATCTTAGGCACCACCGAGGGCGGTGGCGCCGTTATGCTTCCAACGGTGGGTGCAGGTCGGTCGAAATGCCGCTCCAGGTCCTCCGTTGAGATGACACACCTGGGGCTCTCGTCGCCGCACACCTTCCGGAACGCGGTCTTCTTTTTCGTTCTGTAAAGGAATTGAAGCTCCCTTGCGTTAATTACTGCTGGGGGTCGTCTCCGGCCACATCCTCGCGGGGGGGCCGTCGACGTTGCCCCGATCGCCGCGGCCGCACCCTCCGTCACCTCGGCAACGAACGATTCGAACAAGTCAAATTCGTCCGCGCCGATGACTCCGATTTGGATGAGCCAGCCCAGCTGGCTCTCCGATGGAGCGGGCGGGACGGTCTCCGCGGTACCGTCTCGGCCACGAGTGTCACGCTCGGTGCGGGTGCCAGGGATGTGGAGCGCCGGTCCTCGGGAATGCGCGTGATGCCCACCCTTCGCTTAGGAGGCGGCCACACCGGTGCCTCGGCGTCGTCCTCAGGCGGCTCATCCTCCACCGCAGCGACAGCCACCTCTGCGGGGGGTGGCACATCCTCTGCGGGGGGCGTTGCCTCCTCTCTCACGACCAGAGGGTCGGCGGCGGACCTGCGTCGTAGCCCTTCTGCGGCCGAGAAAATCTACAAGATGAAGTCTTAGATCTAAAGGCTCAGCTAGAGGATGTCAAAAGGGAGTGTTATATACGAGCTGAACAAGTCAGGCAACATTTATGCTCTAAATATAAAGAAATGATTGACAGGATGAAATCAAGATATGAGACTATTGATATTCATCCTGTCAATCATTTCCTAAGTTGAATTTAAGAAAAATTGAGGTCCGGTTTCTAATTGACGGCAAAATTCATAGCGAGAGTTAGTAAATTCTTGCAGTTATTCCAAAGAGGCTTTATAAATGAGAAATTTAGGTTACATACCTCGATAACGGTAAAATGGAATATTGAAGCTGATGTTATAAAGTGGGAAAATTATCACATCAACAGTATAATACGTTGGATGATTAGCAATAAAACGTCAAAGTCTTCTTGACAGCCATCTGTCGTCGAAAAATGTAAGCAGCCTTTCCCAACCAACTCTTGAGGAGAAAGCGTTTACGATAGGGAAAGAGCGCCGGTCGACAGGTATGGCGGCAGGCATACCCCCACGGTGAAGGGTATGCTACTGCAACAATGGGCGTTGAAAGGAAGAACCAAGACTCGATGTCTGCGACCATTCTGAACTTTGAGCCACACGTACGTGATAACCTACGTGCCAACACTAAGGTACATGGCAGAGGGTGATTATTAGAGTACTCATTTCCTCCCCAGTTAAAAATTACCCAAGCAAAAACTATTTCTATTCTCCATGAACATGGGCCTCCAAGGATATAGGCAATATCCCTTAGAATTGTATTACATTTTCGATAAAATCTTGCCTTTCGAACAAAATGGCGATCAAAATAGTAAATTGTAATCAAAGTCTGGTCCAGTGAATAGGTTTAATTTTCAAGCGAAACCAATGTTTGGCGAAAGGCTATAACAAAAACCCACAGGATAATGCATCATTACAAGATGCAATGCAGCAAATTTTAACATGAACGTCACAGAAATATTTAATGAAATTTGAAATATAAACAATATACTACAGCGCAATTATGAAAACCAGTTAATGAATATATACGCAACTCGTCCAACCTTATTGTAATAATTTTATTATTCTATCAAAATATTATGGTCACCAGGTTTTGTTTCAGGAACTGTGACTTTCTGGGACAATAATCCTTGGATTGGTTTGACGCAGCTCTCCACTTCGCCCTCGTATTGCATAACTTTCTCATATTTGCGTGCATTTCTTCTCTTTCTCCTCCTATATAAATTGTCCTATGCAACTCATTTGTGGCCTTTCTCACCATCCACGACCACAATTCCTCATAATGTGGCCAACTTAGTTGTATCGTCTTCTCCTTAAGGTTTTTAGAAGACTTCTCTTTCCTCCCACTCTTCTTAACACTTCCTCAATACCTACACGGTCGATCTATCTTATCTTCATCATTCTTCTGCCGCATCACATTTCGAATGCTTCCACTCTTGACTTATCCGCACCTGTCAATGTCCAAGCCTCGCACGCATTGAGTAACGTTCCCCATATGCAGTACCTGATGAATCGTTGCCTTATTCCTAAGATTACGTCGCAGTAAGTATTAGACGACACCCCTATGGATTTCTGATCATAGGTACTTAAAGGGCGTAGAGGGAAATAGCGTTGGAGCCTCTACGCTGACAAATCAACGAGGGCAGAGGGTGACCAACAGTCGAGATGAAGTTTACATCGATGGCTAAGTTCTAACAACACGTATCTCAAATTCGGCCGGTTTGAGACAGGTATCTTAAAAAAAGCGTAATAACACCAAAAAATATAAAATACATATAAAATTCGAGGAATCAAGCGAGATGGAGTGGAATTGATTCATAATGAAACACTTATTTGCAATTTTCCACAAAAAGTTTTGTGGAAAATTGCAAATAAGTGTTTCAATATAAAATACAAGCCAAAAACAACTCCTTGTTTGTAAATAAAGGCTTCTTTTTCAGTTTTATGAACTTTTGGTTTTCAATTTCAGCGTACAAGTAAAATAAATTAATCGTTTTTTGGCTCTCCTTAAAATTAGCTATTTTTGAGGTACAAGTTGTTAGAACTTACCCATCGATATCTTAAATTCCTTTTTTTTCATAGCGTCTTCACCAATTGGACGCCGAATATGTAAACGCCTTTACTTTGTCTCCACCAAAATTACCATCTGCCTGGTGCAGTGATTCGAAGTTAGATTAATTCTTGAAAAGTGTATGGTGATGCGTAGTTTTCCGCGGCGTTGTCTAGATGATGTCTCCATGCCTCTGGGTTTCACCGCGTGGATTTTCTTTGCTACCCTCTCCACAAGTCGTGGAAGAGGGTCATACGAGAAAAAAGGAGGTGGACCAATCGGCCTCCAGCATGAAAAATTGGCGCCAAGAATGCACTATATAAGTCACCAAAAATTGAAATCCGACATCGACCTGAAGACGCCGGTTGGAATACCGGAGAAACTGGCGTCGCAAAGAAAATCCACGCGGTGAAACCCAGAAGCATGGAGACATTAAAAGTGTATGGTGATGAATTTTGGGAAAATGATATCATATCAAGCTGAGATTCCACCGCTAACAGCATCCAACTATTGAATGCCGAGTTTGTAAAATACTTTACGGTCTCGATTACTCGAAATCTCTCATAGAGTAAACATATACGATTTGCGGGAAAACCTCCGTAAACTGAGATTCGTACAAGAAAAGAATTCTCCGTAAATGCCATCTCGTCAAATTCATGGCATATAAATAAATGGCAATGCATCAAATAAATGTCATCTTAAGTGGCTCGAAGGGTATTATGTAGATGTAGATACCTCCGCATGCAAAATACCCGCATCGCCTGTGCTTTACGAAACCGCTTAAATTAACAAATTAACATTACATTGCGAACACGAATATTGTTTATGCTAGGCAAACAAATACATTCATATTGAAATAATAAAAATCATTGTTGGTTTAATAAAGAACTGTTAAATTAATGATAATATTGAACACATTATGAAATTTAAGCAATGAAAAAATTTAACCGCGGTGCATAAAACTGAGATCGTAGTTCTGATCTTCTTTCATTGTAAGTATTAGCTCCAATATTCAGGTTAATTTACGAGGAAAATACTTTTTTCTAGATCGAGTTATGATGTTTTTGAAGCGGCCGTAATATTCTCCACGAAGTCTTGGATCTTGGCTCAATTCCAGGTCAAGGCGAAATTTTCTCCATAGGTCAATCGCACTTCTTCCTGCACTTTTGTTTTCTTTTCGGGAATACTTCCTTGGATCGCTACGACTGGAAATAGTGGCGCGCGCCACGTTCTCGGCGCCGCTTATAACGACTTCCGGCCACCAAGCCCCTCCACCCAAACTCCTCTCAGCCCCCTATCAAGGGGCGAGAATCTCACCACTCTCACTCAAAGGGATGGAAAAAGAGGTCTTTGGGAACACTCCAAATTAGAGGAGTGTAGTTCGAATGAATGTACCGTTCCAATTGAACGGTTCGTGGGAATGAAACGAACATCTACATCTACAAGCACATACATAACATACACATTGTATATAATACCCTGCGAGCTACCTTTAGGGTGTTTGGCAGTGGGTGACCAATCACCTACATGCAAGAGGACCGCCACGTGCACACCGCACGGTCGTAGAAATATTACGCATGCTAGAAGAATATACGTGCTTATTCATAAAAAAAAACTTGCTAATGGTTAGTAATACAGCAGATACATGCAAGGTTAGAAATATGAAATAAAAGAAAAAACATGCAATGAGTGATCCTAGCGAATGACGCCATTAATCCTATCAATTGAGACAACGTTGCTATCCTTAATAGTGCGAGGGAAGAATGACATTTTAAATCTCTCTGTTTTGGAGTCTATTTCTTTTATTTTATTCTCATGATCACGTCTATCATAGTACGATGGTAAAGGAAGGATATGATTCACGTCGTTTGAGAAAATATCTCCTACGAATTTCCTAAGTAAGTTAAGCCGATACTTCGATCTACGCTCCTGTAAAGATTCGCATCCTAACTGTATAACATACTGGAAACGCTGCACTTTTTGTCGTAACAACTCATCGCAAATCTGGCCGCCCTGCGCTGTACTCCATTGATTTCAGCTATTAGTCCTACTTCGTAAGGGTCCCATACGCTAGCAGCATATTCTAAGTGAGGCCGGATCGTGGTTGTCTGTCTCATCTAACCTCTTACTAATCATTATATTATTATTATGTCTAAATACGAGACGCGTTTTTTAGTAAGTAGCGTTTAGGCATAGTTTATTTCTTGGTTTATTTATAGAACAGTATATCAACCCGTTCTGCAAAAAGTATTGTTGTGCGCACGCGACGTTGTTTGATGAGTCACTCCATGAAGTGGCGCATTTTGGGGATCTTGCCAGGTTGTCCAGAAATTAGGAGCACTTTACTGAAGAATTTAAAAAAAGGTTTTATTACACAGCTAACACAGATTCACAATAACCAACAACCTCCAGCTCACTTTCTACAGTAATGGCGACTCTCCAAACAATCCCATCAACAACAACAACTGTGTTATTAGCCAACAGTAACCATTAACAACCATTTAGGTATGCCATCTTGATTTGCTTATTTGTGTATTGTAAATGGAGCTATCCGTTGATTGAACAAATTAATTTATAAATAACCCCTTGTCTGTGGACTTCCCTTTTATTTTAAATTCATCCACTGTGCTAAACAGTATCTTATTTTATCGTACTTCCGTTCATTTCGTTCAAGAACTATGTAAATGACCGAATCATCGCCATGATTTGAATCATCGCTTGAAGTGAGCCGGAATTGCCGCCTTTGCTTCAAAAAGCAGCGGCTGCTCTAATGTTTCGTAAATCCAGCAGCTCCCTCTTCCTCCTGTCTTTCCGCCCACGCGATAG
This sequence comes from Ischnura elegans, assembly GCF_921293095.1. NCBI lineage: Eukaryota > Metazoa > Arthropoda > Insecta > Odonata > Coenagrionidae > Ischnura > Ischnura elegans. The sequence continues at coordinate 16,772,144 of NC_060253.1, read as the reverse complement.
AGGGCGTTCCGGGAGGCGATGATTAAGCGGCTCGTTTCATGAATCATTTTACTGGTCATTAGTGGAGATGAGGAGGTCGGCTGTTCAGACTGAGGGAGTTGGCGCCAAGAAACGGAGAAAGTGCCATTACGCGTCACTTCCTTAAGATTGCCACGCGTATGCCCCTTAAATCGATCGATTTAAGGGGCATACGCGCAATCGCATCGATTAATTTTAATTGCCAACTAAACTTCTTCATTAAACCAATTTTTGAGATGTTTTACCGCTAACCTTAATTTTTTCTGTTAACATTATTCATTTTCATACAGCAGAATACTTAGGCATTATTTGCAGTGGGGATGAGTCGATTCCAAATGTCGATTATCGATTCCACTGATTCTCGGGCACGGAATCGGAATCGATAATCGTTCGCCTGAAGTCGGTTCCGATTCCGGGAAGATAAATATTTTGGAAATCGATTGCCTTCCGTAAGACTACCCCGCCCATTAAAAAAATAAAACGAGAAAAATGCGAAGGTGTGATGGAATAGAAATAATCATTCTAAGTGCTGTTTTCCTTGGTGTCAAGTAATTAGATAAATAAATTCTCACTCTCTGATTCTATACGAAGCTTGCTTTGGATAGGAGAGGGTAGAGCACAGCCCGAAATAGATCACAGACGTGTACTCTTTCAAGGTAGGAGGGCAACTTCCTTTCACTGGGCCACTTCCTATTTTAAGGATTTTGCTTGAAGCTCTCCGTAGACCACCTACTTAGTATTCGAACTCAGCTGACGGTCACCTCCTCCAAATACCATACCAGAGAATTCATTCTCTGCCGTTTTTTCCGTATTTTCAGGGTCTCCGGGGTTCCACAATACGCGTCGGTGGCTATTCTGGAATTGAAAATGATGTAGTGACATCGAAACTCGGGTCGGATTAAATTTATTTTTGTGGAAAATTTTCAAATCATCTATCATTATTCTGAAATTGCTTACTCCAATAAGATGTGTACCTATCAACTCCACCTTCAGTTTTTTTCCAAGCACTGAACTCAAATCATGAACTAATGGGAATACATAGATGAGGCCCTCTTCCATTCCATTGAAACTTGTTTCATGTCGCCACTGCGGTCGATATTGAATCGGTTTTGAAAAATGTCCGCGGCGCGGTGATGAGTGAAATGCGATCCATTTTTTTCCAATATTTTGCAGAACAATGTTAGTTATTGCGAGGAATAGCATTGAAGTGTTATAAATTTGATGAATATATGAATATATATATGAACTCATGAATACTCATAAAACATAGCATAGGGTGAGAAGCCAAGGTGTACTTGTGTTTTTTTTCTAAACAGAGTTAGGTACAGAAATTACCTATAGAAAGCAAACGAGATCAATTAGATGTTTAGTAGGGCATTTGAGTTTACACTCGATGTCATCACAGAACAGAGAGACAATCGTATCCCTTGGCAACCAAGTATTTGTGTATTTCTTCGAACAATTAACTTCACCTAATTCCGTTGAGAAAAAAATCAATTGTACCCCTTGGTTTCCCAACCCCTCATATTAGATCATCATACATATAAATTTCGGTTAACACCGATAATTATACCTCATTTCCCAGTGAAACTCGGATCAGAGTCCTCTGGATTGTCGACAATACACTATATAATTGTTAAAATAGACCCTATGAGGGATTAGTGTGGAGAGCTGCCATCCAGAGGGCTCTGACTCGGATCGCTTTCCCAGCGACACGAGAGGCGATTTCACTAATCTTATAAAAATGTGTGGAGAGCGATAAAAAATTTAGAAGCCGACTTGAGGATACTTTTCTGCAAAAATTGTATAGTGAAAATTGTTACCAATAGATGACAGCCACCTAAGTCGTGATTAAAAAAATGAAACTCGTCGTATCCAGCGTTGTTTATGGTTTCCAGCATGGCGAAATCCTGCAAAGATCACCTATAGACAGTTCGTTTTGCTGTGAAATGTTTGAATATGCTTGGAACTTTGGGCCGACAAATTGGGTCATCTGTTACATAAAAAAGCGAGCTTTAATCATGTGTCAGGATGGCCGAGCGGTCTAAGGCGCCAGACTCAAGATTATTCTTGGCTTGCAGTAGCGAGTTATTGTGATTTCTGGTCCTCGTAAGAGGGCGTGGGTTCGAATCCCACTTCTGACAAATTTTTTTCTCCCAATGAATCAGCTATTCTCAAGTGATTTAGGGTGCGTTCCGAATCACGCATCATGTGCATCGATGCGCATGAGGCCGTTCCGAATCACGCATTGATGCGCATCGATGCGGCCCCGGAGCGAGCATTTTTCGAGGTTTCGGAAGCATCAACTCGCATCGGCTCGCATCAGAAATTCTTGATGCAGTTGATGCGAAGGCGAAAATGGGCGCAAACTTTAAAATTTTGACTGGTGTTTTGTGTTTGCATAGGGTGTTTACACGACTATATTGTGCTTCTATTATCGTAGGAAAGAGTTTAAGGAGTTATAGATATTAGTTTTTGAAACAATTAGTCCATATAAAGTTGAAAATGGGAAAATGTATATCCGTTGCGTTGAAGTGCAGTGCGTGTATGTAACTTGTTTACAACCGTTATTAATTTAATTTGTGGTAAAAAATGCAAAATTCGATCTATAATTTCACACATTGATATGCAGGCGTGGTAGTTTTAGCCGTAAATTGCTTCTGTACACTAACTTGTGGAAATGTTCGACACTTTAACGTTATATTGTGAAAAGATAAGTTGAAAAGCTACATCAGGGAGTGTTTATAGCACAGAGACTGTGGTTTATAGTATAATAGTATCTTCAAAATAACAATATAAGACTTTGTTCGTCGGAATATTAGAATTGCTTACGATTTGCATAATCTCACTGGTCTATCATTTGAAGGCATTTATGTTGCAAATTATTGCCATTTTGCCAAACGTTTATTAGCTATTTAATGTGCGAAACTATACATTCATTGCAAGTGAATTTGCTCGGTAGGTACTAAAATTATTTTCCCCTGCTAAAGAGATTAGTTCACGTTATGGTACCACAAGTAAAGGGACATTCAGGGTAGTGATGCCGTGAAAAATAACATCATCAATTAATTTATTTATGCAAGGATCACGGATGTGTGCTTGATTTACATGTACACTGCAGTGATGTGTGCTTGAAGAACCCCATCGAGTTGATTGAGTATTCAGTGCAATTGTTTTGTTCATAGCGTGTGATTTGGTAAGCCCGGATAAATACGTATTGCAGTACTGCAGTTTATAGTTTATAAATTTGCTCCAAATACTCTTTAATCGACGCATTGATGACGCGCCCAACTTATTTTCAGTGTCCTCCTAAATGCTATCCAACTAAAGGCACACTTCTATCAATGTTTTCAAAAGTAATAGGTTTCCAAAATGGTTCTCAGTTGAACTTGGGTATTTGTCTTAAGAAGCTGCATCATATGATATCAAACATTGAAAAGTAAACAAAAACATTGAAAATCGGAAATCGCCATAATTATAGTGATTACCGGTTTTCAATGTTTACGTTCAATTTTCAGTCATAATTACACCGTATAAAATTTTGTAAAATCAGGAGGAAATGCTAAATTCTATTTGATGAATGCCACTCTAAGTAAATGGACAATGCCCAACTATCCAATCCCCAAAATGTACTTAATTTTATTGTGATTTAGGCTTTTTTATGCACTCGGAACAGTAAAATATGTACCTATGTTGAAAAATGAGACATTGACCTACACTCCAAGAACTATTTTAACATGTTGTAGCTATTTATTTCTTAACTTTGCAACTAGGTTACAAGCACAAAAACCTCCCTTCAACTAGTTGCTTCCATCAGCTACAAAATTCTATTCATTGATGCAGTTCAAATGCTTACCATTGTTAAGCCCATTTGGAAGCACATTTGCTACCATATTTTGCAAACATGTTATCAGCAATTATTTTTTCCTATGGCAACAGAGTTTTTAACAAAATGATGTCTAACCTCTGTTCTTTGACCTTCCATGCACCACATCAGTGCCAAGTTTTTTTGCTCCAGCTGCCTAACTTACATACTCGCCTTCTATTGTATACATATTCACTGCACAGCACTGCTTTTGTTTTCCCAAGCTACTTCTCCATTAACTAACTTGTCATGTATCCAGTACAAGGCACTCAATCTATTTTGTCAATGGCAAAGTCAGCATTTTTGTATCCCTCTAGAAACGTTCCTGACTAAGAATAAGATAATTTATAGTTCCCATCATATATCTTAATATACTCTTTGCATATGCCCAGTATTGCATTGTAAAATCATCAATAAACCTTCTTAACTTTGACACTGCAAAGACGCAATCTGGCCTTGTACAAATCATTGCATACATAACACAACCAATCAAAACTAGAAATGGAGCATCAGGAAAAGTTTTTGGGTCACTGCAGGAGCTACATTCAAACCTGCTTCTATGAGACAAAGGTTGATTGCAGGTCAAGTTAGTAGATGACAAGGAGATCATGTGATCTGGTAATATTCGAGCCACTCCATTTTTTAAAGAAAACGTCTCTTCTGCTTCTCCTCCCTCGCTTCCAAACACTGACTCATTTTCTTGATTACTCTCAAAACTACTGTTTACATTAGTTGGAACTTTGTCATTACCCTCACAACTTGATTCAGGGATGGAGTCTTCATTACTTGATATTCTGATATTCCCCTCACTACTTGGGTACCTTTGTGAGTTCAGCTGTGCCATTCTCTGCACTGCCAGGTTGAGGCTAGTAACTAATTATCCCTTATCCCCTAAGAGCCTAGGTAGAATGAAAGAGTTACCAAGAGATATTTGGACTGGTTTAAGCTCCCTAAACATATTTACAAAGAATACTACATCACATGCTTCGATGAATCTTCCCGAAATATCAGGGTCAGTCAAAAAATACCATTTTTGACTCCTCACAATTGCCAATACTTTTTGCATTTGGCATCCAGCATCTTTCATTGCTCTGTAGCCACATAAGCATAGAAAATACATCCAAATACTTTAAGATGTCTTTGATTAAATTTTCGTTCAGACCATCTCTCCTCAGGTAATGCATTCCCTCCTGCTTTGGAAGTTACTGTTTCGAGATATACAGCTTCTCAACAAGCTTCAACCCAATAATATTTTAGTAAATTGATGCCAGAGAGTTTGTACCTAGCTTTCTATTTGCTCAGTGAATCATTTCTGCTTGAAGATTATAAGATTTTGTAGTTTAATCTTTTATCACACATGCCCTTAACCTCCCCTGTTATGCCTGTCCCATATATTCACCCCCATAATCTGTATGCAGGCATTTCATATTGTTCCCTGTCTCATTCTCCACGCTTGCCTTAAAAATTGTATAGCATCGTAGGACTAAATGAGACTCCTTACTTTTAATAAAGAAAACAAAAACCTTTCTTGTGCAGTCATCAGTTAAGGTGAGCATACATTGTCCTCATCCTTTTTCTATTCCATGTTCCTATCCCTTTCTTTCCTTACCCCTGAATTTATATGTATATTTTGCATAAATAATATAAATATATTTTCACCTATAATACCATCAGACCACACAATTCTGAGAGGATCAGACTTAATTTATTACATACAGCTTCCATTCTAGCACTTATCTCGAATCATTTCTTTGCTGAATGCCATCAATATATGCTATACAAGGCTGAAATTTATTATTAGGGGAACAATCCACACCACTGACCACCACATTATAACCTGCATGTTACTCTGTCACAAGTCTATTACTCTTGTGCCACAGACTAAGTAAACAGTCCTCCACTGCTTTGACAGTCAATCCTACGTAACAAGTTGCATTACTTTTACTTTATGAATTATATTGTTTCAAATCTTGACAACATATGCCATTTTCTTCAAAACTAGTGGCTAGATCACTCCTTTTACTTCCAAAGATCTGGCATCAAATAAGCTGTACCCAGATTCATTAAACAAGACAGCTGTGTCTTTTTAACTAGCTTGCTTACAGACAGTACATTGGTTGATAAATTTGTAACATTTTGATCTGGAATATAGCACTTTACAGTGTGGGAACATGGGCACTTAGGGAGGAGAATGGGAGAGGCTGGAGGTGTTCGAGATGTGGTTAAGGAGAAAGTGAAGTGGACTGAGAGAAGAAAGAAGGTCAAAGTGCGAGACGTGTTGAGTGAGGAGAGACAGCTTCTGGATAGCATTCAAAGGAGACAGGAGGTATGGATTAGGCAAGTACTGAGCTGGGAGTGGATGTTGAAAACACTATTAGGGGATAGAATGTTGGGTAAACAAAGGAGAGAATAGGATTTTTAGATAGCATGAAAAGGGTGAAGTTGTGAATTCAGGAGGGAAGTCAATGAGGGCAAGGGGGACTTTTGGAATGCTCCATGCAAACCTACCTTAATACCAAGCGGTATAATGCTTAAATAAAAATGTCTCGGAGTTAATTTTTAAGCATTATATATTATGCAGTATGACAAAGTGTTTGTGAAAATTTTATCGAGGTATTAAGTATTCCTTCCCGATTTTTATGAAAAAAATTTGTTTTCAAGTCGTATATCTTGTCGGAAAGCCATAAATTGATGTCTAGCAGCTAAATCTACGTACTATTGATCGTAAAAATCGTCTCTTCAAAACAATTTGACCCGTAAAACTCACTGATGGCTGAGATATACTATACACTACGCTTCCTTATTGACCGTGTTTCGAGTTAGCTGCACAAATTCCCGTCAATTCGCTCAGTCTATCACTATTTTAAGTAAATATGAGTTGCAAGTTACGGCTTGGAACTTTCGAACGACCGTAATGAATATAATTAAGTTTTAACATACGCATCAATAAACGTTTTTCATCATCATAAGTACTATGCACATTAAATTTCGGCATATCAATCATTGTGTTATCGCTTAACCCGAACTATCTTCCAGCACGGGTGCCTGCGGGTATTTTGAACGGGGGAATACTTCCCGCTCATATCGCATCAAGCCGTTCCGAATCACGCATCAGCATAAGCGCATCAATGCCTTGATGCAATTTCGGAACGGCTGCATCAACGTCATGCGTTGATGCGCATGATGCGTGATTCGGAACGCACCCTTGGACTTTACAAATTATTCCTAATTTATCATTGTTTAAACTCAATGTGCAGCCTCTGATTCAAAGCGGCCGTCACTTAACTGCATGGAAATGTTAAGTGATAGCTTCCCAACGTTGATTACTAGGAAATATATATTTTGCCAATCCTCCTTCGATGATTTAGCTTAATAGGCAGATTACCGTCATAACTAGGATAAGGATTAATCCTATAGCTTAGGTGTCATACAACGACACCGACATTGTCAATCCGACGACAAAGTGAGAGAAATTAGCTACTTCTTCCTCGTCAAACCCCATTTAAAATACACTGTCAGTGTTTGATGAAAAAGGCCTAATAACAGAGTTGGAACGCGTGCAAAGAAGAGCTGCCAGGCACGTGAAAGGTCGTTACGATAATCTTGTTAGTGCAACTGACCTCTCAGATAAACTCGGATGTAATCTCTGTGAGACCGTACCCTGAAAAATAGATTAAACCTATTAGATAAATTCAATAGCAATGTATTTACTACCATTTCTTGCGGACACCAACATAATACGGAAGATAAGATCATATAAATAAAATAAGAGAGATAGACTATAGAACAGACTGATTCAGAATCTATTTTTTTACGATCAATAAGAGATTAAAAGGGCATCGTTAGAACTCACAAATACATAAGACGATTTGTAGTGTAGCCTAGTACTTATGTATACCTTAACGCATGTTTCTGTGTTTCCTAATTGTTTCTAACGGCATGTTTTGTGCGTTCTAGCTTTTTTAGCACAAAAACTTAATGATTAGGTGGCATGTTTTGCCTTTTTTTTAATGAATGTGGCAGTATTATTTGTTAGTATGCGTGACGTTTTTGGACCGTGTGGTTTGGGCATATGGGAGTCCAGTAGAGTAATTTCCGTCATCAAAGAAAACGAAAGGCATTGATTGCGTTTCCTTACCCACCATTAGTGCATTCATAATATACAAATTATTTGGCTTCAGAAATCTCAGTTTAGACGAATGGCAACGGTCAATTTTATCCTCATTTGAAAAAGACCAGATTCATGGCGCTCATGCGATTCGACTCCACGTGACGTCACAGGGACCTAGTTTCTGCACGAGTAGATCGGAGTTATGCATCGTCTGAGATCACTAATGCATGCATGAGTCACAGAGCTCATTGAAACATCTCTTAATAATCACCAATTAAAACTGTCTAAGGTCGGAAAGTTTCCTTCGTTTGATAAGGTAGTAATAATCCTTATTTAAGCCAAGCGCTACCTGCTAACAGGGTACTCTCCTACCTGCTAGCATCCTGCGTCGTATCAGCGCTTAAGCCTCGCCCCAAGGTCACCTCACATGGCGACAGCTGGAACCAGAAATACGTCACGCGGACTTTTCCCAGCATTCCTACTTAGTCGTCGCGTTTTCGCGCGCTTGAAAATGTTCACTTTTCGTTTAATCACGAAAAATAGATATCGTCATTTGAAAATCTAAGAGCGTGAATGCGCACCTACTCCAGGAGTAATAATCTTTCGATTTAGGCCAAAAAAATAATAATAGGAAACCACCCTATTGCATGCTGCATGCTGGTGATGTGATCACCCGCTTCCTAACACCGTAGAGGTGGCTCGCAGGATATTATGTAGATGTATGGCATTTGGCAGGGGATGACTTCTCACCAGCATGCAGGATGCAAGACGGTCCCAACTTGCACCTCAAACGGTGATAAAAATAATACGCACAATAACAAGAAAAAAAGTCCGCATTCATGCCAAGGCAAAAATTTCCAACGTTTAGTAATTCCTAAAGTAAATCCATACGAGGTTTGAAAAATGGAATAATAAAAACATGCAAGGAGTCGTCATAGCGAGTGACGCCATTAATTCTATTAATCCACATCTACATCTACATACCTTGCGAGCCACCTCTAGTGTGTTGGCAGGGGGGGATTAAATCACCAGCATGCAATAGGAATCCCACATGCACACAACACGGTCCAAAGAACGTGATGCATACCGACAAATTATACTGCCGCATTCATTCAAAGGCTAAATTTGCTAACTACTCATTGAGGTTATCTACATCTACATCTACATAATACCCTGCGAGCCACCTCTAGGGTGTTTGGCAGGGGGTGATCAATCACCAGCATGCAGCATGCATTTGGACTCCCACATGCACACCATACGGTCCAAAAAGCGTCACGTATACCAACAAATTATACTACTACATGCTGTTGGAAATAATAATAAAATTTAGAAACATGCATTAAGTTTTACATAGGTTAGTAGGCTACACTACATGTCATGCAATCTATTTACGAGTTCTATTGCTGCCGTTATAATCTCTTATCGATCGTGGAAAAAATGACATTCGCCAATATCTTAGTAAATTCGGAGAAGATTTTTTCTCACACGACGTGAAAAATATGCTTCGCTTACTGTCGAACTATCTGCCAATCTGTCTGAACTATCGAGTCGAACTATCTGAACTATCGAGTTATCTGCCAATAAAAGCTATAACAACCAAAACATTCTGTTAGCAGTAACAAGAAAATTCAGAAAAATGGATTTATTTACACATAAGTTAATAGACTACACTACAAGTCATCTAATCAATTTCTGAGTTCTAACGATCCCGTTATAATCTCTTATTTTTTTGTGGAAAAAAGACATCCTGAACCAGTCTGTTCACCTGTCTATATATCTTATTTTATTTATAACAGATAAACTGTAGAACTAGTAATTGAGACACCGTTGTCATCCCTGATGGTAAGAGTATAGAAAGAAATGTTAAATTTCTCTGTTTTGCAGTCTTTTTACTTCATTTTATTATTGAGATCATATCAACGATAGTTCGACAGTAAGCGAAGAATATTTTTCACGCCGTGTGAGAAAAATTCTTCTCCGAATTTACTAAGAAAATTTAGCGCATATTATCAGATAGGCTATCGTGCCAAAGATATCCTCCGCTTTTTACACGCGCCACTTATCAAACAAGGAAAGAAATCACTTGAGAAAATCCTTCGCTGAAGTCTACTTAATCTTCCTAATCCGCAATATATACTCGGAAAAGCCCAGTTTCTCTCAACAGGAGCGTGAACGTCATTCTTACACTTTAGACTTTATTGTGGTTGGGTTTATTGAATTAAGGAATTCTCTGAACCATCGCTTACAGTATCCTCGTTACTGCGTACAAAACTCCGTAATTTTTTAGGAAGGGAGTATAAGAAGCAGCAAGTTTGTGAGGACTATGAAAAATTTGACCCATTACTGGATGCAAGTAACAAACTTCTTAGTCTCAGACGAGCTCTATCTTCAGCCATCATAATTAATACTTTTGTGTGCATAAGATTATATGTACTTAATTATGTAAGATCATTTGATCGGAAAAATGTTGCGTGGATCTACGTCAAACGTTGGCACTATTCAAAGGTGATTGGATCCCTGACATCCCCCCCCACACGCCTATGGAGGCCGTTTACGGGTTATTATGTAGATGATGCGGCTGTGTCTGAGAAGGGAGAGCTCTCCCTTTACCTATCCCAACTAATCCTGTATTTGGACTTCTCGAGGGGTTTCTAAAAAATTGCACATTTAGCGTTTTTCCACCCTCCACGCATGCCACTTTTTCTGTGTGGATCCGAAGAAGATATTATTATTGGACGTTAAAAATATCTTTGGTTTACCGTCGAACCAAAGTACACGTGATCACGAGAAGAAAATATAAGAAATAGACTACAAAGCAAAGGGGTTCGAAGTGTCATTCTTTCCTAGTACTATTAAGGACAGCAGCAGTGTCTCCATTCATCTACATCTACAAAATACCCTGGGAGCCACATCTAGGGTGTTTGGCGGGGGGTGATCAATCACCAGCATGCAATTGGACTCCCACATGCACACCACACGGCCCAAAAAACGTGACGCATACTAACAAATTTTACTACCATATGCTGTTAGAAATAATAATAATAAACTTCAGAAACATGCACTAAGTTTTACGTAAGTTAGTAGGCTACACTACAAGTAAACTAATCTATCTATCAGTTCTACCGCTGCCGTCGTAATTTTTTATAGATCGTGGAAAAAAAGACATTCTTAATCTCCCTACAGTCTACAGTCTATCTCTCTTATTTTATTTGTATGATCTGATCTTCCGTAGTATGTTGGCGCCCGTAAGATATGGCTAACTTCGTCAGAAAAGACACTGCTCTTGAATTTATCTAAAAGGTTTAGTCTATTTTTCAATCTACGGTCCGACAGAGATTCCCATCCGAGTTTATCTAATAGGTCAGTTACGCTAACAAGACTATCGTAACGACCTTTCACATACCTGGCAGCTCTTCTTTCCGCGCGATTAATGGAATTAATGGCGTCACTCGCTTGGATGACTCATTGGATGTTTATATTTTTCGATTTTTACAACCCTGCATGAATTTAATATAGGAACACTTTACCCTTGGCAAGTTTTTCCTTGGAATGAAGGTGCTCGTATTTTTTTCCATTGTGCGAAATATTTTTCTGACCGTGTGGTACGCATGGTAGTGATTGGACACCCCCTGCCAAACACCCTAGAGGTGTCTTTCATGGTATTATCTACGGCTACTTAATACCCTGCGAGCCACCTCTAGGGTGTTTGGCAGGGGGTATTAGGTAGATGTTGATGTGCTTAAGGACTTAAGCTCGCGACCTCGAGATTCGAAGCAAGTACCTTTTCCGAATTTTGGTCTAAAAAAATTTAAATTATTGACAATAACTATTGAGTGTGCAATTTAATATAAGGGCACAGATAATATAAAATATGTACCCTATATTTTTAAATTTACACTTTTCCATGTGTATAAACCTACACTGTAGCCTAATTTTTAGGTAACTAACCTGATTTTACTTTAATTGTGGCACTTTCCACACTTATCATTTTCATGAAAATGACGCATAATAAAGGTCTAGCATCAGAGTTGTAGGCATTTGTCCAAGTATCTACTTGTTTCCCAGCGGGACACCTATAGTAGTGTATGGCAGGCGTTGAATCATCACCAAAATCGACAAAACCGCCTCAAAGGAGTCGGTACTAGCTTTATCGGTTCACCTAGATACTTAAAAACTACCGATTACTAGGAATAGTCGTTGGGAAAGGATAAAACACGGAATCCGGAGTGAAAGGAAACGTGATTGGAAGCGAGCACAGCTATTATTCACGAGTAGAATGTATAAGCGTGTCACGACTCACGATAGAAAGTAATCGCTAATCAATACCAGATACTGAAACGTACCGGGATCTGTTTTGTCCGAAATATGATTTTGTTATTTCGTGGCGTATGATAATGGTGAAATATTATCAGGTTTTCCATTGGGTGAGTGGCTTACAGGCCGACGTTTTGATGCCAGCCTCTGCCATCGTACCATCAGGGCATAGCGGATGCCCTGAGAACAGATGCAGCCATCAAAACGTCGGACTACGAGTAAATCACGCGGTGGAAAACCCGATTAGATATGACCAGTTTTATCCGACACAGGAAAGTAATCGCTCAGCACACCTCATCTCAGTCGGGGCGCGGTGATGGAGCCTGAAGGCAGCGAGGAAAGAAAAGCCGGCCGGCTAGCTAGAAACACGCGGGCACCACGAGACACGGAAGGTAGAGCCGGCAACGTTGCTTCCCTTCCCCTCTCTCCTTCGCCGCCCTCCCATTCTTGTCTCCCTCCCCGCCCGCCCCTCGTGGGGAACCGGCAACAGCGGTCTGTAGAGGGGAAGGGGGGGAAACGGTGCATTCTGTATGAGGGACTGGTGTGAGCGATGAGTCCAAGCGAAAGCAATCGGTGGTATGAGGGGTCGGTGTGAAAGAGGGGAGAACCAAGATGGCCGCCGGGGCGAGGGCGGTGGAAGGGGGAAGGGAGGTGGGCGGAGGGAGAAGGACGGGCCAATGAGGTCTCATCTGGAGAGGGAGGGTGCAGTGCAGGGAGGGTAATGGCTGTTTTTCGGCCGGGGGTATGGGCGGGGGGTGCCTTTGCTCTAGGCCCCTAGAGAGGGCGGAAGCAATGGTGGGGTAAACTGTGTGGGGTGGGAAACGGATGGCTAGAACTAGATAAGAGCGCGCGCGCCTCAGTCGGCATTTCATGGAAGGCCGTCGAGGCTAGTTTAGGACGCTGAAAGGCGAACGTCTAAACCAGCTCAGCGAATTTTGTCAGAATTAATTTTTGTTGAAGTATCTTGTATATAGTAAAACTCGCTTCTAACGAATTTCGTGGGAGCATGTTTTTTTGTTATAAACGGGATTTCGTTTTATCCATGATATCGGATTTTGCCCTATGCATCACACGTTTGCCGGCTAATATCCCATAAATCGTCTTTATTTGAGCAGCAGATCCGTAAAAATCAACCTCCGTCCCACCCTTTTCATCAAACGGCTTTAAAGGAAAGGATTTTAAGATCAACGGTTGAACTATGTGGTGATGGCCACACGTAAAAACAACTGATTATAAAATAATGAACGGTTAAGTAGAGTAGATGGCCGTAATTTCTTAATAAATGAGGAAATAATTCCTCAAGGGACGGAGGAATAGTTCGTGATAGCGGGGATTTCGTATCATCGGAACTCGTTGCATGAGGAGAAATTATCGTTGGCTATCATATAAGGAAGGGACTATTCCTCGTAAGTCCCAGCGACCGGGAACTCACCTCGTTATATGCAGGATTTCGTTACATGCATGATCGTTATACACGAGTTTTACTTTACATTTCTGTTTTTTTTTATTCTCGGAATAAACCATTGCTGAACTTCAGCTTAGGATGACCGTTTACAACGCAGCAATCAAAACTTTATTCACATACACTCCTCCTGCCTGGCTGTACGCTACTCCGACGCATCTCAAGAAGATTCTGACAACCGAAATCAAAAATCAGCCATCGGCGCACCGTGATTCGTGGAAAACAGGAACATCTGGAAAGATAATGATACATTAAAAAAATTCGTAAAACTTTGTAGAAACGTGGCACCACCATCATCTCGGGCGACTAGTCACATATAAACCTAGGTCGCACAGCAAAATTAATTTGGAATTACAAAAAAAAAACATTTTATTTAATAAAGTCGATTCCATGGGGTACATCTACACTATACCCTGCGAGCCACCTCTAAAGTCACTTCTGGCGTCCCTCAGGGTAGTGTCATAGACCCACTCATTCCTTCTTTATATAAACGACATTGGCGAAGTAGTGCAGAGTAAGTTACGATTACTTGCAGACGACGCTGTAGTTTACAGAGAAATCCGTTCCAGCAAAGATATAGATGAACTAACGAATGACCTCGCTGCTATCCAATCGTGGTGCGATGCATGACAGTTAGAATTAAATTTGAAAAAATGCGTCGCAATGAATTTCTGGAAGAAGAATGACTCCGTACAACGTAGCTATATAATTCGGGGTACCCAATTAGAGACTGTTGAATCCGTGAAATGTCTAGGAGCTAGACTCAATAATGATCTATCGTGGAATAAACATATTCGAGAAATAACCGGTCAAGCTAATCGTAAAATGGGTTTTGTTAAAAGAATACTAGGAACGTGCGACGACAAAGTGAGAGAAATTAGTTACTTTTCCCTCGTTAGACCACATTTGGAACACGCTGCCAGTGTTTGGGACCCTAATGAAAAAGGCTTAATAACAAAGTTAGAACGCGTGCAAAGAAGAGCTGCCAGGTATGTGAAAGGTCGTTACGATAGTCTTGTTAGTGTAACTGACCCCCTAGATAAACTCGGATGGGAATCTCTGTCGGACCGTAGATTGAAAAATATACTAAACCTTTTAGATAAATTCAAGAGCAGTGTCTTTTCTAACGAAGTCAACCAAATCTTACGGACGCCAACATACTACAGAATATCAGATCATATAAATGAAACAAGAGAGATAGATTGTAGAACAGACAGATTCCGAATGTCATTTTTTCCACGATCAATAAGAGATTATAACGGCAGCGATAGAACTCATAAATAGATTGCACGACTTGTAGGGTACTAACCTATGTAAAACTTAATGCATGTTTCTTAATATTAGTTTTATTTTTAACAGCATATGGTAGTATAATTTTTTCGTATACGTGACGTTTTTTGGACGGTGTGGTGTGCATGTGGGAGTCCAATTGCATGCTGCATGCTGGTGATTGATCACCCCCTGCCAAACACCTAAGAGGTGGCTCGCAGGGTGTTTTGTAGATGCAGATGTAGATGTAGCTCACTAATCTATGTATTTATTAATGCATTTTTCTGAATTTTCGTATTATTTCCAAAAGTATGTTTTCCATGTTTTAGCCTTCATGAGTAGTAGGCAATTTTATCCTTTGAAGGAATATGATAATATGAATTGTAAGCATGAATTAAGTGTCTATGGCCATATGGCGTGCATGTAAATATAAAAACTACATTAATTGTCCTTCTCCTGGAATCTTCTTACATGCTTGTGATTGATCACCTCCTTCCAAACACCCTAGACGTCGTTCGAAGAGTAGTATGTAGGACTAGATACATGAGGTCAATCTTCCTCGGAGTTTGGTTCCAAGTGCGTTAATTAAATCGCTTGCAAGAATCAATCATTTCTCATGGTTTAAGGAAGAAGACGATTTAGAAGCTATTTTTGCCATGCAAAAAATCAAATGTATGTACCTAATCCTAATCAAATACCTTAATATTGCAAAAAGAAAGTTTTAGTCTATTTAAAAAAAACTGCGAAATTTTACGATTATTATAACTTTTGGCTCTTTTGTCTCAAAAGGTTGCCGACCCTAGTCCTGCACGAATGTCTTCGTTCCTGAAAAATCGAGAAGCGATTCCGTGTTCCATGTCAAAAGACTGAATTGATACTTAAGCACTGTTTAAAAAATTGAATGTCGGTAAGGAACCGGAAGGGTACCTTGGAATAAATTCCCTTAGAGGTTCCATTGGCTTATAATTTATGGGAAGCATTAAACCAGGACATGCTAGGAATCCTCTTGCAAAGAAAAAACTCCTAAAGATTTCTGATCGATTATACGTATAAGGAGTTTGAGGGCATGTCATATTCTACGCTCATGTCAGGTATTTTTGATCCACATAAATCTAAACGCTGGAATGAGATTTACTATTCTTCCTTTTATTGTATATAGAGATTTCATCGGTCAGGTAGGGCATAATATTTTGTGGAACGGTAAATTGGGTATAGACTCAGTGAGAGGAAGCGATAAAAAAGTATCTTCTTCTATTGCATTCTACATCTACATAAAACCCTGCGAGCCACCTGTAGGGTGTTTGGCAGGGGGTGATCAATCACCAGCATGCAATTGGATTCCCACATCCACACCACACGGTCCAAAAATAATTACGCATACTAACAAATTATACTGCCACATTTATTCAAAGGCAAAACTTGCTACTCTCTACTTACAAGGTTTTCTGCCAATAAAGCTAGAACACATTGTCATGCTGTTAGAAATACTAAGAAAATTCATAAACATGCATTAAGGAATTCATACGTTGGTAGGATACACTACAATTCAACGAAATTATTATTTAGCCCTACTGCTGCCGTTGTAATCTCTCATCGATGGCGGAAAAACGGCATTCTGAGTCCATCTGTTCTATAGTCTGTTTCTCTTACTATATTTTTACGATCTGATCCATCGTATTGTTGGTATTATGGCTGACTTCATCTGGAAATAAATTGCTCTTGAATTTACATAATAGGTTTACTCTATTTTTAAATTTGTTCAATTTTTCAATTTCGAAGTGCCTTGGTAGCTTAAACATACATCGTATGGCTAAAGGAAGGAAGGTAATGTACAGGAAACACATCTACATAATATCGTGCGGGCCACCTCTAGGGTGTTTGGCAGGGGGTGATCAATCACCAGCATGCAATTGGACTCCCACATGCACACCACACGCTCCAAAACACGTCACGCATACTAACAAATTATTCTACCATATGCTGTTAGAAATAATAATTGAATTAAGAAACATGCATCAAATTTTACATAGGTTAGTAGGCTACAATATAATTCATGCAATCTATTTTTGAGTTCTATCGCTGCCGTTATAATCCCTTATTGATCGTGGAAAAAAGACATTCTGAACCTGTCTGTTCTACAATCTATCTCTCTTATTTTATTTATATGATCTGATATTCCGTAGTATGTTGGCGTCCGTAAGATAAGGTTAACTTCGTTAGAAAAGACACTGCTCTTGAATTTATCAATAGAGCCAGTCAAATAAGTGCCAGAGAAAGCATGAAGCACTATACAGGCCCAGCAATAAGATTCGAAGGGCCTATTAAGAATATAAGAAGAGTATATTTTTTACCAACGCACTTGCTATGCAGGTTGGCCTCTAGCAGGGCCTCAACCAACCCATGCGAATGGATATTCACTTTTTTTAGTGAAGAGTTCTCGGTATCTCCACCGGGTCAGGGACTGCATAACTGCCGACGTTTCGGTGGAGATCCCGAGAACTCTTCACTAAGTCTATTCGCCGAGAATGCGCGAAAACTTTATTCACTTTTTTACTTATTTCAAACCCGAGGTGAAAACATCACGTATCCACAATGCGCTTGAATGCATCAAATCAATCCGCGGGGTTTTTCCATTGGAAGAGACGGACCATTCGCACGGAATGGAGAGATAAAGTATCAGTTCTCCTCCAGACGCTGAGGTTTTAAAGTTGAGCTCATGACGTGAGAATAGGGTATTTTCCTTCATCAAAGAAAACGAAAGGCATTGATTGCGATTCGTTACCCACCATTAGTGTATTCATAATATACAAATCATTTGGTTTTAGAAATACCGGTTTAGACGAATGGCAATGGTCAATTTTAACCTCATTTGAAAAAGGCCAAATTGGCGCCCATGCGATTCCACTCCACGTGACGTCACAGGAACCCAGTTTCTTTACGAGTAGATAGGAGTTTTACATTGTCTGAGATTACCAATGCATGCATGAGGCACAGAGATCAGGGAAACATGTCTTAATAATCAATCACCCATTAAAACTGGCTAAGGTCGGAAAGTTTTCTTCGTTTGATAAGGTAATGATAATCCGTATTTAAGGCAAGCGCTACCTGATAGCAGGGTACTCTGCTGCCTACCAGCAGCCTGCGTCGTATCAGCTCAAGCCTCGCCCCAAGATCACCTCAGACGGCGACAGCTGGAAACAGAAATACGTCACACGGAATTTTCCCATCATTCTTACTTAGCCGTCGCGTTTTCGCGCGCTTGAAATTTTTCACTTTTTGTTTAATAGCGAAAAATATATACCTATCGTCACTCGAAAATCTAAGTGCGTGAAATGCGTACTCCAGGAGTAATAATCTTTCGATTTAGGCAATAAAAAAATAATAGGAAACCACCCTATTGCACCAGACAATTGCAATGTTGAAAAGTGTCGAATGGTCTTCTGATTGAAAACTAACAAATAAATTGATTAATGTGACTGCTTAGGTTTCCGCGGTGTCGAGGTTCCAAAATCTCCATTCTAACGAACATAGATTATTATTATTAATTAAACTTAACTACGGAAGGTCAAAGCGAATGACTAACCTTGATGATGCAACGTAAGTTCCCACGTCAATGATCATATTTGCTCCGTACTTATTACTCTCTTGTACAGACCGCTTTTGAAGTAATTTAAAGACAAAAAGGTTCCACTTATGGCTGGAAATGAGAGTATTTGTAGCGTTAATTAAGGTGCCCACACGACCTGGCAGACGACATCGATTTTTTATTTACCTTGAACCGTTGCCTTAAAAATACGCTTAAATATAATACGTTTAATTATTTATTATTATTTTTATTTAGTATTTTGTCATCAACAAACAACCAGACGCGGTAGCACCGGAAGAATGAAGAGTTTTGAAAGAAATTTATTGTTTATCCACATGCATCCATTTCACAAATAGTTATTCCCTTGAATAGTGTCGGTATGAAATCTTTAGGCTTCTAATATCTAGCGAAGAGACCGTGTCTCTTTGTCCAAAGACATACTGCATTGTAGCACTGCACGAGGTCTGACACCATAAACCAACTTCTCCTCAAAAGCCTGCAAAACAGTGGAAAAAGATGCTGTCGCAATTTCTAAGTTGGCGCGATTTACGGGTGGTCTGGGTTTGAATCACTGTCAAGGCAAATGATATACCGAGAGGAATTTTCGTACACATCAAGTGACTCTGTAAAGGAGAGCCGTTGGCAAGTCCGTGGTTATTTCGTTTAATATTAGAGGAAAGCGCTTTAAGCGGTCCTTAAACTGGGACGTTTAGTAAACAGGACGATAAAAGACTGGAGGGGTTTGAGATTTGGGTTCGGTTAAGAAGGGAGAAGATTAAGTGGACGGAGAGAAAAATGCTATAATTCACGCTTTAATCACTTACTTAGCCAACTTATCGTTTTCTGAGACTAACTGCTGGTTTTATTTCCAAGGTAGCATGTTCGTGTCCCTAGCACCCTCTTAGTTTCTGGTCTGACCGCGTGTCATTGTCCACTGTGCTTGGCCTGTGACCGGTGAATGAGGGCGTTTCTAATTGCGGCTATGATGAGTGCTGCATGCCTATTAGTGTGGAATCACCCCGTGCCACACACCCTGGTGGTGGCTTGCACGGTACCTCGTAGATGTAGGTTTGAGGCGAGAGAACGACGAAGTGATCCATATGGAGGGCGTCAATAGAATTTTTAAGAGGTTTTACGGAGGAGACAGAAGGAATGAATGGAATGAGTATTTAGCGAGGAGGGGGTGTTGAAAACAGTGTTAGAGGATAGAATGTTGGGTAAACGAGGGATATGAAGGGAGAGAATAGGAATTTTAGACAAGATGAAAGGCCTTATTCTGAATTGAAGAAGGAAGTTCTTTAAGAAAGGGGATTTTCGAGAATGCTTCCATGGAAACCTCACTTAATCGGTAGATTACTTTAACAATGATAATAAAATTAATACGACCTAGATTACGATGCTAGCACATCATCTTCAAGGCACAAATGTTATGTCTAGTGCATTCAAGTGTATTCAATTTTTCACTTTAGTGGGGAGAAAGTAAGAGGAGAGAGAGGAAGGGGAGAAGATGGGAAAACCTGAAGAAGAAAGTAAACGGAATGCATTTCACACCATTTGTATCTTTAAGATGATGGAGTAACATCAAAACCTAGGTCCAAATAAATTTTATAGCCGTGGAAAATTGCAAATATTTATTTCAATATGGAATAGTTCCACTTCATCACGCCTCAGTCCCAGGATTTCACTTTTTAACTTTTCGTCAGGCGCAATATTGGAATTGCTGAGTGCAGGCTCAATGTGTCCAACAAAAAAGAATTATTAGCTCTTATCATATCGCAGTGGTACACATTTAAAATTTAAAGTAAAATTATTAGTGCAAACGAACACTTCAATTATGCCTTATTTGCTATGTATGTATATGTCCTTTACCACACCATCATACGGCCCCGGACCAATTCCAGCAAGGTGAGGTTTAACGTGATCTTTAGGCTATTATGTATTATTATATGTAATGTATTTTAGCATGTAAATTTTATAAGATCAGCGTTTTTATTTTGGTATTTTATTTAGCTAATAATGATTTTATTTTGTTTTATAGTGCCATTATTTGGAAACTATGCTACATTATCCGCCGCTGCTCTAACGGCATAAATGCGAAAAGCATTAGGCTGCATATAGAATGTCAAAACAAGAAGCTACCATAAGAGCCTAGGTTCTACGCTGCCTAGTGGCATGGAGAAATGAAGAAAAAACACTGGCGCTGTGCCTGTCAGGTCCATTGCGCACGACGGAATGTGAGGGGTTACGGAGGAGACAGAATGTTTGAAATTGGTGCCTACTGAGCGGGGAGGGGAAGAAGAGAATTGGAAGAAAGAATGCTCGTTGATTGAGGAAAACGGTAGAAGAGAATTATGAATTGAATGGAAGGGTTATAGGGTATAGGGTAGTTTCCTTCATCAAAGAAAACGAAAGGCAATGATTGCGATTCGTTACCCACCATTAGTGTATTCATAATATACTAATTATTTGGTTTTACAAATCCCAGGTTAGACGAATGGCAATGGTCAATTTTAACCTCATTTGAAAAAGGCCAGATTGGCGCCCATGCGATGCCACTCCACGTGATGTCACAGGGATCTAGTTTCTATACGAGTAGATAGGAGTTTTACATCGTCTGAGATTACAAATGCATGCATGAGGCACAGAGCTCAGGGAAACGTCTTATTAATCACCTATTAAAACTGGCTAAGGTCGGAAAGTTTCCTTCGTTTGATAGGGGAATAATAATCCTTATTTAAGCCAAGCGCTACCTGCTAACAGGGTACTCAGCTACCTGCTAGCAGCCTGCGTCGTATCAGCGCTCAAGCCTCGCCCCAAGGTCACCTCACACGGCGACAGCTGGAACCAGAAATACGTCACACGGACTTTTCTCATCATTCCTACTTAGCCGTCGCGTTTTCGCGCGCTTGAAAATTTTCATTTTTCATTAATCGCGAAAAATAGATATCGTCATTCGAAAATCTAAGAGCGTGAAATGCGTAATCCATGAGTAATAATCTTTCGATTTAGGCAATAAAAAAATAATAGGAAACCACCCTATTGAAGAGGGAAGTTCCATTTGGATTAGTGGAACGATTCGCAAAATGCTCCTCGTAAACCTAAGTTAATCGGCAGGCTACTTATAATAGATTATTGTTGTTATTAAACT
Organism: Ischnura elegans; assembly: GCF_921293095.1. NCBI lineage: Eukaryota > Metazoa > Arthropoda > Insecta > Odonata > Coenagrionidae > Ischnura > Ischnura elegans. Next base: position 16,750,371 of record NC_060253.1, on the reverse strand, counting down.
ATTCCTCGGATTGAGGTAGGTTTCCATAGAGTGCTTTGGAGGAATGCCGGGAGCCTCCCCTTACATCATGCACTTCCCTCTTCAATTCTCAATGAGACCTACTCCCTTTCATTCTATCAAAAAATCCTATTCTTTTCCTTCCTCTCCCTCCTTTACCTAGCATTCTACCCTCTATCACCATTTTCAACATTCCCTCCCCGCTAAGCACTAACTCCATCCATACCTTCTGTCCCACGTATCTCATCTATTAATTAATCATTAAGAACCACACGGAGAACATAATACCAGAGCCCCACTGTATTTCCAGGGCCGATAGAAGCGATAAATTAAGAGAGATGTTTTGCTCTACTTCTTAGTCGGTCTTCACAGTCTTCTCTCATCCTCCTTCCTAAGAGTCCACGTTTCTGCGCCGTAAAGAATTATATTCCATATCAGAATCTTCGCTAACAATTTCTTTGAACTATTAAGTATATGACGATCCCATCATTACCTCGTCCCTTCTCATGAACGCTTCCTTTGATAACGAAGTTCTTTTCCTAATGTCCTCACTACTGTAACTGAAAAGAAAATTATTTAAGATTTCGTTGAGATGGAGAATTTTTGAAGCAAAAGAGAGAGAGTGAAATATCTTCGGGACTCCTGAACTACGGAAACAGGAGCTGGGTGGTCTTTATCTCCTAACAGGCACTGCGGCCAAAAATGCTACTTTTTTCTGAAAATTAGATCACCCACAAAAAAACGAAATTTTGGCGAAATGACTACAATTTATCATAATTTGCTACCATTTCGTGGTCCTATTCTCTGAAAAAAATCCAGTAAATTCACCGGTGTAGGTGTTGCTGCAATTTTCGTGCATTGTTTGTTTTTAATCAGACCTCCCGCTCATTATCGTATAGTTATACAATAATAATAATTTTAAATGGTAAGCAGATGATTATAGGTAATGCTTACCTATATGGGCCGTGAGGACTTCTATAAAATGTTTTGGATCGTCTGCAAAAAAAAGTTGCGTGACTCGATCGTGTTTTTTTTCTTGATGTTTTTTTTTGCCTTCGAAATTCCAAATTTCTAACCTTCTTCCCGTTTACCCCGAAATCTTATCCTTGCGGCCTCAAAACACTTCCCATTACCCCCTAATAACCCCCGTGTTCACTCCCTTCCCTGTCTTCTAAATCCAACAAATGATGTCGTTTTATCCAGCGGCTCCCGTTAAAAACGCCGGCGGGAGCATCTGGAAGCCGACCAAAACACGAGGATTTAATTCTCGAAATGAATAAAATATAGGGAAAGCGCTATTTTGCTTTTTATTCGGGGACAATAAAAAACCCTGCAGAATGCAAGCTTATCTTAGCTGTTGGAGTAAGTAGATTGGTACACACTAAACATTCGGAATTTTCGTATTGCAGCTATGTTGCGCTATCAAACTATTTTCTGCGAGTATTGTTCTTTCCAAAGAATGCATTCAGCAAATAGCTTTTAGCGTCTCATATTGTAAATTTGACTTTAGTTTTTGGGTTATGCTCTCGCATTTACTGATATCAAATGGCGTTTATTCATAATTTTTAGGGTTACCTCAAAATTTCAATAATTTTCTAATACCTTATATTAACAATTTAGTAATGACCTGCATGAAGAATTTTTTAAGATCTTCCCTTTTTTTTCAAAGGGAAGTGTTCCTAGAGTCTTGATTGATACCATTGTAGCTCATTAGGGATCGTTGGAAATTATTGGATTATTTGGAAAAATTTAATTTTTAGTAGTATGATATTCCTACTAGTGTATTTTTTGTACCAAATAATTGTATTTTCTGTACCTTCACATTTCTCTTACGTAATTCATTTATTTGTTTTCATTCTCATGTTACCACCAGGCGAATTCCTGACTGTGGCAATATGTATTAAAGAAATGCATCTACAGCAACATAATACCCTGCGAGCCACCTCTAGGGTGTTACGCAGGGGGCGATCAATCACCAGCATGCATCAAGCAATTGGATTCCCACATGCACACCACACAGTCCAAAAAACGTCAGGCATACAAGCAAATTATATAAATAAAGGGTGAGTGAGATTTCATACCGGTCAGAAAGGTGATCTTTCTTCGGATTCTGTGCACTTAAAATGTATGCCAGTGACAGGGGTGGATTCACCATTAAATTTGGGGGGGGGGTCACGATTTTGGTCCGGGGAGTATACAATAACCCCCCGAGAGAGAGGGAGGGTTTTTAATGTAGGGAGCGCTACGTTCCATGATAAATACAGCTCAAATTTCTCCACGTTTAGGACTTGTAGCCATGTATTTCCATGCGCACTCCCTTTGTTCCTTTACGAGGGCTGTTTTTTTTTCCTTCCTCCGATAGCTCAGCAAAAACAGCATACAAGCGACAGGCGGGCACTGCGCGGATAGGGCAACTGCGCGTCCTGCGCACGACACGCTCAAGTCATTTCTGACCGTGAGTTTAAGGCTAGTAGCAATATCATTAACTACACCTCCTCAATTGATTCTCCCGCCAAATGTGCACTGCAGAGAGACAGCTAGATAACTCGCCGAATGGCTTCAGCATTGACATTTCTTGACCTTGATGCTGATAGAAGAGAATGTTTTAAATGCACTGTGGCTAGAGTGTGAAATAGAGTGAAACATTACGCTCATTCCTATTAAAAACAAAATAGTGTTCTGATCCATGACAACGCCCGTCATCTCAGCGCTGATGCAGCCCAACTGCTCCTTGAGCAAATTCCATCGAACATTTTCGACCACCTGCCATACAATACCGATCTAATGCCGTGTTTCTTCCATCTTTATGCTGAAAAGAAGATGTGGTTAGAAGAGAAGCGTTTTAAAACGGGCGATGAGTTAGAGGACAAAGGAAAAATTCATTGGAAGTTATTGGAGGCAACACCCTCTGAACACGGTATAGTAAAAAGCTTGTCCACAGGCCCGACCAATCCCTCAATCGCCGAGGCGATTATGTCGAAAGGACATCACAAGTATGCTCAATATTTAGCAATGAAATAATTTTTAGTCAATCCTTTCGTCTTCCGTTCATGACCCATCGGGGGTTGAAAAGAAAACCGCCCTCGTAAAACTATTAAACCGATAAAATTTTTAAAACTTTTGATAAACTTTGAAGGGGGTCATTACCCCTAATGACCTCCCTAAATCCGTCCCTGAGCGAGAAGCAGTCAGCCTATATTTATCCATTTATGATCAATACTGGTTTTCAGGTATCCTTAATGCGTGAGAGGAACGATATCAGTTGAAATCGGCTCCTTTTTTAAACTGAAATAAGCTGATGAAAGCATTGACCAAATTATACATTGCACAATCTCTCCATAAAATGTATTTCCGCACGACGCCTTTCGTTGCGCAATGTAAAATTCTCAAGTTTTTACACAACATGGTGCTATTGACCATGCATGATACCATCTTTGAAGGTATGATTTTCTTTTTTGGATCTTTGTGTCATTGAATTAACTTATGTATTAATATTTATTTTATATATTTCCGAAATGTGCACGTATCTTTTTTTCCTTAAGACTAAACGAACTTGTTTAAAGTCTTCTCAATAGTATTTACCGCTGATATAATTGCAATTTTTGCACTTAAAAATAGTGCAGTGAATTGGAAAGTTGAATTTTATTCGCGAGTAGAAAATGGAGCAGTTTCAGCTCTAGAAATGTATTTGCTATGGACAGTAGTCTTGAGCTATTACCCCCTTACGTCATTAAATCTATGTCGTTTAACGAATTTTTTTCACGTTCATATTTGGTTAAAAATAAGTTATTATGTGCAAAACTTAAGAATGTTTTCTAGTATTCAAATATATACAACTATTCTGATTTTGATATTTTGATATCTTTTTAATGTTTACTAATACTATGCATAATTTTGTTGCGACGAGTTATGGCTCTACCAGTACTGTATAGTGTAATCGGCAACGGGGTCCGCTTTCCCACGGAGAAATTGCCATGGCTACTTTCTCTGCAATACGGCTACGCTTACGCGAAATGCGGGTTGCGTTGCAAAACGCGTTTGGGTGTTTTGCAATAGCGGAATGTTTTTTGTGTAAACAGTATATTTTTAATTTTTCTCTTCAATCATAAAGTTACCAAATTCAGCTCTTTGGCTCCAAAAAATAATATTAATGGCAACATCGGTGCACTCTTTGCAGAAGAAACATATTTCTCATTCGGCGCAATCGTGGCCTGCTATTAACATATCTCTTTCGCAATTTCCTTGCGTTATACTTGCAAAAAATTAATTTTAGAAAAATTTACAAAAAAAGACTCAATATGCCGCAAAGGCCGTTTTACACGGGGTTCGTTACTTGCACAGTCAGACGTGTGTACGAAGGCCCAGTCAAAATTAGGTCGTGTAAAGCGGTGAATTGCTAGAACACATGGACGTGTGATGGCAAAATAGCCCCTGTTCTAATTTCGTTCATGCATTCGCGAAATTCCACGCTATTTTAGACATTTATGCAGTTCTAACCTGCGAAATTCCGTGCCCCGTGTAAAACGGCCTTAAGGCATTTGTTCTTTTAGTGATTCGGATTATATTGGCATTATTACTTCGCAATTGACTTGCTGATAGTCAGCTGTGCTGTTTTCCAATTCTGGTGGTCTAAACGCCTTCTCAGGTACCTACAACTCTTGTAGAGCTCTTGCTACCAGTAATCACACAGATTTGAAAATGGCAACAGCCTATTATCAAGCTCCAATCAAACGTACATCGCTCCATGTAACCCAATACCGCAACAAAAATACACTCACATAGAAAGTAAAAAAGTGCCAATGGTTAGTTGTTAATATCAATGTATATCAATGCAAGGTTAAGCCAAAGCAAAGTGTTTGCCGTAAATAAATAGTGGTCCTAAAAAATCATAAGATGTTGAAAAAAATACAGAGAGAATGCAGAAATTCAGTAAAATAAAGTATGTAGCAATGCAAAAAGATGAACTTGCATTGAGACGTCCTAGCGAGCGACGCCATTAATTTTAATATTCGATAAATCGTTGCTAATCTTGATAGCACTAGCTACAATATTATACTAATAATCTCGCAGTGCGAACGAATGCGAGGGCAGATTTTTCTTTTCTATCCTGGAAGAGGAAATAGGAAAATGTGTATAAAAATACGCCTATACAATGTTTGGTTTTCTTGTTTCAGTGCGAAAAGAAGCCCTGAATACTGCCGCAGGGTCCTACTACAATTGTTGTCAGGGAGTGAAGTAACCCTTGGATTATTGCAGTCCTTGATATGTTGGTGAGTAAAATACACTCTTATGCTTCTCACTTAGATTAGGGGTCCACAACTCGTGGTATCCGGAACTACTTCATGCCCCCTAAAGAGAGGCTTGTTATCTATTTTTGCGTATTGTATTCTGAGAAAATTTCTCAATGGCTAAGTTCTAACAACACGTATCTCAAAATTTGGCCAGTCTGAGTTAATGCCGCTAATACTGTTAATAAAAAGTAAAATTCAAGTAAAAAAACAACTCTTTGTTTGCAAATTTATGCTTCTTTTTCAGTTTTATGTATTTTTGGTTTTTAATTTCAATTAAAATTAAAAACAATTAAAAAAATAAATAATTTTTTTTGCTCTCCTGAAAAGCTGCAATTCTTGAGATACGTACAGAACGAGATACGCTTGTTGTTAGAACTTCGCCATCCATACAGCTCTTAAAATTTTACCTATGAAGATGAGTGATTTACATGTGAAAGTATTTTTTATGAGCTCTAGCTTATTTGCAGTTTAAATGTCGCCATTACTATTTGAAAGTGAAAATAAAAGGGATAAGAAAACGTCACTAACCTTTTAGTCTTCCTATTTTAAGGATAACAGTAATTATTTAGCTTAAAACACATTTACGAAAAGGAAATATCGAACGTGGGATCGTTACGTGGGAAAGAAAAGGCAAACGTATAGTGTATCTCAATGCGTACGTTATGTACAGTGTGGCGCTGAACTGCGTCCGAACTTCAAAGAAGGCTATTCGGGTTTCCAGCCGGGTGGTCTCACTGTTTATTCTGCTGACGTTTCGGAACTCGAGTCGTGTTCCATCTCCAGAGCTGACCTGAGGGCTGGAATCCCGAATATCCTTCTTTGACTATATTTGCCGGGAAAGGAACAGGTCTTACTTCATGTGCATATATGCTGAGAAAAGAGGGCGAGAAAATATTGGAGTGGAGAAATGAATAAGATCCGGATATCCGAGCGTGATGGAGTGGAATTTTTCCGTATTGAAATGAACACTTGCAATTAGTATAAAATTTATCCGAAGTAGGTTTTAATGTTACTACACCACCTTCAAGGTAAAAAAATTGGTGAAGTGTACGAAGTGGAAGATGAACGACGAAGTGCTGGATATGGTGGGCGAGGAGAGGAAACTTCTCGATGACATACGGAGGCGACAGAGGGTATAGAAGGAGCGAGTACTATCTTGGGGGGAGGCGATGTAAAAGGATGTATTCCAGCGATGGACGTAAAGCTTGAATCACACGATCATTTTTTCCCTTCCCTTCAGATCGATAACTCCAGCGATCGCTCCAATGATACCTTTCCTCACGTCCCTTTTTACATCGCTGGTACCGCCTTTCAGCCAATCAGGACGCAGGGCCGCTAACTGCGAATGTAACGTCATGCTTGGCTTTTCATTAAAATGGCAGTACGGAAAGTGACGGAATAAGCGATGTAAAAAGGGGCAGTGGGAATGGCCGTGAGATTTAGACATTGATGTGTCGAGTGATTACTCTTTTGGTCCCCTAAAACCTATCGTTGAAGCTATCACTCAGAGGGACTGAATGAGGGAATGATCGAGTGATTCAGACTTTAGCTCAGAGAATTTACAGATGGAATTAAATGGAAGAGTCCTTGATTAACCTTCGGGTCGTGCGCAATGGATCTAACAGGCACAGCGCAAGTTTTTTTTCATTTCTCCGTGCCACCAGGCAGCATAGACCCTTGGTGCTTAATAAAGTAGCTTTTTGTTTTGACGTGATCTATGCAGCCATTTGCGCTTCGCATTTATCCCGACAGATCACTGGCGGATTATTTAGCATATCTAAACAAAATGATAGTTCAATACAGCACAATAAAAGCATTATTAACTAAATAAGTTAGCAAAATTAAAACGCCGATCTTATTATTTTCAAATGCTAAAATGCATTATGTATAATGATATTTAATAGCCTAAAAAGTACGCTAAATCGCACCTTGCTGGATCGGTCCGGGGTTCTATGACGGCGTGTTAAGGGGTATATATATATAGCAAATAAGACATCATTTAAGTGTTCAACTACAATCATAATGGTGGCTTTAACTTTAAAGGTGTACCACGGGCAATGCTAAGAACTGATAACGTTTTTTTCACATCTGCGCCTGTCAGGCACATTGCGCCTGAACTCAGCAATTCCAATATAATAGCGCCTGGAGGAAGTTTAGTCGCAATTGAAGAGGGAAATTCTAATTGTGGATGTGGATGAAACTCGGTGTGATTGGAATTTTTTTTTCACAGTAAACCTATCTTAACCAGTAGGTTACGTTATTTATAATTTATGATTCAGTTGATCATAATGAAGTTGCAGTTGATTATAGAGGAGATGCCAAGGTACTTGTGATATCATGATTATTTTTGATAAGGAGCCCAAGGGGTTTGGCCATTCTCTATGTACAATAATTGTGTGGATGACACAACGTATAGAGACTGAACTATTCAACAGACTTCACGTCCCCATCCTCGTGTTTGATTCGGTACACGTGAAAGTCATAGAGCGGGTTAGCGAGTTGAATGCCTTAATTGTTCACGGCATCTTCTGCAGCACGTCGATTGGGGAATTCGTTACGGCTATCGCTAACCTCTGCTCCAACTTCCTCTCCATTAATTGGTTTTAAGGCCGCTGTATTGTATTTTATAACAAAAGAGACGGTGAACTGCTCATCGCTCGGAAGAAAAAGATCCTATCTAAATGGTCTCGATGTAATTTTCTTCTATAAGATTTTATCGCGTGTATTAACTTCCGAATTCGAGAACTAGATTTAACGTGGCCAAATTGCAGTTGCTACTAGAGTTTTGTAGGGGAAAACATCGTCATTTTGATGTGCCATTAAATTGAGGGAAATGATAGCGATTATTTGATAGCCCAAATAGATAGGTAATTGTCTTCTTCTATGATGGAAGCGGCGTTTCCGCCCTCCACACAGAGAGCTTGGTCAGTCTTAGTTTCGAAAACATTTTAGGTGTTGGTGGTTTCCGGAGATACTTCGTGGAATTTACTGTACATTTTGGATGAGTAGCTTAAACTTTATTCTTAATTCTATAAGACGACGTTGTTCTTCATCATCATCATCCCTGGTCAACAATCCTAGAATTGGTTTGACGCAGCTCTCCACTCAGTTCTCCTATCAGCTGATCTTTTCACACCTACGTATTTCTTCTCTTCCACATCCTTCTTTACTTGTTCCATGTATTTTGTTCGAGGTCTTCCTTTTCCGTTCTTGCCTTCCGCTTGTCCCTCTACGATTGTCTTCATCAGGCCATCATGTCTCAAGCTATGGCCTATAAGGTTGTTCCGTCTTCTTATAATGGTTTTCATGAGGCTTCTCTTCTCTCCTACTCTTCTTAGGACTTCCTCGTTACTAACTCGGTCGATCCATTTGATCTTCATCATTCATCTGTAGCACCACATTTCGAAGGCCTCTATCCTTGCTTTCTCCGCTGCGGTCATTGTCCACACCTCACTTCCGTATAGGAGCATACTCCGAATGTAGGTTCTTATAAATTGTTTCCTTACTTCCATATTTAAGTTTCCCGCTGTAAGCAGGTCTTTCTTTTGGTGGAATGCTCTCTTCGCCTGAGCTATTCTGCTGATAATTTCTTTGTTACTTCTCCCGTCACTAGTTATCTTACTCTCTTCTTAACTCCATAATTTAATTTCTAGATGACGTCGTCGTCGTCTAGTTAACGTGGTCGTCGTCGTTAACTGTCGAAACCATTGTCGTGATTTAATAAAAACTTCTTTGGAAAACAAAGTTAAAGTTATTCATTCAAAATTTTAAGTATATTCATAATAACTTGCTGCCCTAAGACAGGAGTGGGCTTGTTTAAGAAAATTTTTATCGCCGGGTCTAGCATATTTCGCCAAATAAAAAAAATTCTATAGAGAAAATTTTCCATTTTTTGCTGCATCGCTTCGTTTTTTTTGGTGATTGACGACGATAAATGTTATGAATTTCATAATCCAGCATTATATTGCTAGTGTCATTCGAAGTCGTGGATCAGCCATGACCAAAGTGCGACTCGATTGCTTTTAACAACGACATCCTTCGCGGGTAATGATCGCGATTTGATCGCGTGAGGGGGGGCGTATTTCGCCCCTCGTTTCTTTTTATCGTTCGAGATCCGTCCACGTGCGGCGCCACGGGGCGCATCAAACTGGAAGAGGAGCTTGGCGTTTCCATCATCGTCATCCTTCACGGTCAGGAATGAATACACTACAACCTCCCCGCTCATCCATTGCAGTGGCTCCTGTTTCAAGAGGCCATCCATCCCACCTCTCCTCTGAACGAGAATTCAAAAAGGCCGACTTGTAAAAGGAAGAAGATTAGCTGAAAATGAGAGAATTGGCGAGGAAAAATGTTGAGGCACTCACGTGTTACTTTGCTGTTTTCTAGTTTGGAATCATGGATCAGGAATGAAATAATACATGTAAAATGAGTTGCAGAAGCGTATACTTGTCCGTTTTACACCTAAATATCACTTCAGCCTTGTGCTGTGAAGAACAGTGGCGCAGCGAGGGGGGGTTTGGGGGATAAATTTCCCCCCCAGGAGCTCACAGAAATTCTTAAGTTAAATCTATCTTCTATATTATTTCTACTGTATAGATACCTTTTTCTCAACTTATACGCAACCAAACTCTACAAATGAGGTACCAAAATGCACAGAATTTATCAGAGAACATGCGACGGCATATCTTACTTCCTAAATATTGCTATTCTTTCCTAAAATTGGTTTTTAAATACTTAAAAAAAACCGTAAATGTTCCTGACGTTAACGGCGCACAAACTGATACATTTGTTCATTTGCAACAATATCTCGCATTCTTTAAATAACTTTTATCAAAATGCGGCTGATTCCACATTCAAGTCTCCTGTTGATACATAAGTATGAGTCATCATGTGCGTTTAACAGAGGATAGTGTAATTACTTCCAATGTTGTGTTTAAAGAGGTCCTCTGACCTCAATTTGTACATGAACATTCCAATTAAATTTGTACATAAGACCCTGCCTTTTTTTTCTACATTTTAAAATTAGAAACGCGCCTATCCCTCTGTGGACCTGCATTGAAAAGAGCGGGCGCAGGACGCTCGTTTTACTTAATTGGATTAATATTGCTTATATAATAGTGTGAGGATTAATCAAATATCCCTCAGTAAGCCTTTAAACTCACCATTTTGAACTACTTATCTTAGAATTATTCTGGGGGTGGGCCCCCGCACCTCCCGCTTACCCTGGCGGGTATACCACACCCCCAGGCACCAGTTGCGCCTGAAACCCCCCCTAGCCTTAATTCCTAGCTGCGCCCCTGGTCGTGAAGATGACTTTTCCGCGTTAAAAAGGGCCTCTTGGAGGCCGAAATAACGCTATTCGCTCCTCACTTTCCCATCATATATCTTCAACCGCTCTTCTTGAACTTTTTCTCCCGGCAGTTAAAGCCTGCGTGTTTTGGTGTCTACGTGTGTGTTTATTATTATTATTTTACTCCAAGGCAGGGGAGTACCTACAATTTCCTAAGCTTCAGAAGTATAGATTGAATACTTGATCATTGCATCATGACCAGGATTATACAAAAAAAATATCCAAAATTCATTGAGATGGATATTATACTAGCCGTTATTGTATGGTAAATAACGGACACTTTTCATTAACATTCCCGGTGTTTTGATCAATGAACACATTATTATGTGCCCATATGCTTAGGAAATATTTTTCGTTTCCATTTTGAGAGTGGTAGGCTCTTCTAATAGCCAGTCTCTTCAGAAGTCTTTTCTCAGGGGCCCCTGTGTAATGTACATCATTTATTTTATTTTTATAGTAGAGCACCTTTGTTCTCTATGGATTGTCGATTTGACAAGCGAGAACAAATAGTTAGCTAATGCTATGCCTCTTTGCTGAACCGAGGCACGAAGGGGTATACCTGCATACAGATGTAACAGTAGCATGCTGTTCATACCAGTTAGTAATTTTGCACAAGATACGGCTGCTTTCCAAACTTTTCTAACTCTTCTAACTACGTGTGTGTGTGAGTGAGCGAGTGCCAAGGCTTACCGGTTGAGAGGCTGTGTTTGGTCCCTGCTGTCCTTTTCCATTTCGCAAACCATTGCAGCAAATCCGGGTCGGTGTAAAACGGACACGTGTAACTCATTCCGGCTCATTTTACATATTCAATGAAATAATACCTTTCAAAATATTCTATTAACATTGCTCTTCGGATTTATTGATCACGATTTTCTATCAAACATATTAGTATCATGATCATCAAATGGTTGTCTGCCCACCGCCAGGTCTAAAGTTGTCACCACCTCCTCCAAAGTTTCCTAATATTTTCTTTCTAACCTCACTGCATCCGTCATCTTCAGCCCTCTTATTTCTATCCTCTTTTCTACTTCCACTGTTCCCTCGACTGGTACATAAAAAAAAACCTTCCCTCTTAAAATATTCCCGATCCCCTTTCTCTTTATTACAGTTCTCAATAATATTCTTTCCTCCCCCACTCTTTCCAGCTCCTCCTCACCCCTGACTTCATCCACCCACTTCTCTACAGCCTCCTCCACACCCACATCTCAAAAGCGTTGATCCTGTCCCTATCTCTTCTACTCCACGTCCACGTTTCGCATCTATATAACGCAACAATCTACGCGTAGCATTTCACCAGACTCTTCCTTTCGTATTAGCATGTGTGCATACAAAGTTTTCAGCGTCAAATTTTTCAGGGATGGAATCAACGTAAATATAAGTTTGGTGGAATAAGATCAGGTGAGATAGGCTCTTTCCCAGAAAACTAGCAGAGGTAAATTTCTTCGGGTTCTCCATCGCGTCGAATTATTATCCATGGTTTTTCGTTTCAATGCTCGACTCGGATATGTGGACGCCGGCCAAGGAAAATTAGAGCAGGCGGAGAACCCGAGAATAACTTATTTCAAATGTACGAATGTGTTCACTAAATTACGTAACAATTAATACAAAGAAATGAGGTCGCTCACTCAGACTCGATATCTTAAATTATGAAAAGAATCCGTTGGATGGAAGTGAAATATGATGTACCACGAAAATAAGCCTACCCCACTCAGCTAATTTTTCGAAACTTAAAAATTGAAATTAAATTAGAAATTTAAAAAATACGCTTTTTCGAAATACAATGCACTACAAGTAAAAAAGATCAGTTTTTTATCACTCGGAGAATAAAGAGAGGGGTGCTGATTAGATCTATTCAAAAATGAGTGTGGCAGAGCCTGATAGGTGAACAAGGATTTGCACGCGATATTAATATCAAATGCCTAATAGTCACCTTTGCTTTTTACCTTTAGCGATCAAATTTTTTATTTTTAGTGCATTTTATATTGCTTTTTTTTTGAAAATGCTTGTTTTTTAATCATTTTTTATTTTATTGTTATTGTCTACGTTTTAGTAGTGACTCATGTAATCGATTAAACCAGAGCTGTTTATGTAATTTCTGGATTACTAAATTTCCACTCGGAAAAACTATTTATCCATTTGGAAATTTTGAATTTAGTTAATTTAGTCCGGTCACGATGAAAAAAATTCAAATGTCTGATTAGTGAATGTTGCATTTCCATCAGAAGCAAGCGAGCTTGCGCAATTTAAATGGCGATCCGAGTATGTGAAGTGAGTTATAAATCATTTATAAGATTCCATCGATGGAAGAGACGAAGCAAGTTAAGAAAAAACGTGCAATAAGCATTATTTAAAAAAAAATATATCGAAATTTCAGCCCACTTTCCACGAGTTGGTGACGTCATTGATGTTCTGGGTCGTTCGGTCGATCAGAGAGACCAGATTCTTGCCGGAAATATAGGCTCCGAGCGTCCAATAAACATTAAAAAAAAAGAAATTTCACCCCACTTTCCACGAGTTGGTGACGTCATTGATGTTCTGGGTCGTTCGGTCGATCAGAGAGACCAGATTCTTGACGGAAGTAAAGGCTCATAGTAGTGTCTATGACTGCGAAACACGTGAGATATAAGTATGCGCGTTCCCATGGAGGATTGGAGAAGCGCTTTGCCATTCAGCAAGAGACATCACCAAATTATCAGCGAAAGGGTAAACTATATATTGTTAGACTATAACTAAATAAATATGCATTACTTTAGAGTAGAGAGAGGGCGACGTGACTGCTTTGTTCCCAACGTAACTCGATCGTCTCAATGGTCACGTGATATTGAGTCGCGTGGCATGCATTGGATTGGCGAATGGTACACTACTTATTGCTGTGCATTTGGGTACAAATAAAAATCATTCGAGGGAAGCCCAGTGACCTTTCTTCGGTGAATGGCCTGATGAAAACAATAGTGGAATGACAGGTGGAAGGGAAGAAGGGCAAGGGACGGCCCCGAATGAATTACATAGGATATGTACAAGAGAAGAAATACGTCGCTATGAAAGGTTAGCTGATAGGAGAGAGGAATGGAGAGCTGCGTCGAACCAATACTAAGATTGTTAATACAAGACACGGTCTCCGGCGTTACTTTGTGGAACTGCTCCATCATAAAATAAAATTACTTTGTTCTATTCCACACTTTATTTTAAACAGCACGACCCGGGGACCTGCATCTCATGCTTTGATCAGGATGATAGCATGATATCTACATCTAGATAATACCCTGCGAGCCACCACTTGGGTATTTCAAAATTTGTGTTTTTTGAAAAATTGGATTTATTTGAAAATGGTGTAATAGCCGAAACCGGTAATAAAATAGAAACTCTGTGAATTTTGAGGAAGTAACAAAGTGTTTTTCATTATTAACATGGAGCCCTTCCACCACGTAAAAGCTTCAAGTTTCGATTTAATTCACCACTAGGGTGTTTGGCAGGGGGTGATCAATAACCAGCATGCAATTAGACTCCCATAATGCAGGAACCCGGGTCGTACTTTTTAAAATAAAGTGTGGAATAAAACAAAGTATTTTCATTTGATGACTCAGGAATGTTGACTTATGATGATGACGTGTTTATTGAAGAGGGTGCTGCACCTACTCACCTCGCACTACTAATCCTGACCCTTAAGATCTTCACCTGTCTGGAAGGAGAAAGAAAATGGAGGTGAATGTAAGGCGGAGGTGGGCGTGAGACCGTGACGTCATGGTTCCGGTCGGGATCGATCCTGGGGAAAGGGGGCGAAATTCCTTCACTCACCCCACCCACCCCCTCAAAACCCCTCCCACTTTCACTCTCGACCTGCACCTTTCTCTTTCACCTCTCGTCCCGTCCTCATACTCCTACCGCACTTCATCAATACAAAATCCGAAATTGCTCTCTCTCTCTCTCCGTTTGACTTAACGTCTCTAATTGGCTCGGCCTACAACCCTTCATATTGAGAGTTGTGATGATGAAAGGAATAATAATGATTATAATAATGATAATAATATTTATTTTGAATTTTTTTTTAATAATAATACAAGTTACAAGTTTATCACAATGATGTTTTTTACAATGATATTTGTTTAAATAATATATTTTATGATGTTATTCAGAACAGATTTTATCATAACTGCAAAACAACAGCCACATTTGTTTACATGCATTTAAATACATTGTATAGGTCCATTGTATAGGAATTGTTTACAATAATAAAAATACTTTTAATTGACACAAAAAACAAAATATATTGTAATCGAATTCATAGAAAGTGATAAAAATATAAAAAATATGGATTATATCGCGATCGCCGCGTCAGATTTTGGGTGGCCCCATGGGCCACCCAAAATCTGACGCGGCGACATAGCCCAAAAGTTTTAATTCAACATGACGAGCACCCGCGAAAGTTTTAACGAAGAAATATGTACATGTAATAAAGAAAATATACCATATTTTCATAATTGTTTTTTCACTCTACAAGATAAATATTCTACAACATCTGTATACATATTGTAATCCCAAATATTTCATATGCATCTGATTCAAGACTACGAATACTTTCGAATATTTCACGCACTCACATAAACTTGCCCAATAGTGGATGACAATGCGAAAGATAGGTTGCAATACAAAAAAATATACATTTTGTTAATGTTATTTACATATTTTCTTATCCAAAATCAGTAACACCAAATATCAATATGTAAAGTACGAAATGTAACGAAAAGAAACAAAAATCTGATAAATATTTAACCCTTTATAACCCAATGTTGCTTCTAAGCTACACCAAAAATGTTTAAACTTTCCGCTCTTTTTAGGAGATATCTAAATGAAATATTATTTTTTACTGTAAATTTTAATGACGAAGTATTTAGCTGATAGGATAATTATCATTGAGTGTAAAATTTTCAAGTATTCAAAATGAAAAATCTAAAAATTTGATTTCTCCCAGAAACAGGTCTGGGTTAGAGAGGGTTAAATGAGAGAATATATCCCAAGCCAGTGGTGTAACTATGGGGGGGATAGATCCACCCCCAAAGCCTCAGAGAAAAAAATATTATAAAACTATTGCCTAGTTTTGATGAGTAATAAATGCATCTACTTAAAGTTAAATTTTAAGTACCAAAATGATGTAAAATGCACTTCCAGGCATGTCATTTTTCAAACATTTTCTCGGACCCCGATTGCTTGGGGGGGAGGGGTGGAGTCGCCCCCTAGGCCCCTCATCCACCCCAAAGCATATTCCTAGTTAGGCCACTGTCCCAAGGATTTAACATTACCATTTCAACATATTTTTCATGGAACCACTGTTTTAGTGTTAGTGTGTTAATAATAATAATAATTTCCACAGACACAATCAAATCTGTAACTTCATCCATCATAAATTAGCTCTAAAATTTTAATTCATGGAAAATGCAGAGTCCCACTCTAAAAAATTACCTAAAACCATTTTAGAAAATTATATCTACAAGATTTATTACGACCGATCAGTTATCACCGATAAAACAATCCATAGCAATAGACCTTATCTGGTGGTACACGATAAAAACCACGGTACAACATACTTGATAGATATTGCCGCAACTAATACCCACAATATTTTGAAAACTTATATCACCATGGTTGAAAAATATGAAGAACTCATAGAGGAAATACAAAGATTATGAAAATCAGAGAGTGTGTGCATCGTAACAATTATTATCTCAGCCACAGGTGAAGCGCCTCACTCAATGCACCAAGGTATAAAAAACATCACATTACCACAAAACTTGTTTCTTACGATACAAAAAGCAGTGACTTTAAATAATTGTGTAATAGTTATAAAATTTTTGAATTCGAAATGAAAAGACGAGGGTGCTTGGTGTAACCCGTGCCTCGCCTATAGCCAGCAAAATTACTTTGGGAATTAAAATAAAGTGATAACAATAATAATAAATTTATCTTCATTGGGATAGATTGGGACCAGAAAGTCCCGTCTTCCATCTAACCCTCTAAGGGGGCGTGAAGAACCTGCGAAAACCCACTGAGTGAGAGAGCTTGAAAAAGAAAGAGAAAGGTTTTTTTTACTTTCTTTTTTATCCTTTTACCCTTTTCGGGCTGTTCGCGACGAAAAACCTTGAGAAATAACCCTTTCGTAGCTAAGTTGATGACGTCACGAGCGTGTCGCTTCTCCTCGGCTATCCCTCGACCTCGTGCGTGGGCGTTGTTCATTATTGTTTTCACTCATCTCAGCGACCAATTCCAGTAAGTTCCCCCTATAAATTGTTCAATGAAATATGTTTTCTACGTACGAGTCAATGAATCACATCCTTAACGACGTGACGTCGCGATGTAACCAACTCATGAGTTTTGGGCGGCAATTTTTTATGATTTCACATTCACGTGAGAAAGGCTAGAACAGGAGTATTTTTAATCGCCGACAATAATTATTATCTTCCATCTACCGAATTTTGATACTAAATTGTTGCTGCGAGTGCGAGAGAAAGATCTAATCACACACTTAACCAATCTGCTTTCTTTTAGTCGTTTAGTAATTTGATTTAATTTATATAATCATTCGGAAAAAAGCCGATTTCGGCCTTGAGATTCAGCAAATAAAAGTAAAAACCTACCACATAGTAAAAAATAAAATATATGAAACATGATGGTTCATAATAAAAAATTACGAATCTATCTTGAGGTCAATATTGAGCCACTACATGAGATAAATTTGAGAATCTGGAGGGGAAGGCTTTCCGAAGCTTGCAGTAGGGTAGTTTCCTTCATCAAAGAAAACGAAAGGCATTGATTGCGATTCGTTACCCAACATTAGTACGTTCATAATATACAAATTATTTGGTTTTAGTAATCCCATTTCAGACGAATGGCAATGGTCAATTTTAACTTCATTTGAAAAGGTCAGATTGGCGCCCATGCGATGACCCTCCACGTGACGTCACAGGGACCTAGTTTCTACACGAGTAGATAGGAGTTTTACATCGTCTGAGGTTACCAATGTATGCATGAGGCACAGAGCTCAGGGAAACATCTCTTAATAATCACCCATTAAATTTACCTAAGGTCGGTAAGTTTCCTTCGTTTGATAGGGTAATGATAATCCTTATTTAAGCCAAGCGCTACCAGCTAGCGTGGTACTCTGCTACCTGCTAGCATCCTGCGTCGTATCAGCGCTCAAAGCCTCGCCCCAAGGTCAGCTCACTTGCGGCAGCGGGAACCAGAAGGACGTCACACGGAGTTTTCCCAGCATTCATACTTAGCCGTCGCGCTTTCGCTCGCTTGAAAATTTTCACATTTCATTTAATCGCGAAAAATAGATATCGTAATTTAAAAATCTAAAAGCGTGAAATACTCCAATAGTAATAATCTTTCGATTTAGGCAATAAAAAATGATAGGAAACCAACCTGTTGAATGCTCCGAACACTAATATTGCTTTTAAGGGTTCTCAAGTCGGCCGCTAGATGTTTTGTCGACCATTGCGCAATATCATGGGTTTCCGATTGTCGCTACTCGCGTCGCTGTCGACATAAAGATCCGAATCTCACCAGGAAATAAGCTATAAATAGGGTTTAGTTTATACTAATGGTTTTCACGACGTTCAGGTTCGTATTAGGGTAAATTTCCGACTTCCGTCAACGTCGACATGTCAATAGCGACGTATCATCTACTGTTCTGTAGACGCCCTCAGGTCAGGCTCAAGATTCACGTCCGCGTCGCCATCAAAAAGGCATCGCAGACTAAACCCGGTTATCTTCTCCGCTGCGTTTTATTAGGGCGGTGGGTAAACTTTTCTCTGGGTTTCCCACCGGGTTAAATACTCCATCTTAGCCGACGTTTCGACCTCTGATTCTAGGGTCATCCACAGTTTCATTCATTTGTTGTATTTTCCGTTGCTAGTTCACATTGGTACAATTAATTTGCTGTATCAGCCAGTCGGGCTACCGAGGCGTCATTCCACCCTGTGGATATTTGTGGACTATACCGAACAAGATGCTATGGACTGCTGAGCATGTGATCCCAAATCGTGTGCACGGCGCCTCAGCCGGAGAGCAAAGCCCGGAATTGGAGCACTTACAATTAGAGGTGTTCGCTCTTGACTAGTTAAAATATACCGGGACTAGCCACGGTGATGACTTTTACGGGAGTCGCCCGCAATGCACAAACTGTGCGAAGATTCCACACAGAGAGAAAATCATTCGCCTTGACCGGGATTCGAACCCGGATACCCCGATTTCCGGCCGAGCGCTTTAGCCAGTTGAGCTACCGATGCCTAGGCCCTGTTGTGTCTACAAATATCCAGAGGAAGGAATGGCAGGCTCGAAACGCTGGCTAAAATGGAGAATTTAACCCTTTGGAAACCCAAGAAAAGTTTATCCACATTATTCGCCAAGGAAGAATCAAACTTTGTTACAGATTAAATTTTAATTTATAGGTAAGGCCAATAACCGGTATTCATATTCGTGATGATGTGATTCATAAACTTTCAGTATCATCATTGGCGACATCTAATTCACAGCTGCAAATCCTGAGTAAAAAACTGCCTGCCAAATCGAAGGTCGCGGGTTCGAGTCCCGCCTGGGTAGGTTGCCCCTACCCTGGGAATGGTTGTGTCTGATAGTCGTTATTTCATGTCGTTTCCTCCGATGTAAAAGGCCTCAAATGAGCTGATTCGGGCCGATGAAAATAAAAATAAAAAAATGAATAAACTGATCGCTCTGAAGTCATCGCAGGGATGAGGACATTTTCGAAAACCTATTAACTATAACAAAAAAGTGGCAAAACGAATTAAGCGTCCACGTGACGGAAGCGAGCTCTCTTTTATAAAGTTCCTTTTGTTGCGAAGGGGATACGGAGTGAGTTTTCCTGTATCAAGTTCCTTTTGTTGTTGGAGGGATTCAGGGAAAGGTGGGCAGACGAACGGGTGTCCTTTAGGGAGATGAAGGCCGAGTTTAGGTCGGTGTAAAAGGGGTTCTAATGATAGAAAATAGGTGTGGGGATGTGAAGCAAAAAATATAGATGTAAAATTTCATAAAATGTCATTCTTTTCTCTCACTATTAAGGATAGCGACGGTGTCTCGATTAATAAAATTAATGGTATCGCTCGCTAGAACGACTCGTTTCCATGCTTATCTTTTTCCATTGCTCTAACCTCAAGGTGCGTTTACACTGTGTAACAAGCAGGCTTCTTCAGGTCGAAGTACTTCGACCTGAAGACGCCTGCTGGAATGCAGGAGAAACTGTTGTCCACAACGCAACTCCGACGCGGTGAAAACCGAAAAATGCAGCCTACATTACATATAGCATGTTTTACGAAAAATTTATTAATCTGTGTAACATGTTACATGTAACAATGTGTTTTAATACTAATTTTTTGTTTATAACACCATGTTACTTGAAATATGTTACACGGTTTTGTAACGTTTTCGTTAAACATTTTATAAGTAACTTGTTTATATACCTATCATGTTACACATTGTAAACGCACCTTTACGTGGATACACTATATGTGCTGCGCTGTGAATTATTTTTGGGGCTAGATGGAGTATGGGACTTTCTAGTCCCAATCTCGCCCAATACAATCGATTTATTATTATTATTACATCCTGGTGGTAGAATATTGAGAGGAATTACTAGGAAAAGGTGGGTGGATAACCTACTGGACGAGAATAAAGATATGGAGAATTAAGGCAAAGGATTTAAAATAAAGTCTACTTCTAAATAATACCACGCAAGCCACCTCTAGGGAGTTTGGTAGGGGAGACCAATCACCTGCATTATTATTATTATTACACATTGCTGCAATTAGGTCATTGCCTGGTGGCAGCATTAGATGTATACGCATGGAAAACAAATCTACATCTCCATAATACCCTGCGAGCCACCTCTAGGGTGTTTGGCAGGGGGTGATCAATCACCAGCATGCAGCATGCATTAGGACTCCCACATGCACACCACACCGTAAAATGTACCTACATATCGTACATATCGTACCTACGTAAATGTACAAATGTACCTACCTACCTAATACAAAGCTTAGAAATAGAAAAGACACCTATGGTAAAATATAGTACATTAATTCTAATCTCATACTACTAAGAATTTAGCATTGTCCCAATAAACCAATTGCAAACAATCCATTAAATACATTAATTCTAATATAATACAACTTACATATGAACATTGACCCAATTAACCCAATTTCACACTCTCCCTTTTAAACCACTATGTAATTAACCAATAAGTGTATGCAGCATTCAAGGAGATTCCCATATGCACACCACACGGTCATAAAAATATTACGCACAATAAGAAAAATACGATCGCATTTATGCAAAGGCAAAAATTTCCAACGGTTAGTAATTCCCCTCATAAATCCATTCAAAGTTGGAATAATGGGAGAAAAAAAGCTTGCAATGAGTCGTTTTAGTTAGTAGCGCCATTAATGTCGTTGCATACGATTGTAGGAGGAAAGAATGATATTTTAAATCTCTCTGTTTTAAAGCATATTTCATTCATATTAACCTCGTTGTCACGCCTACCATATTGGTTCCGTAAACAAAGGATATTTTTTCATTGCATCCGAGAAAAACCCTTCCTCGAGTTTACTTATTAAAGTATAACTGATAACTTCAGGCTTTACTTTGTGAAACCTCTCCATACTGGAAATAAGGAAATAATGCTTTGTAAGGTTCACTATTATTTAATTATGGGCACGACCCGGGTTTCGTAACTTGGTACTTATTAAAAGCCTATACTTTGCTCTGCGCCCCTGTAAACATTCCCATCCTAACTCGCCTAATATATTGGAAACGCTGCACAACTTACAACTTATCACGAATCATTTGCCGCTCTGTGATGTTCCCTATTGATTACAGCCATTAGTTGCACTTCATAGGGGTCCCGCACGCTAGTAGCATACTCCGTATGAGACCCTACTGGAGTCAGTTAGCAGTCAGATTAAGTGATATCGCAGCTCTAGGTCCATTATTATTGTCACCGTGACCAAGACGCTATACATCCGATCACTAACTCACCCTGTAAGGCGAGGATTAATATAGAAGGATTGACCCCAACATACCACTTCTGCGTCTATTGTCAACGATGTGTGTCTAAATTTTTGGTGGGTATATTATACTTTTAACCTCCCTCGTTTGCAAATTTAATAGGGTACTTTCCTTCACCAAAGAAAACGAAAGGCATCGCTTGCGATTCGTTACCCACCATTAGTGTATTCATAATATACAAATTATTTTGTTTCAGAAATCCCAGTTCAGACGAATGGCAAGGGTCAATTTTATCCTCATTTGAAAAAGGCCAGATTGGCGCCCATGCGATGCCACTCCACGTCACGTCACAGGGACCTAGTTTCTACACGAGAGGATAGGAGTTTCACATCGTCTGAGATTACCAATGCATGCAGGAGGCACAGAGCTCAGGGAAACATGTCTTAATAAGCACCTATTTAAACTACCTATGGTCGAAAAGTTTCCTTCGTTTGATAGGGTATTAATAATCCTTATTTAAGCCAAGAGCTACCTGCTAGCAGGGTACTCTGCTACCTGCTAGCATCCTGCGTCGTATCAGCGCTCAAAGCCTCGCCTCAAGGTCACCTCACTTGCGGCAGCGGGAACCAGATCGACGTCACACGGGGTATTTCCCAGCATTCATACTTAGCCGTTGCGTTTTCGCGCGCTTAGAAATTTGAAAATTTTCACTTTTCATTTAATCGCGAAATACAGATATCGTCATTTAAAAATCTAAAAGCGTGAAATACTCCAGGAGTAATAATCTTTCGATTTAGGCAATAAAAAAATAATAGGAAACCACCCTATTCGGCCAACTAAGTTGTCTTCTCTATCCTACCTCTCTGTTAGCAAATCTTCTTAGTCTGAAGGTCACATAATTAGTCTCTCTATGCAATATTTTATATATTTGTGAGTTTCCCACTCTTACATGTTTTTTTAAATTTAAATTTTAAATATAGTACGCAATGTAAAATATTAGGCGCTTTTTTTAAAAGTAAGTAACGTTTTGAAATATAAAAAAGTAAGCATTTTGCAACAATTTTATATTTGCATTAAAGCGCATACTTTAAACTACGTTTTTCACATAATTTTTTCTTCAGTATTAAGTCACTTATCATAGTGAATAACAAGCTTGCTTTTGTATACTGTTGCCATAGAAAATTGTAGCCAGAGTTGACATCCACTGCAAAACTGTTGTTTATACGCTTACCTGTGTTTTGGGATAGAAAAGAGGTTTTGGCGTGTCCATTAAATGCCGAGAGATAGTGTGATACCTCAATCGAATCGCACCGTGCAATTGACATCAAAAGACGGGGAATACTTAGTAAAATGATCATTTTTCTGCATTGCCCGTCCACATGCAGCCAATCAAAAGCAAATCCACATTGCATCATTTGGTGGGGAGCAATGTGATCAATTTCCATACCTAGCCCTAAGTGACTATCGCGTTTTTTCATCTTAATACACACCTAGGAGTTTGCAGCATGATGACGATGAAAGCGTAAAAACAACAGTTTTGTGGGGGCTGTCAGATCGGCCACAAATTGCTATGGCGACCGTATAGAAATGCTTGTTGTTCGACATGATTGGTGCCTCAATACTAACGGAAGTTAATTGGAAAAGTAGTTTAAAGTGTGGGCTTTTATTTGAAGATAAAATTGTTACAAAAAGTTTTAAGTATTTTTTATTTTAAACGGTACCCAAGTAGCAGAAAACGATGCATGGATATCCAAAAAAAAGGTTGAAAATGTCCAAATGTCGTTACATCTAACCTGTGGCATTCCCTGGATATTCAGCAATAATATCCATGAAAGGAAATCCAGGAAATATTCATAAAATATTTTCGCTGAATGGCGATTATGGCGCTAACTAGAGGAATTCTCGAAACGGAAAGTGCTAGACGTAAAGACCAGCGGTGACGGCCTGGTGACGGAAGTTTGTTGAACACGTAAACGTTTGATTAGAGAGTCTTGTGAGTATTGTCCTAAAGGAATCGAATGGAATCCGCGAATACATAGTTTAGAAGCGAAGTGGGAACTTTGGATGTTCTCTGGATATCCTTACAAGGTTACACAAATATGCCTGATATCATATGGATATTAAAGAGGTTATTTTATAACATTAAGTGGATATTGTATGGATATTATCTGCTGCTTGGGTACTTACTCAAAAAATGCCTTCGTGTTAACACAGAACCTTGAAATTGATTCGTCTCAAAAGAGTGTATTTGTAGCTGCGTCTTTTTTATCCTAAATGAGCGAATGTAAGGTATGGATGAATGAATGAAAGCCTCCCCTCGTGTTGGTTCCATTCCGGGTTGCGTGGCGTGGGTGTGGATCAGGATGCCAGAAGCGAAACGGAGGTGCTCACGCGCCAGACATTCATTCTGCCCTCTCTCTCTCCCTCCCTTCTTTAAAAAAAAACTCCCTCTCCGCTCCCATTCCCTCCCAATATCTCTCGCTCTCTTTCCGCCCTTTCTCCACATTCCTTTCTCTTTCAACTCGCGCGGCGAAGTTGTCCTGGTGAGTGTCGTCGTCTGGAAGGCTTTTGGGGGGGGGGGGCAAGCGGAGAAGGGCTTTCGTTCTCAACGCGTTGATCCCACACTCATTTTGCGCAGCCAAGGGACCACCAACCCTTACTCCTCCCACCCTAGGGTCACTTTACCGTCGATCAAAGCCACCCATTTCGAGATGAACCATACATAGGCTATGCGGGGTGTACAAAGCCTTTACTAATGAGCGGGGTTGGAAAGAAATAGGTCTGAAGCTGAACTCACCCTGCTGCATAGGAAGGAAAGATTTAAAATTAAGTTTAAAAAACAGAAAACAGACATTTTGAGAAAATCCTTCCTACATAGAGGAATAAAGGAGTGGAACGACCTACCTGAAATTATTTTTAAGATCTTCACTGCAAATGCGAAAATTTTTAGGAATAAGGGTGCATCACCTTTTGATTAATTACATAGTGGTTTAAAAGGGAGAGTGTGAAATTGGGTAAATGTTCATTTTTTAGTTGTATCATATTAGAATTAATGTATTTAATGGATTATTTTAAATTTGTTTATTGGGACAATGTTAAATTCTTAGTTGTATGAGATTATAATTAGTGTATTATTTATGCCTTGGGTGTCTATCCTGTTTCTAAACTTTGCATTAGATAGATAGAAACTTGGCATGTACACATTTGTTATTCGTGCACATCTAATGCTGCCACCAGGCAATAGCCTACTTGCAGCAATGTATAATAATAATAAATAATAATTTCACCCCGTCCCTCCCAAGAATGAAGAACCTTCCCTCGCCTAAACTGAGAACCGTCGAAAGATATTCCAGTCATTAAACCGATTTGAGTTGTCCTTTACTGTGTGGCGTGAAAGCATATCGGTTGTGAAAAGACAGGAATAAAGATGGAATGAGTACTGCAATCATTTAAGTGGTAATATGGGTCACTAATTGTAAATTTGAGATTTCAAATCTTGAAAAAGTCCTAAGAAAGGTTTTTATTTCCTAATTTTCAACATTCTCTCCTTTAGATATACCCGCTTACAATTATTTGCAGCCCTGTCCCGTAATTCCCCCTGGCTTAATTGAAGAGCAAGCGGGAAGTTTTTTCTATGAAAGATTTAAACAAAAATAGCTTTCACGAGATGTATACACGCATAGAGTTTTCTCGCTATTTTTTTTTATCCAGGCACAAATTTCATTTTGGCCATCTATTTTTATGCTTGAATTTCCCTCGGTTATAAAAAAATAACCGCTCCGACAATTCACTGTTGCTTTTCATCGACCTTCGAGTCCAATTTCGATTCCAATCGATTTTACATCGCTATCTCTCTTCGGTCGAATATCTTGATAACTTCCAGTCGATAGTCTCCGATCACGAAAGTTTTTCGGCGATCTAAACCTAATACCTTTATTTTTTTCTGGATGTGGTTCCTTTCTCCCGTTACATGTAAGTGATACCCGCCGACTGATAATCTTTACCGGTGCTTTATTTTCGATTGCAATGCTTATGAAGCGGATAAGAACGGAATCGACCATGAACGGGTCATAATTTCCGACCGATGGAATCTAAATCCTCATCGGCTCTGCGTATTTTTTTCTCTCCAACCCTATCGCAATATTTTTTTCCACTCTAATATCTCGTGAAGGTCCACCTTCCGCTTTTCTCTGGTATTTCGTATCGTGATACCAGCATTGTAATATAATATACAAACATTGTTCCGCAGGTAATTTAAACATTTAAATATTGTAGACACGAAACCAATTTTGCAGATTAAGCTGACCCCAGAGGCCATTTCCTGCTGGGGGAATCATTTTCAGAAATACAATCGTAACACTGTGTATATTCTTGCATGGCAAAAAATTTCTCCAGATCGACTTTTGGTACTTAAGGTATACACAACAAAGATAAACTATAGAAAAAACAATGGAATTGAAATCGGTTAATGTCGCTCTCGTGGGGACCACCGACGGTCAGCCGCGCTAATGAGGGTCCAACCTCGACTTCGAGCCTAATCCGACCCTTTTCGGGGACCCGAGCTCGCGAGGGATGGACCCAAAACACCGGGAGGGCCCCCACCCATCTGAACCACGTGTAGTACATTTTGCATTTTACAATTCTTTTACTGCTATCTACAATTTATTGGCTTTATCGTCTTCTTGATCACACCAGGAATACGGGCGTTTTTTGATCGTCTTTCTACGATGATTTTTAAGAATTTTATCTAATCAGCGATAAAAGTCCCCTTCTGACTTGGCAACGCTGCATCCAGCAACTTGGGGGTGGGGTAGGAAAGGCCTCTCGCTCCACGCTGAACAATGGCATTCTCAATTCTGGGAAGTTCTGCGAGCCATTTCTAGGGTGTTTGGCAGGGGTGATCAATAACCAGCATGCATTTGGACTCCAACATGCAACAAATTATACTACTATATGCTGTTAGAAATAATCCGTAGTATGTTGGCGACCGTAAGATATGGTTAACTTCGTCAGAAAAGACACTGCTTTTGAATTTGTCTAAAAGATTTAGCCTATTTTCCAATCATGAGGGTCCCAAACACTGGCAGCGTATTCCAAATGTGGTCTAACGAGGGAAAAGTAGCTAATTTCTCTCACTTTGTCGTCGCACTGTCCTAATATTCCTTTAATAAAACCCATTTTACGATTACCTTGACCGGTTATTTCTCGAATATGTTTATTCCACGATAGATCATTATTGAGTCTAACTGCTAGATATTTCAGGGATTCAACAGTCTCTACTTGGCTCCCCCAATAATATAGCTGCGTTGTAGGACGTTATTCTTCTTCAAGAAATTCATTACGACGCATTTTTTCCAAATTTAATTCTACATCTACATTTACATTATACCCTGCGAGCCACCTCTAGGGTGTTTGGCAGGGGGTGATCAATCACCAGCATGCAGCATGCATTTGGACTCCCACATGCACACCACACCGTCCAAAAAACGTCCCGTATGATAACAAACTATACTACTATATGCTGTTAGAAATAGAATATAGAATAGAAATTCAGAAACATGCATTAAGTTTTACATAGGTTAGTAGGCTACACTACAAGTCATGCAATCTATTTACGAGTTCTATTGCTGCCGTTATAATCTCTTATTGATCGTGGAAAAAATGACATTCGGAATCTGTCTGTTCTACAATCTATCTCTCTTATTTCATTTATATGATCTGATTTTCCGTAGTACGTTGGCGTCCGCAAGATATGGTTAACTTCGTCAGAAAAGACACTGCTCTTGAATTTATCTAAAAGGTTTATTCTATTTTTCAATCTACGGTCCGACAGGGATTCCCATCCGAGTTTATCTAAGAGGTCAGTTACACTAACAAGACTATCGTAACGACCTTTCACATACCTAACTTACACCATACTTCTAACTGCCAAGCATCGCACCACGCTTGGATAGCAGCAAGGTCATTCGTTAGTTCATCTATATATATATCTCTGCTGGGACGGATGATTTGTTACACGTCGTCTGAGGAAACATTTCCTCCAAATTTACTAATAAATTTATGCATATACTTCGATCTTCGCTCCCGTAAAGAATGAGTAACCCTGTTAAGCCTTGAGATTTTGCAGCTATAGGCAGCGATGAAGCACGGAGGAATTGCACTTCATTGCATGAAAAACAAAAGCATTCCATAGAACCTTCACCCTCATACGACGAAAAAATGCACAGAATAACACTTTCTAAGGGGTGCTAATATTACCCTAATGAGAGAAAAACCAGGAATAGTAAAGGACACAAATTAATGGGAAAAGGAATTAGAAAACATTGATTCATCACCAGCGCTGGATTGGCCATAACTTTGTGGAATTCCGTATTTTTTCCAATCCACATCTACATTGACATAATACCCTACGAGCCACCTCTAGGGTGTTTGGCAGGGGGTGATCAATCACCAGCATGCATTTGTACTCCCACATGCACACCACACCGTCCAAAAAACGTCCCGTATAATAACAAACTATACAACTATATGCTGTTAGAAATAATAATTGAATTAAGAAACATGCATTAAGTTTTACATAGGTTAGTAGGCTACACTACAAGTCATGCAATCTATTTACGAGTTCTATTACTGCCGTTATAATCTCTTATTGATCGTGGAAAAAAAGACATTCGGAATCTGTCTGTTCTGCAATCTATCTCTCTTATCTTATTTATATGATCTGATCTTCCGTAGTATGTTGGCGTCCGTTAGATATGGTTAACTTCGTCAGAAAAGACACTGCTTTTGAATTTGTCTAAAAGATTTAGCCTATTTTCCAATCATGAGGGTCCCAAACACTGGCAGCGTATTCCAAATGTGGTCTAACGAGGGAAAGTAGCTAATTTCTCTCACTTTGTCGTCGCACTGTCCTAATATTCCTTTAATAAAACCCATTTTACGATTACCTTGACCGGTTATTTCTCGAATATGTTTATTCCACGATAGATCATTATTGAGTCTAACTGCTAGATATTTCAGGGATTCAACAGTCTCTACTTGGCTCCCCCAATAATATAGCTGCGTTGTAGGACGTTATTCTTCTTCAAGAAATTCATTACGACGCATTTTTTCCAAATTTAATTCTACATCTACATTTACATTATACCCTGCGAGCCACCTCTAGGGTGTTTGGCAGGGGGTGATCAATCACCAGCATGCAGCATGCATTTGGACTCCCACATGCACACCACACCGTCCAAAAAACGTCCCGTATGATAACAAACTATACTACTATATGCTGTTAGAAATAGAATATAGAATAGAAATTCAGAAACATGCATTAAGTTTTACATAGGTTAGTAGGCTACACTACAAGTCATGCAATCTATTTACGAGTTCTATTGCTGCCGTTATAATCTCTTATTGATCGTGGAAAAAATGACATTCGGAATCTGTCTGTTCTACAATCTATCTCTCTTATTTCATTTATATGATCTGATTTTCCGTAGTACGTTGGCGTCCGCAAGATATGGTTAACTTCGTCAGAAAAGACACTGCTCTTGAATTTATCTAAAAGGTTTATTCTATTTTTCAATCTACGGTCCGACAGGGATTCCCATCCGAGTTTATCTAAGAGGTCAGTTACACTAACAAGACTATCGTAACGACCTTTCACATACCTAACTTACACCATACTTCTAACTGCCAAGCATCGCACCACGCTTGGATAGCAGCAAGGTCATTCGTTAGTTCATCTATATATATATCTCTGCTGGGACGGATGATTTGTTACACGTCGTCTGAGGAAACATTTCCTCCAAATTTACTAATAAATTTATGCATATACTTCGATCTTCGCTCCCGTAAAGAATGAGTAACCCTGTTAAGCCTTGAGATTTTGCAGCTATAGGCAGCGATGAAGCACGGAGGAATTGCACTTCATTGCATGAAAAACAAAAGCATTCCATAGAACCTTCACCCTCATACGACGAAAAAATGCACAGAATAACACTTTCTAAGGGGTGCTAATATTACCCTAATGAGAGAAAAACCAGGAATAGTAAAGGACACAAATTAATGGGAAAAGGAATTAGAAAACATTGATTCATCACCAGCGCTGGATTGGCCATAACTTTGTGGAATTCCGTATTTTTTCCAATCCACATCTACATTGACATAATACCCTACGAGCCACCTCTAGGGTGTTTGGCAGGGGGTCATCAATCACCAGCATGAAGCATGCATTTGTACTCCCACATGCACACCACACCGTCCAAAAAACGTCCCGTATAATAACAAACTATACAACTATATGCTGTTAGAAATAATAATTGAATTAAGAAACATGCATTAAGTTTTACATAGGTTAGTAGGCTACACTACAAGTCATGCAATCTATTTACGAGTTCTATTACTGCCGTTATAATCTCTTATTGATCGTGGAAAAAAAGACATTCGGAATCTGTCTGTTCTGCAATCTATCTCTCTTATCTTATTTATATGATCTGATCTTCCGTAGTATGTTGGCGTCCGTTAGATATGGTTAACTTCGTCAGAAAAGACACTGCTTTTGAATTTGTCTAAAAGATTTAGCCTATTTTCCAATCATGAGGGTCCCAAACACTGGCAGCGTATTCCAAATGTGGTCTAACGAGGGAAAGTAGCTAATTTCTCTAACTTTGTCGTCGCACTTCCCTAGTATTCTTTTAACAAATGCCTGTGAATAGCCTATTCGACAAAAGCAAATCAGAATCAACACAGCTAGTAACTATAAGCATAAAACGTCAGTTGAATCATAATTTCAAAAGAAGTCAAGCGTCTGTGATTAGATGGCTGTTCCTTGCCTCCAATTTTACTATTTGCCTTACATAAGCAATTTTCCCTCCCTCCACTTTATCCCTCCCACTAGTAGGCTGCGCGCTAGGCTTAGATTGCTTGAGAAATTGAGAATGGATGTCTTTAAGAGCGACACAGAGAACATAATATTGGAGCCACACTATATTTCCAGGTCCGACAGAAGCGATAAATTAAGAGAGATGTTTTGCCGAACGGATAGATATGGGAATTCGTTTTTCACCCAAACCATTAAGGACTTTAATGTACGCTAGTCCACACTTCGTTAGAGCACTTATTTTTTTTAAAGCTGATGATGAATCAATGTTTTCTAATTCCTTTTCCCATTAATTTGTGTCCTTTACTATTCCTGATTTTTCTCTCATTAGAGTAATATTAGCACTCCTTAGAAAGTGTTATACTGTTCATTTTTTCGTCGTATGAGGGTTAAGGTTCTATGGAATGATCTTGTTTTTCATTCAAGGAAGTACAATTCCTCCGTGCTTCATCGCTGCCTATAGCTGCAAAATCTCAAGGCTTAACAGGGTTGCTCATTCTTTACGGGAGCGTAGATCGAAGTATATGCATAATTTTATTAGTAAATTTGGAGGAAATGTTTCCTCAGACGACGTGTAACAAATCATCCGTTCCAGCAGAGATATAGATGAACTAACGAATGACCTTGCTGCTATCCAAGTGTTGTGCGATGCTTGGCAGTTAGAATTACATTTGAAAAAAATGCGTCGTACCGTAAACAGGGACAGCTTTGCCAAGTGGGGCAACTTTGCCAGGTTTTGAAAAATATTATGTTTGGTGCCCTACTAAGTTTCCTAATTATCCGAGAGAGGGCCTATGTTTTCATCACTCAGACAAGATATTGAGTGATAGCCTTTCCACACACTTGTAGTCTTACAAGTTGTTTTCAGGTCTTTATTAGTGTTTTGTTTTTGTAGGGCCAAACTGAATATTTTTGGTAGTCTATTTAAGTGTCTCGCCCTTCCCATTTACTCAAATGTAAGTAAAAACTTCTGGTATCGTTCAATAGAGCATATAATTTACTTTCAGAATCGCTTTTAATGGTAAAATATTTGTTGTATTTAGATTTAATAATTTAACTTGGCAATGTTGCACCAGGAAACTTGGTGGAAATGGGACAACTTTGCCAACCGACAATATTGTTATTTCTCCACTACCAGTACACTTTTTCCTAAGGGTGCGTTTTTCATATTCGTTTTATAGGCCTTTCAAATGCCAAGACGCTTTAATACCAAGTTGGGAGGCCGAAGGTATCGAAATTATGATGACAGTACGCTGCCACTTGCTGTCTCCGCAGTGATTTGTAATGAATTGAGCAGTGGAAAAGCAGCCCAAAAGTACAATATTCCGCATAGGACAATTGAAAGTAAGGTGAAGTGTCACCATACAAAGAATCCAGGGCGCCATACGGCATTGAGCAAGGGTAAGGAAGAAGAGATACTCGAACATGTGCTAGTTTGTGCTGACTGGGGAATGCCTTTTAATGCCATTGGTTGACGATTGATTCGTTTTGTGTTCTTACGCCATCGTCCAATCATTTATGTCAAACCCTTTGATTTTTCGGTCTTCGCTCCTTGTAAAAAACAAATGGAGAGCCATACTGACAGACCATAATTGTGGAACTTTAATAGTTATAAAACCATCGAAAAGAATGTATTTCCAACACTTTTGGCAAAAATTCTCAGTGCTTTGGTTGAAGAAAGTAAAATGAACTCAAACATGATATCAGGGTTCGAGAAATGTGACATCGTGCCACACAATCCCGGAGAAGTTTGGTCTTGAATTCCGGATGCATAGAAAACTGATCGTAATGACACTCCTACAAGAGTAAGTGATTCATTTTTGAACTGTCTTCAATCCTGTCGTCACAATCAAACAAAAGTTCGCCATAGAGAAGAAGACGGAAAATTAATGTGGCCCCTGGAGAAACCATGGACAAATCACACCTGGTCACTTCCAAGCACCTCCACACAAAATCTTGTTGGAGGGACTTGCCAAAAGGAGAAAAATTAGGGGAATGACAATAGCATTCCACGTTCAATGCATTGGGTATCTTGGAGTACCATTCTATATTTAAGAGTTTTCTAAATAAACATTATTTTTCCGTTGTTTTATTGAGGTTTCCGCTGGATATAACTCCGTTGGCAAAGTTGCCCCAGATCCATAGAATCTTTGCTAACTACATTTTCAATTTTTTTAACATATAAACTTTTACTTAAGTTGTCATTTTTGCACAAATTTTGAAAGTAGAGACCAAGAATAATGGCTTAAAATGGTTTTAAACCATTTCCGTACATGAACTTACAAGAATGCGGTTGAAAAAGAAAAAAAAAGTGGCAAAGTTGTCCCGGTTTACGGTAATGAATTTCTGGAAGAAGAATAACTTCCTACAACGTAGCTATATAATTCGGGGTACCCAATTAAAGGCAGTTGAATCCGTGAAATATCTAGGGGTTAGACTCAATAATGATCTATCGAGGAATAAACATATTCGAGAAATAACCGGTCAAGGTAATCGTAAAATGGGTTATGTTAAAGGAATATTAGGAAAGTGCGACGACAAAGTGAGAGAAATTAGCTACTTTTCCCTCGTTAGACCACATTTGGAATACGCTGCCAGTGTTTGGGACCCTCATGATTGGAAAATAGGCTAAATCTTTTAGACAAATTCAAAAGCAGTGTCTTTTCTGACGAAGTTAACCATATCTAACGGACGCCAACATACTACGGAAGATCAGATCATATAAATAAGATAAGAGAGATAGATTGCAGAACAGACAGATTCCGAATGTCTTTTTTTCCACGATCAATAAGAGATTATAACGGCAGTAATAGAACTCGTAAATAGATTGCATGACTTGTAGTGTAGCCTACTAACCTATGTAAAACTTAATGCATGTTTCTTAATTCAATTATTATTTCTAACAGCATATAGTTGTATAGTTTGTTATTATACGGGACGTTTTTTGGACGGTGTGGTGTGCATGTGGGAGTACAAATGCATGCTTCATGCTGGTGATTGATGACCCCCTGCCAAACACCCTAGAGGTGGCTCGTAGGGTATTATGTCAATGTAGATGTGGATTGGAAAAAATACGGAATTCCACAAAGTTATGGCCAATCCAGCGCTGGTGATGAATCAATGTTTTCTAATTCCTTTTCCCATTAATTTGTGTCCTTTACTATTCCTGGTTTTTCTCTCATTAGGGTAATATTAGCACCCCTTAGAAAGTGTTATTCTGTGCATTTTTTCGTCGTATGAGGGTGAAGGTTCTATGGAATGCTTTTGTTTTTCATGCAATGAAGTGCAATTCCTCCGTGCTTCATCGCTGCCTATAGCTGCAAAATCTCAAGGCTTAACAGGGTTACTCATTCTTTACGGGAGCGAAGATCGAAGTATATGCATAAATTTATTAGTAAATTTGGAGGAAATGTTTCCTCAGACGACGTGTAACAAATCATCCGTCCCAGCAGAGATATATATATAGATGAACTAACGAATGACCTTGCTGCTATCCAAGCGTGGTGCGATGCTTGGCAGTTAGAAGTATGGTGTAAGTTAGGTATGTGAAAGGTCGTTACGATAGTCTTGTTAGTGTAACTGACCTCTTAGATAAACTCGGATGGGAATCCCTGTCGGACCGTAGATTGAAAAATAGAATAAACCTTTTAGATAAATTCAAGAGCAGTGTCTTTTCTGACGAAGTTAACCATATCTTGCGGACGCCAACGTACTACGGAAAATCAGATCATATAAATGAAATAAGAGAGATAGATTGTAGAACAGACAGATTCCGAATGTCATTTTTTCCACGATCAATAAGAGATTATAACGGCAGCAATAGAACTCGTAAATAGATTGCATGACTTGTAGTGTAGCCTACTAACCTATGTAAAACTTAATGCATGTTTCTGAATTTCTATTCTATATTCTATTTCTAACAGCATATAGTAGTATAGTTTGTTATCATACGGGACGTTTTTTGGACGGTGTGGTGTGCATGTGGGAGTCCAAATGCATGCTGCATGCTGGTGATTGATCACCCCCTGCCAAACACCCTAGAGGTGGCTCGCAGGGTATAATGTAAATGTAGATGTAGAATTAAATTTGGAAAAAATGCGTCGTAATGAATTTCTTGAAGAAGAATAACGTCCTACAACGCAGCTATATTATTGGGGGAGCCAAGTAGAGACTGTTGAATCCCTGAAATATCTAGCAGTTAGACTCAATAATGATCTATCGTGGAATAAACATATTCGAGAAATAACCGGTCAAGGTAATCGTAAAATGGGTTTTATTAAAGGAATATTAGGACAGTGCGACGACAAAGTGAGAGAAATTAGCTACTTTCCCTCGTTAGACCACATTTGGAATACGCTGCCAGTGTTTGGGACCCTCATGATTGGAAAATAGGCTAAATCTTTTAGACAAATTCAAAAGCAGTGTCTTTTCTGACGAAGTTAACCATATCTAACGGACGCCAACATACTACGGAAGATCAGATCATATAAATAAGATAAGAGAGATAGATTGCAGAACAGACAGATTCCGAATGTCTTTTTTTCCACGATCAATAAGAGATTATAACGGCAGTAATAGAACTCGTAAATAGATTGCATGACTTGTAGTGTAGCCTACTAACCTATGTAAAACTTAATGCATGTTTCTTAATTCAATTATTATTTCTAACAGCATATAGTTGTATAGTTTGTTATTATACGGGACGTTTTTTGGACGGTGTGGTGTGCATGTGGGAGTACAAATGCATGCTTCATGCTGGTGATTGATGACCCCCTGCCAAACACCCTAGAGGTGGCTCGTAGGGTATTATGTCAATGTAGATGTGGATTGGAAAAAATACGGAATTCCACAAAGTTATGGCCAATCCAGCGCTGGTGATGAATCAATGTTTTCTAATTCCTTTTCCCATTAATTTGTGTCCTTTACTATTCCTGGTTTTTCTCTCATTAGGGTAATATTAGCACCCCTTAGAAAGTGTTATTCTGTGCATTTTTTCGTCGTATGAGGGTGAAGGTTCTATGGAATGCTTTTGTTTTTCATGCAATGAAGTGCAATTCCTCCGTGCTTCATCGCTGCCTATAGCTGCAAAATCTCAAGGCTTAACAGGGTTACTCATTCTTTACGGGAGCGAAGATCGAAGTATATGCATAAATTTATTAGTAAATTTGGAGGAAATGTTTCCTCAGACGACGTGTAACAAATCATCCGTCCCAGCAGAGATATATATATAGATGAACTAACGAATGACCTTGCTGCTATCCAAGCGTGGTGCGATGCTTGGCAGTTAGAAGTATGGTGTAAGTTAGGTATGTGAAAGGTCGTTACGATAGTCTTGTTAGTGTAACTGACCTCTTAGATAAACTCGGATGGGAATCCCTGTCGGACCGTAGATTGAAAAATAGAATAAACCTTTTAGATAAATTCAAGAGCAGTGTCTTTTCTGACGAAGTTAACCATATCTTGCGGACGCCAACGTACTACGGAAAATCAGATCATATAAATGAAATAAGAGAGATAGATTGTAGAACAGACAGATTCCGAATGTCATTTTTTCCACGATCAATAAGAGATTATAACGGCAGCAATAGAACTCGTAAATAGATTGCATGACTTGTAGTGTAGCCTACTAACCTATGTAAAACTTAATGCATGTTTCTGAATTTCTATTCTATATTCTATTTCTAACAGCATATAGTAGTATAGTTTGTTATCATACGGGACGTTTTTTGGACGGTGTGGTGTGCATGTGGGAGTCCAAATGCATGCTGCATGCTGGTGATTGATCACCCCCTGCCAAACACCCTAGAGGTGGCTCGCAGGGTATAATGTAAATGTAGATGTAGAATTAAATTTGGAAAAAATGCGTCGTAATGAATTTCTTGAAGAAGAATAACGTCCTACAACGCAGCTATATTATTGGGGGAGCCAAGTAGAGACTGTTGAATCCCTGAAATATCTAGCAGTTAGACTCAATAATGATCTATCGTGGAATAAACATATTCGAGAAATAACCGGTCAAGGTAATCGTAAAATGGGTTTTATTAAAGGAATATTAGGACAGTGCGACGACAAAGTGAGAGAAATTAGCTACTTTTCCCTCGTTAGACCACATTTGGAATACGCTGCCAGTGTTTGGGACCCTCATGATTGGAAAATAGGCTAAATCTTTTAGACAAATTCAAAAGCAGTGTCTTTTCTGACGAAGTTAACCATATCTTACGGTCGCCAACATACTACGGATTATTTCTAACAGCATATAGTAGTATAATTTGTTGCATGTTGGAGTCCAAATGCATGCTGGTTATTGATCACCCCTGCCAAACACCCTAGAAATGGCTCGCAGAACTTCCCAGAATTGAGAATGCCATTGTTCAGCGTGGAGCGAGAGGCCTTTCCTACCCCACCCCCAAGTTGCTGGATGCAGCGTTGCCAAGTCAGAAGGGGACTTTTATCGCTGATTGGATAAAATTCTTAAAAATCATCGTAGAAAGACGATCAAAAAACGCCCGTATTCCTGGTGTGATCAAGAAGACGATAAAGCCAATAAATTGTAGATAGCACTAAAAGAATTGTAAAATGCAAAATGTACTACACGTGGTTCAGATGGGTGGGGGCCCTCCCGGTGTTTTGGGTCCATCCCTCGCGAGCTCGGGTCCCCGAAAAGGGTCGGATTAGGCTCGAAGTCGAGGTTGGACCCTCATTAGCGCGGCTGACCGTCGGTGGTCCCCACGAGAGCGACATTAACCTTGAAATCATATTTAAAAATAAAAAAAGGAATATGGTTTGAAAATACTTTCGTGAGATATCCCCTGTAATCTTTTTGTTGCAAAATAGCCAGAGTTTCACATGTGTGTATGTTGTTACTCTCTTTGATTGTTTTTTGAAAATTGTTTTAAATTTTGGTCCCAAGAAAAGAAAGCTTCGTTAAAAAAATTAAAATTTGGCTTGGGTAATGCATACGGGGTATTTGTTCGTTGACGATGGGTTTGTTTTTGTCCAAGTTTATTATATATATTTATATCATTATATATACGAGAGAAGATTGGAGGCATTCGAGATGTGGGTATGGAGAAGAATGGAGAGGGTAAAATAGACGGAGAGGAAAAGGAACGACGAAGTGCTGGATATGGTTGGCGAGGAGAGGCAGCTTTTAGATGAGATACGGAGGAGACAGAAGGTATGAATGGAGGGAGTACTTAGCGGTGAGGGGATGTTGAAAATGGTGTTAGAGGGTAGAATGTTAGGGAAACGAGGGAGGGGAGGGAAAAGAATAGGATTTTTAGATAGATTGAAAGGGATTAGGCCTTACAGTGAATTAAAGTAGGCAGTGCTGGAAGGAAAGGGAGGCTCCCAGATCACTTCTTGAATACTCCATGGAAACCTACCTTGATCGGTAGACTACTAATAATAATAATAAGTATATTTTTATTGAAATTGTCCACGTACAGCAATATCGCAAATTTACTATAACCCAAACGCAAACTTGGCGAATAAATAAAATATAACTATTGTCAAATGCGTAAAAATACAGAGACCATTCATTGTTTCTGGCGTGACTTCAGGGAATCGACTTAACATAATTAAATGGCAGAAATGCTGTATGTGAGCAACTCCTCAAATTAAAAATGCAAAAAAAATTATACTTCCACTTAAATTTAACATTGTGCGATCTGATTCATTGTACGACTTCGAATCTTAGGTCACACCGTGCTAAATGTTTCTTTGGAATTATAGTTATTTTACATTTCATTATACAGAAAACATGTACCTACATAAAAACAAAGAGAAATGTAAAAATCGGTAGTAAAATGTATAAGAAATGATTCTATCGATTACACTAGGGAAAAAAAAAATTGTTGTCTTGGATCAGAGACTCGTTTTTGACTAACTTTTGGCATTTGAATATGAAAATAACCTCAGTATCTATCAGGTCAACTTTTTAAGCTACAGGGTACCCTCTTTTTGTCTCATGTGTCATAAAAAATCTGCTTATGAAGGAATTTAAATGGGAATCTTACCTTATACACTGCCCATACTGAATTATCAAATTTATACAAGAGCTATTTACAGTTACTGAAAGTTAAAATTGCGATCAATTAAATGTTGAATTTTTTTACCAAACGATATATATAAATATTAAGGTAAACATTTTCACTTCAATCTTTTTATCTGGAGTGCTTTATCTATGGACATTTTATCTGTGTCAATCTGTTTGAGAAAGACTCAAATCTCGTACCAAATCATGCTGGTCAAAGCCCTTACGAACGGAATCATCTTCACTTTCAATTTATTCGTCATTTGGGTCACTTCGATCTTCACCACATTGGTATTCCTGTACTTGCAAAGAGATGAAAAGAGATACTTTGAAAACTGGCACTGGGTTTTTAGCTATATGAAGCACTAGGCTTATCTAGATGATGATTAAGTTGGATAATCTATTTTACATTTGATTTTCTTATTGTGTACCGACTTTTTTTGCTATTAAAAAGCAGCAACATGGGTGATCTTTGTGCTCTCGCCAAATCATAGGTGTACCAAATATAGATACACCAGGTTCCCTTCCTCCAGGTCCGTCAATTCTTGGCATACTGCTTGTTCACTTTCTTATAGGCCCTTGATTTATCTTAATCACTAATTTTCACCGTAAAATGGGCAAAACAGGCTGTAAAGGCTTGCCTGACGAGTGAATTGTTGTTCGTCTTTTGACAGCGGCTAGCATACGGAGACAGGAAATTCGAAGATCCAAGCGTGATTTCCAGATCCCCTGCCAAACACCCTAGAGGTGGCCATGACAGCGGTTTTTCTTGGGCGTTCATCTTTTTCGACATTTACTAATATACTCTGGAATATAGTTCTCTGAAATGGGTGAGATTGCGCAATCGTATTTTTGATATTATTAAAATGAGACATTGCAATATTCCCACTTATAGTTTTATTCTTACACAACGCGTTTCGTCTTTACAAACGACATTATCAAGAGTGAAAAGGTCTTAAAGCGTTTCTCCTTATGTATACATCATACAAGGTATTTTTAATAGTCGCTCAAAGATCGCGTTTAATTTAGCTCAAAGATTAATTTCTTCGGACCATTATAATCGCACACTTTCATCCAACCTTAATTATTTAATGTCCTTAAAAATCCAGAGTGTAAGACTAAACAATGCTTAGAACAAAGAGACAAAACAATGCTTAAAATTGTCTCCCCTACCACCTTCTGAAGTATTGCGGATTCCTCCTCTAACACCCTGTGTAGTTATGGCCAGTGAAGAGTCTGATCTGGACTTTTATTTCTCATCATCATGATTAGTCAACAATCTCCTAAGATTAGTTTGACGCAGCTCTCCATTTCTATCTCCTATCCGCTAGCCTTTTCATAGCGATATATTTATTCTCTTTTACATCCTTTATTAAAATATCCTTTCCATCTGTCCATGGATGCCGACTAACAAAAAATATTGGGGGGGCCCAAACCAGGGATCTTGCCCCGGGAAATTTTGTGAGTAGTCAGTTTCAAGTTTTTTAAGCATTTTAGAAGTATCATAGGATCAACAATAGAACCTTATAACTCGAATCTCTATATCTGGACACTCCGGGGAAAATCGACAAGCCTGACACAATTTTTCCTCACACCCATAACGAATTTTTGAGGGGGCTCGGGCCCCCTCAGGCCCCATGGAGTCGGCGCCACTGCATCTGTCCTTTCTTCTAAGGGAGGTCTTCCTTTTTCCGTTCTTGCCATCCACTTGTCCCTCGACGACTGTCTTCATCAGGGTATGATGTCTCAAAATGTGGCCTACGAGGTAGTTCCGTCTTCTTATTAAGGTTTACACTAGGCTTCTCTTCTCTCCTACTCTTGTTACGACTTCCTCATTACTTACTCCGTCGTTCTATTTCATTTATTACGACTAAATTGGCATCTAAATTCTTAAGGCACCCGACGAAATATTTCTTTAGAAATTGAATGTGCATATAACTGTACCTACAGTTTTTCTGATAAAATTTCGTCTGCATATTCATGAAACCCTGCAAGCAACCTCCAGGATATTTGGCAGGTTTTTTTTGAAGATTTTGTGTATTTCGTATAGGCAATTGATACAATCCCCATCATTGGCATTTGTCTTCTGTTGTCGTTCTCCACGCGCTTGTAGTAAATCCGGAAAATTGTTACTTTTAATGCAATACCCACCCCACCTTTTTCAACAGTGGACATAGCAGATGAATGTTGAACTAGTTAATTAAAAAGTACATAAAATTCTCTACAACAAATACAGCAAACTGAGAAATCATTATCAATAAATGGCGATAAGAGTCTGTCCATCAAGAGATGGTATAGTTAAAGAGCAGTGTAATGTGCTATGCAAAGGAAACTAAGCTATCTACAAAAATGGAATGATTAAAAATGGTTCACTGCTAGCCTCGTCATCTTGCCCCTCTTACTTTCTCGGCGATACAAAGAATTCAACGCCGGTCACGGCAAAATCAATGATCGGCCTCTGAAAATCGGAGCGATTAATCGGTCAACGAAAGACGTGGAGATAAGGCACGTTCCGTTCTCGACTGCTGGAAATAACGGCGCCGATTGTGAACTGCCTCGACCTCTTTCATCCAGAGGAGTCAACAAGCTGCTTTCATTTTTTTTTTCTCGGAAAAACTCTCCAGTGTCGGCGTATCTCCAACTTCCGAATTCCCCAACAGCAAAACGAAAAAACTTTGCTGCGCCAACATTTGGGTCCCCTTTGTCTCCGGTATCGTTCGAACTATCGACAGCTGGCGATATTCACTCCAGAATAAGGCACCAACACTGTGTAGCCTAGAAACCAGTCATGACTTTATTTTTTGTTACAATGGAAATCTAGTAGCATCGTCAATCAAAGGACAATAATGTTAAATCTGGCAGTGGCATTGTTACGTTTACGTTACGTTATGATTGTAATTGTTACATTTCACAGAATGTTTCAGGGACACTCCATCTATAGTCAAAACAATTTATAATGTACAAACCCTTACCAGATTGACCACTTGATGTCTCTTTAGGATCTCAGATTGTGATTACATATCAGCATTGGTTTTCATTCACCTCAAATACATATCTCAGGGCCGTTTTGTGAAAACAACTTCTTTGCGGCTTATACACTTTTTAATTTCCAAAAGACTATTTGTTCTAAACATGTAGTTCTAATATAAATTCTAGTATGAATTCTTGTAGCCATCTACTATATAGTCACGGAGCCATGGTTTATGCCTCATTTTAAAGCTAATTAATTGATTAATCTTTAATACCGATAAAATAGTATGCCATTTGCCATTTTTGTTAAAGTTAAATGTTTATGAATTTTTTTCAAATACTCCAATACATGATCGGCCGAAACTTATAAATTATAATCTAGAAATATCGACGGTAATATTTGAAAAAATAAAATCGAGTCTCTGCCCCCAGCGATCTCGTATTTTGCAGTATCTTACCTGCGCGAGATGAATGATACGAAGGCGTTCTGTATTTCGGAACTATATTTTTCTTCTTATTTTACATGCTTTGAGTACTCTCTATGGAATATTTAGTAACTTCAAAGGTTTGAATAATATGTGAGGGATTTGATAAAAGTGGTTCTGTGTTTTGAAACTATATTCCATGCTCTTTGTACACTTCCTTCGAATATAGGTATTTACTTATTTGGATATTAACGTACTACTTATGAAAACGCGCTTGGTACTATAGCACTCTTTATTTTTAAGGTCTGAAAGATTGAAAGTCAAGAATAGGGTGGTTTCCTATTATTTTTTTATTGCCTAAATCGAAAGATTATTAATTACTCCTGGATTACGTATTTCACGCTTTCAGATTTTTAAATGACGATATCTATTTTTCGCGATTAAATGAAAAGTGAAAATTTTCAAGGGCGCGAAAACGCGACGGGTAAGTATGAATGCCGGGAAAACTCCGTGTGACGTCGTTCTGGTTCCCGCTGTCGCAAGTGAGGTGACCTTGGGGCGAGGCTCTGAGCGCTGATACGACGCAGGATGCTAGCAGTTAGCACAGTACCCTGCTAGCAGGTAGCGCTTGGCTTAAATAAGGATTATGAATACCTTATCAAACAAAGAAAACTTTCCGACCTCAGCCAGTTTTAATAGGTGTATTATTAAGACATGTTTCCCTGAGCTCTGTGCCTCATGCATGCATTGCTAATCTCAGACCATGTAAAACTCCATCTACAACTCTATCTACTCGTATAGAAACTAGGTCCCTGTGACGTCACGTGGAGTGGCATCGCATGGGCGCTAATCTGGCCTTTTCCAGGTGAGGATAAAAATTGACCATTTCCATTCGTCTAAACCGGTATTTCTAAAACCAAATAATTTGTATATTATGAATACACTAATGGTGGGTAACGTATCGCAATCAATGCCTTTCATTTTCTTTGATGAAGGAAACTACCCTATTGAATGGAAGAGATAACATGAAGAAATCAATGAATACTAATCTAATTACTGACTAATCTATCCTACCGACTGCAAAAGTTTTGTCGTCCTCAGTGGCGCCGGGGATAAGTCCTCGCCTGCCATACCGAAGGTCGCGGGTTCGAGTCCCGCCTGGATATGTTGCCCCTTTCAGGACATGGGTGTGTGTTAACGTCCGTTGCTGATTGATTAAACTCCCAATGCAAAGGCCTCATCGTGCTGTTTTCGAGGGTAATTCAGATAAATAAGATAAACAATGGAGTGCATTCCATCGACAGACTTATCCAAGCTTTTGAAGAAACAGAACATATAATTCTACGTCTATAAACTGCAAAGAAGTGCGTAGTAGTCAGCACTAGTCCTTATCTGAGTAAATACTTACCAGCAGCATTGAATTGAGTATGTAGTTGAGTGGCGGAGCCAGAGAGGAGACGAAGTATTCTTCAAATCGACGTCCTGTTATTTTCTGTGGTGGTTACTTTTCTTCTCACTCAGGGACGCAGTATTTAGCGGACCAATCTCCTTGTAGACCTGTACCCTTACCCTCAATCTAATTAGGCGCCGTCTACTTCGACATACCCGCCATCTGCAGTCCCCAATTGAACTGCGGACAAGAGGATTCAAGTTCTATCGAGGAGATTACCTTCGTTGGAGGAGTTTCCCATTAAGCTTCTATAGGTCTATGAGGACGAAATTGGATGAGACCTATTTGCTTCACTTCAAAGTCTCCTATAGCCCGCATCCTCCTCGTAACTATGCGACCAAGTCT
The DNA here is from genome assembly GCF_921293095.1 of Ischnura elegans. NCBI lineage: Eukaryota > Metazoa > Arthropoda > Insecta > Odonata > Coenagrionidae > Ischnura > Ischnura elegans. The sequence goes on along the minus strand of NC_060253.1, from coordinate 16,706,617 downwards.
CGCTAAAATTGTAATTGCATAGTGACTAATTTTATTTCAATTTAGATCGACGCTGTCCAGTCTCATGCGGTGGAACCACTGAATAATTAGGTAAATATTCAATTTTGCAGCTTCTTGTTTGAGACCAGGTCTGAATAAAATGCGCGGATATAAATGAATGATCGTTCTAGGGCTGTTAAGCTACGCTGTTCAGCCTTAAGTGGCGGAACCGCTGCAAAATTAAAGTTTTCAAAATTTCCACCTTTTTTGTAGAAGTATTGGTCTAAATAAAATAATGTGCTCATATCAATAAATAGACGTTCTAGGTCCGTTTGGCAGTTTAAAAAAAATAATTCCCCGAGGATGCACTCTTTCCTGAGGTGGAAAATTTGTTCTTCAAATCAAATCTTCCATGCGAATGCGCGTTTGTGTCTTCTTTTGTCGAATTTCTTTCCCTTCGATCATTTTCTTAGCCTCTCGGTCCTCCCATTCCATCGCTTCTCTGTCTTTTCCTACCCAATGCTCTTCTGTTACCACTCATTTTTCTTCCCAAAAAAAAGGTAAAAAGTGTGGAAATTGATAGAAAGGCGAAGGGTAAAATTTTTATATCCAAAATGTTGGTAGGGGTCGACAAAGTACGCCATGAAAAGATTCATTATTAAATATTTTATTGTTTAATACATATTGGCAAAATTAAGCTATCACCCTGTAGCAACATGAGAAAAAATAAATGAATGAAGTCTAAATATGAACTTTGAAAAGGAACAAATAAAATGCACTTACAGGGAAAGCGCACTACGAACAATTGAAATTTGAGCCGATAATCAACAGAAGAATTCGTAATTTCCAATATTGCCTAATGAACCACAACAGCATCACCTTGAATAAGCAGCGAGCATATGGGATCCGGTGAAGAAAGACTTAATCCATGAAATGAATAAAATACAAAGGAAGGCTGCGCGGTTCGACAAAAACTGCCTCGGGCGTACAGACAGCATTACCCAGATGCTAAGCGAATTAGGCTGGGTGCCGGTGGAGACTCGGAAGCTACGCGATAGGATTATATTGCTTGAGCAATTGAGGCTAGACATCTTTAAGAGCGACACGGAGAACATAATATTAGAGCCACACTATATTTCCAGGTCCGACAGAAGCGATAAATTAAGATAGATGTTTTGCCGAACGGATTTATGTGGGAATTCGTTTTTCCCCTAAGCCATAACTTTAATAAATGCTAATCGCAATTTCGCATTTCCTTTTTTATGTGTAAACGGTTGGTATACTAACACCCCTTGCCTCACGACCTTTTAGGCAGCTTGTGGCGTAGTATGTAGATATATCGCTGGCCTCGGACTTTAATAAATGCTAGTCGTAATTTCGTTAGAGCATTTCCTTTTTATGTCTAAATGGCTGGTGTCCTAACACCACCTGCCACACGCCTTTTAGGCGGATTGCGTGGTAGAATATAGATAGACATCAATAAAAAAATCAACGAAAACCTACTCTTAAAATGATTAAAATTTGCTTGGAAGATCTTAAAACCGGTCTTGAACGGCCAAAAAATACTGTCTTTCGTCAGTGTTATCCTGCTCATCAAGAAATCCCACGAAAGATCTCGATCGTCCATGCCGATCGCTCACGACCCACTCATCACTACTCATAAAGATTTCACTGGGATTTGGCTGGGAGCCGTCAGAGATTCGGAGGCTATGAGCTAGTCTTATATTTAAGTTTTTCCTGGATGTACACAATTACTTACACCACTTTTTTATATATAAGAGCGCGACCCGGGTTGCAATGAATAATCATCATCATCAGGCGCAAATTAGTCACACAAACTTATGGCTTTTCATTCCATGATTCATCGCCTGTTAAGCATACCTCTTTCAAAAGAAGACTTTAAGAAAGAAATCAACACCATTAAACAAATTGCTTCTGCCAACGGTTATTCTCAAAATTTAATATATAAACTGATTTTTTAAAAACAGAGAAGATTGGCTATCGACCAAATGTTTTCGGCGGACGAGGATAAAAAGAAGCAGTGGTGCACAGTGACGTACCTCGATGCACTTCTCTGAAAATGGCTCATCATTTACCCAAGGACAAATTCTGCATGGCTTTTAAACTATATGCCACTCTAAGGAGACTGATCGTAAAATGTAAGGATCAGATAAACCGAATGGATAGATATGGAGTATATTCATTGAAATGCAGCGATTGCAATGGTGTATACGTGGGACAGACAGGAAGAAGTTTTGAAATCAGGAAGAAAGAACATTTGAGTGCTTACAAACATAACAAAGATGAAAAAAGTAATTTTGCTAAACACTTAATATGTAACTGCCATAGAAGGGATTTTAAAATGAATGTTTTAAATTTTTGCAATGACCGCCGTGAACTGGATTCTAGGGAACAGTTAGAAATTTTAAAAATTATTGAAAGTCAAGACAGTACTCTTACAAATGAATATCTCTACCCATCCTTTTCCCCTATTTTGGCGACCGTTTTTAAAATTCATCAAGTAACTAGGTAATAATAAGATAAACAAATCATAATTAGCGCCTGATGATGATGACTATTCATTGAAACCCGGGTCGCGCTCTTATATATATAAAAAAGTGGTATAAGTAATTGTGTGCATCCAGGAAAAACTTATAATGGAATAACACAAGGTTAACCAAGAATTATTGATTTTTTTAAGTCTTATATTTCTTCATCAATTGACAATAGATGCATTACAGAGCGACGCGAGAAAATCATCTTATGTTGCCATCTTAACCCGGGAAAGGGCGCGCGGGGTGTATATCACCCCACGGCTCTTCTTTATTTAATAAGAACAATTATTAGTATCAATTTAATTCGTTGGACCTATTTAAAAAAGAACACAGCATAACTATATAATTGCAAGGAAAGTGAAAAAATAATTTCTTTGGGATGTCGATGATACCCCACGCGCCTTCAAATGTTACATTTCGCCACATGCCCTCTCCTGGGTTAATATCCTTCTTGGCCTAATAGAAGCAGTTAAATGAAGGAGATATATTGTCCGACGGATAAGGATAGGGGAAATCGTTTTTCCACCAAAATGATAAAGGACTTTCATAAGTGCAAGGATGAAATCCAACGCGCACCTTCTGTTCAATTCTTTTTTTGCAATAGGATGGTGTCCTTCCACACCCCTGCCACACGCCTATCGAGGCGGCTTGTGGAGTAGAATGTAAATGTAGATGATTTCTAGTGCTACGAGGCACGATAGACCTCAGTTTTGGTCGTTGATATGATCGTTTTATCCTCACGTCAATCAAAGCTTTCTTTCATTCGACCCCTTCGTTCTTATTCGGAGGGGTTATCACGTATTTCCAAATTACCACATTCGGAGTGATCTTGCATCTTCAAATGAATCGTTCCAGTGGCGTAACTATGGGGGGATGAGAGGATAGATCCTTCCCTAAAGCCTCAGATAAATAAAAAATTATTTATAACTATTGTCTACTTTTTTTAACATATAATAACTACACCTTGTTGAAGCAAATGAATTAACCAATTGCTAATTTTAATTAAAAGAAATAAGCAAAAGGGTTGCCAAGGGTGAAGAGTTATTGATTAGCTACAGGATAAGATGAATCAGTCAAAGAGACAATAACGACGTGTATAATTTGAGATTAATAATATCATTATTTACATTAATACCGTGTCTAATAGTTATTTATGGAGCAAAAGAAGAATGTAATCCAATACATCTGCTTTAAGTTAAATTTTAAGTGCTTAAATGATTTAACATGTGTTTCCAGGTATGTAATTTTTTCCCCGCAACCCCCGTTGCCTGGGGGGTCGCCCCCTAGACTCCTCATCCCCCCCAAAGCATTTTCCTTGTTACGCCACTGAATCGTTCGATAAGACATTCATTGCTCGAGGAGACATTGATGGCACAATAGAAATGGACGTGGACACTTTGAAAGACATGGACACTTTCCCGGCGAGTTGAATGAATAAACTTTTCTCGGGTGTAGTGACTTCAAATTTTTAATCAGTAGCCTTGAGAATGGGAGACGAGACGGAACCCGAGACGTCTGGTGACTTAATTTTTCTCACCCACGTGGAAACCAGGGGAAAGTTTAGAAATGGACAGTTCCCATGGAAGCGAGCCCTTAATCGCGCGTCCCCGGTGGGCACTCACTGAATTTCCAAACAATGACCGTGTTCAGCTAAATCAGTGACGTCATCCGGATACTAGCCCACATTCGGAAATACAGAATAACCCCCACACCGGTACATCCCAGAATCGTTGGGAGGGCCATTATGAATATGACGTTTCCTCAACTCCACGGCTGTATCTCTCCTTCCCATCAAACCCTGTTGCCCCGGCAACGACCGATCGCGAAGATTTCCTTTCACAGTGAAAATCCCACTTTTCCTCGTTGTCATCTCCATGAACACTCTACCAGAAGCGATACATTAAGAGAGATACTTTCCCGAACGGATAGGTAAGGGAATTTGTTTTTCTCCCGAACCATAAAGGACTTTAAAAAATACTATTATTTATTTTTGCTTTAGCATTTACTTTTAATATGTAAACGAATGGTGTCCTAACACCCCCTGCAACACAACCTTACAGGCAGCTTGCGGCATAGTATGTAAATATATCGTCGGCCGTGGTGGCGGCGGGGTAAAGTCCACGCCTGCCGAACCGATGGTCGCGGGTTCGAGTCCCGCCTGAGTAAGTTACCCTTATCCAGGGTTTGTACGTGTGTGAATTTCCTTCATTGTTAATTGTTAATTCCCCACTGTAAAGGCCGTAAATGTGCTGTTTAAGGGGTAATGGAAATAAATAAATATATACTCTCACGACAGCATCTCTCTTTTCCCGGCACAAATTACTCGCTGCTTCTTCTTCCACGGTGTCACTATCGTACACCTGGCTTAAGAAATTTTACTCCTGTTTACGACGGATGAGTCTGGGCTACCATTGGAGTGGGAATACCATATCTCCAGCACTCCACTACATAGATCTTAAACATACTCAGCTTTTCTGAAAGAAGCAGGATCGCGACTGCGTAATTCAGATCAAATATTACTCGAAAGTTTTAAGGTCATCCGATTCAGGCGTGATATAGTGGAAGTTCGACACATTGAAATGAAAGGAAGTGGGAGTAGTAATTATTGTGCAAAATAGCGACTACTTTCATTCCAATATCTCGAAATTTTTATTTTTAAAAGTTATTTACCCTCACAGACATCCTTCGAAGCTCCAAATCAGAATGATGGTACACATAATGAGCATTTATTTTTTAACTATCTATTAATAAACTAATATTTTCTCGCAATTTTCAAAAAATGAATTGCATTTCCTGACCTGTATTTTTATATTTTGATGCCCTTGAGAAAAAGCATGCTGTGAATTTGGCCGACATTGATTTAATTTCTAATCCTCTGCTGACTGAATTCATTTTGATTAAGTACGGAAATTCCAAATGGTCCGTGCAAAAATGCGGGACTGCTTGCTATAATCCGCACAACGTCCGAAATTGCGAATAAATCTATGTTAAAATTTGGTAATAAAGAATGAAATATGAAGTGCATCATCCGGAAATGGAAAATTACCATTTCCAACAATATGCATAAATGGGTTATAGTGTTGTATCAGAATAGCCTGGTTGCTATGACTCGAATATATTTTATATCAATTATGCTATTTTCTTATTGCAGTGAATTCCTGAAAATTTAAGAATCCATTAGTCGGGAGATGCTCGTAAACTTAGGTCCCGGGCCGTGGCATTACAGAAGAATAGGTCAATATTAAAATATGATAATATGAAAAAAATAGAAGTGACGGGAAAAAAATGAGAATACAGAAAAATATCAAATGGAAAATATGAGTCGTCCTTGCAAGTGCCGTCATCAATTTTTATTACGCATTTTTTTACGGATTGAAAGCATGCGACACGAGGCTCAGGGTCCTTTTCCGCTCGTTTTGAGCCTTAGCGAGTGTTTTACTGCTGATTGATGGACAATATGTGACGGTAACAATGAAATGGATGTGGAGGTCGGTGTGTTTATGTGCCGAGAAGGGGGTGGGTATTCTGGAACCCCTTTCCTCCGCACCACACACCGAAAGGGGGCGAAAGGGTTGACGAAAATAAAGATTCCCCTCTCCATAAGTGTCGCACCCGTCTAGACGCCTCACCCCTCCCCCCCCCCTGCTATACACACTCTTCTTTAAATTTAGGTCCCATATCACGCGACCGCTCTCGTCAGAATGATTCCGGAGACGCGGAGGAGACGACGAATCGCACCCCGCTTGCCTCACCCTCCGCCGCGGGGCCGGAATAGGGTGGTATCCTATTATTTTTTTATTGTCTGAATCGAAAGATTATTACTCCTGAAGTACGTATTGCACGCTTTCAGATTTTTAAATGACGATATCTATTTTTCGCGATTAAATTAAAAGTGAAAAATTTCAAGCGCGCAAAAACGCGACGGATAAGTATCAATGTTGGGAAAACTCCGTGTGACTTCGTTCTGGTTCCCGCTGCCGCAAGTGAGATGACCTTGGGGCGAGGCTTTGAGCGCTGAAACGACGCAGGATGCTAGCAGGTAGCAGAGTACCCTGCTAGCTGGTAGCGCTTGGTTTAAATAAGGATTATTAATACCTTATCAAACGAAGAAAACTTTCCGACCTTAGGCAGTTTTAATAGGAGATTGTAAAGACATGTTTCCCTGAGCTCTGTGCCTCATGAATGCATTGTTAATCTCAGACGGTGTAAACCTCCTATCTACTCCTATAGACACTAGATCCCTGTGACGTCACGTGGAGTGGCATCGCATGGGCGCCACTCTGGCCTTTTTCAAATGAGGATAAATTGACCATTGACATTCGTCTAAACCGGTGTTTCTAAAACCAAATAATTTGTATATTATGAATACACTAATGGTGGGCAACAAATCGCAATCAATGCCTTTCGTTTTCTTTGATGAAGAACTGCGCTCGGCACAAAATGTAGGAATTTTGCCGTCGAAATGGCAAATTTGCGTAAAAATATCATATAAGTCAATTCATTGCATTTATGTCGCATTTATTTGCGCACGTCGCATCTTTATCGCATTTGCGATTTTCACGCATCTCTACTGACAATCTGACTTGAGTTTAAAAATTACATGAATTTACCTTTACCAGGAATTCCCTTTGCCCTTCATAAAAAAATTACCTTTCCAGGGATATGAATGAGGCTGTAATAGCCACAGAGGAGCGGTTGTGTTTTTATAAATGAGAGCTCTTTCATTTACATTTACATCTACGAGGAACCGTGCAAGCCAGTGGCGTAGCCAGGAAATTCGTTCGGGAGGGAGGGGGGGGGGTCCGAAACCAGGGGTGGAAATTTTTGAAAAACAGGGTAGGTACTAAGTAATGGGTTTTAAACTAATTTTAACACTTTTCATAATCGAAAAAAATGCATTTGTTAAAGAAATATTTATTTCATTCATGATTTTTCAATACTTGGTTTTCTTTTATGAAGGAAAAAGATTGTGTTTTTTGGGGGGGGGGGGGTCCGGACCCCCCTCACCCTTGGCTACGCCATTGGTGCAAGCTACCACCAGGGTGTGTGGCACGGGGTAATTGCCACGCCAAACATGCAGCCTTCATCCTAGCCTTAATCAGACATACGCTCGTTCGCGAGATACAGGCCAAGCACTCAGTATAACGACACTCGGTCACACTGGAATCTAGAGGATTACTAAGGACACGAACATGCTACCATGTAAATAAAAATATTAGTTATTAATGGAAAATGAAAAGTTAGCGCAATAAGTAATTCATGCGTGAGCTATAACGAGCCAATGAATACATGCAGATGGCTAGTATTGACTATTATAATAATTTACGACCGACAAACAAAAGAACGATCACAACCTACGTATTGATCAGTGTAAATTAAAAGGGCTAATTAAGGATACAAACTGGGCATCTGTATTGGCAGAAGAAGTTACTTCTACAGCGTGCTCCATGTTTATTGATACATTTCAGCGTTGCATTAACTTATCCAGGTATTCAGTGAATTCTGATGCTAAACGTTCACCAATATTAAAACCATGGATGACCCAGGAACTTGTTAAAAAAGCTAAAAGAAAAGAACTACTATTCATTAAGACTAAATGCCACCCTAACAATGAAAGTTTGAGGAAACATTTCCTTAAATTTAGAAATAAATTACGAAAGGAAACTAAGATAGCCTTAAATCAGTACTATGTTAACAAGTTCCAAGTACTCAATTCAAATATAAAAGAAAAATGGAAGTTGTTAAATGAATTAACTGGAGAAGACAAAGCTGTCAAACAGGACCTGGAGCTAAATATTGATGGAGAATTAATAAATGATCCCTCTACTCTAGCACATGAATTTAACAAATATTTTATGAGTGTTTTTGATTCTGCTCAATTATTCCACGATACTCGTCATAACATACACTTAAAAAACCCTAGTGCATATAATAACGTGTTGAACTCTTTCTTCGTTGAACCAGTGACAGCTTATGAAATAACTACAATCGTAAATGCCCTTCCTTTAGGAAAAACTCCAGGGATAGATGAAATAGACTGCTGCACATTGAAAAGTGTAATCACAAATATAGCACCTGTTTTTGCCCATATCTGCAATTTGAGCTTCGAGAAAGGTGAATTTCCTAATCCATTGAAAAAGGCAGTAGTCATTCCAGTATTTAAAAAAGGGGAACGGCTCAATATTGAAAATTATAGGCCTATTTCACTACTTTCCATACTATCTAAAATAGTTGAGAAGTTGATGACAAAAAGACTCCTTAGCTATCTCCATAAAGTAAAATTCTTTAGTGCTAATCAGTTTGGTTTTTTAAGCGGTAAAAGTACTGAACACGCATTAATTAATTATATGACTGATGTTTTTGAAGGTATTAATGCCAAGAAACGAGTTGGGACTATTTTTATTGACATCAAAAAAGCATTCGATTCATTAGACCACAAAATACTGTTACAGAAATTAGAAATGGCTGGCGTAAGAGGTATAGCTCTTAACTGGTTTCGGAGCTACTTAACTAATCGTTCACAATGTGTAAAGGTAAAAAACTCGTTTAGTGCCTTTAGCAGTATCAATACTGGTGTACCTCAGGGTTCTGTATTGGGCCCTATTCTCTTCTTAACTTATATTAATGATTTATGTAACCTTGAATTAAATGGTAAGATAACAACTTTCGCAGATGATGTGGCCTTAAATTATGTGTATTCTACTTGGGATGAAGTTGTTAATGCCATGCAGCATGACTTATCCTGTCTACGACACTGGTTTCAATATAACGGCTTGGAACTAAGCGAAAGAAAAACACAATGCATGTTTTATGATATTTGTGACTATTATAATCTTGATGTCAAATTACAGTATCACACCTTAGACTGTTCAATGCACTCTTGTACTTGCCCTGTTATTAAAATGACAAAAGAAGTGAAGTATCTTGGAGTAACATTAGATTATCGCCTGAAATGGGATAAGCAAATCGCAAATGTAAGTGCTGTTTTAAAGCGTAGTCTCACCAAATTTTATTTTATCCGTAATAAATGCCCTCTCTTTGCCCGAAAAATGATTTACCATGCTTTGGTACACTCCAAGTTGGATTATGGGCTTACTTGTTGGGGTGGAGCTTATTTTAACACCTTAAAATCAGCCTACTTCGTGCAGAAAAAAATTGTTAGACTATTATTACTTAAAAAGCGTTACGAACATTCCCGTCCTTTATTCATTGAACTTAACATACTCCCGCTAAGATATATGTATTGTTATAAAGTGTTAAAAAAATTTTTTTTGCGTAGTGGATATAGCCCAAAAATTTTTGGGAGCTATGTGCTGTTTAATTCTCGCAGAGGTTTCTCGATCCCTATGCACAAGCCTAATTTTACGATGTATAAAAGGAGTTTTTTGTATATGGGACCAAAATTGTATAATATGCTACCAAATACAATAAAAGAGACAAATTGTTTTGGTAAATACAAAAGGTTGATACAGAAATGGATAATGACTTTTGAAGACATCGAAAAGCTATGGTAAAGGGTCGGTATATTGCAGAAAATACCCTAGGCATCATATGTGTTGTACATTATAAGTTGTATCTCATCTTAAGGTCAGCTCTGTTATTATATTATTACGCACATGTTTTTTTTTCTCAAGGTATTGTGTATTTTGGTTGTATGTGTTATCATTTCCGCAATTTATGAAATCTGAAGTTAGCCCAAACACAGGCTTATTGCCTTATGGGCTACCTTACTTCCTTGAATGGATGTAATAGTCTGTAGTCTGTAAAATTTATTAAGTACACAAGCAGAGTGTAGTTTAACTAGTCCGGGTCAAGCTTTCCTAGAGCTAAACTAACGCAGGTATTAATGGTCCCTTATTGCACTGAGAAAGAAGACAACTTAAATCCATCGGAGAAACACAATGTTGATGCTCATTAGAACGCAGAGTCTCTAGATTATAAGAAAGCAATTTCCAAAAAAAAATTCCAAAGCATTTGAAGGAAGTCAAAGTCGTCGGCAAGTCGCTAATGATCCTGGTGTTGGTATGCACCTCGTATATGTGCCGAAAAAATATAGAAACCGTCGAATAAACTTATGTGTTTGATTTCAACGTCCATGAGTGCATTATTACGGAATTCTCCGGATAAGTGGGTAGCCGATTTAATTCTGTCGCAGTCACGATGAGTTCCGAAAGGGTGGTTTCCTATCATTTTCTTTGTTGCCTAAATCAAAAGATTATTTCTCCTGGAGTATGTATTTCACGCTTTTAGATTTTTAAATGACGATATCTATTTTTCGCGATTAAATGAAAAGTGAAAATTTTCAAGCGCGCGAAAACGCGACAGGTAAGTATGAATGCCGGGAAAACTCCCGTGTGACGTATTTCTGGTTCCCGCTGCCGCAAGTGAGGTGACCTTGGGGCGAAGCTTTGAGCGCTGATACGACGCAGGATGCTAGCAGGTAGCACAGTACCATGCTAGCTGGTAGCGCATGGCTTAAATAAGGATTATTAATACCTTATCAAACGAGGAAAACTTTCCGACCTTAGGCAGTTTTAATAGGAGATTATAAAGACATGTTTCCCTGAGCTCTGTGCCTCATGCATGCATTGGTAATCTCAGACGATGTAAAACTCTTATCTACTCGTGTAGAAACTAGGTACCTGTGACGTCACGTGGAGTGGCATCGCATGGGCGCCAATCTGGCCTTTTTCAAATGAGGATAAAATTGACCCTTGCCATTCGTCTAAACCGTTATTTCTAAAACCAAATAATTTGTATGTTATGAATACATTTGGAAATGAATGAACATGAATACATTGATGAAGGAAACTACCCTATTAATCGGAATATACTTTATGAAATATTTCGCATTGCTTTCCCAACATTTCTGTATTACAGAGCAGTAATGAATTTTTAGCTGTAATGAAAATTACAATGAATTTATCTGGTAGAGCCTAAGAGATTATGTCAAGGAACAATCTCTTATATTCCTCTGTGAGACCGCAGAGTTCTAAATCGATGCGTCCGACGGGGTATTATGTCAGTGTAAATGGTTGCATTAATATGGTCAGCCTTGAGGCTTCTTTATGGGACGTATTTACATCGACAATATATTCCGAAATTACTATTTAGATTTTTTTCCGCGCGGCCAATTTGAATGTTTTTGCTTTTGTCACTTATATAGCATCGTAAAAAGTTCTTCTAAATCTGGAAATTTCGGATCGCAGTTCAGGTTTCAAGCGCTCCACACAATCACGCGATGTGAATAAAAACTTCCAACAATCCCTTCCTATTTTTTTCTCCTCTGAGATTCCGTTTTCGGAATTCCGACAAATGTATCTCTGTTGATAAAGAATAGGTGAGTCCATGTTAGCGTGACGAAGCCCAATAACGATGGATCACTGTCAACGGATATACATTCGCTCCGGCTTCCTTCATAGCTTGACTCGCTTTAAATTGCTTACATCCATGCCGGCACTGGTTAAATGCCCTCATCGTAATTGCCAAATCGTCCCAAGTTTTCATTCTTTTTCATATTTAACCAGAAGACTGTTTATAAAGTTGGTAATCCACAGATTTTCGACGGAACTTAACGATGAACCGAAGGAGTGGATATATCATTGCAAAGGCATCTGCAGTGCGGAGAGGGGGTTGTTATGATTTCGGGATTTCCACCGCGTTGATTGATGTCTGATGATGAATATTTAATGATATGAAGATCTTTCTGTATGGCTAAGTTCAGAGATTACCTACTTTGAGTTAAAACTCATAAAATGTGAGAACTATTTAAAAAATTATGGTGAATAATTGGTGAATTTTTGAGCAATAAAATTTCAGCAGTCAACAACTGTTTCTTCAGAAAAATCCAAAATTACCGATAGCTGAATTTCATTTTCATCTCTTGGTTAGTGATTTGTGGTGACTGTCATAGAATATATATATATATATATATATATATATATAATAAAAATTGACCTAAAAATGACGATAACATCGATTAATGGCGATCATTGAGATTATGCTGAAATAAATGTCCCATACTAACTCCAAAGATACGCCAATTAGTTTCCTGTACATTTTTACCGAATGATCGCGAAATATTTGTGTCTAATAAGTTTCTTGAGCATGTACCGATCGCTTCAAGTGCATCCATGCAAAGAAAACACGTAGTTAGCGTAATTAATAAGAGGCAACATGAGTTTAGACCGTGGTCGCGAATGACCAAAAACATCGTGAGGTTCGGCGGATCGATCCCGTTCATCAATCGATCGCACATAATATATCGATATCGCGCGTGGGTCGCTCCGATCGACCCATCCCTACTCACACTGCCTCATTCGAAAGTGAATCAGGGCAAGAGGTGAACCCTCACCTTCCGCGTGAAAAGATTATCCCAATTAACAGAGACAGACTATGGGACAGATAGATTTAGAATGCCTTTTTTCTACGATCAAAGAGACGCTATAACGGCAGCGTTAAGACTTACTAATAGGTAAGTTGATTTTTAGTTTAGCCAACTAACTAATGTATTTCATATTACATGTTTCTGAATTTTCTTATTATTTCTAACAGTATTTTTTTTTGTTTTCTATGTTTGTTGGCAGAGTACCTTAATGAAAAGTTGGCAAGTTTTACTTGAAATGTATGCGGTAGCATAATTTGTTAGTATGCTAACGTTTTTTAGAACGCTTGGTGTGCATGTGGGAATCCTATTGAATGCTGCACGCTGGTGTTTGATCTACCAAGCACCCTGGAGGTGGCTCGCAGGCTATTTTGCAATTGTAGATCTACATCTACGATATACCCTGCGAGCCACCTCTAGGGTGTTTGGCAGGGGGTGATCAATCACCAGCATGCAGCATGCAATTGGACTCCCACATACACACCACACGGTCCAAAAAGCGTCACGCATCACGGCAGCGATAGAACTCATAAATAGATTGCATGACTTGTAGCGTAGCCAACTAACCTATGTAAAACTTAATGCATGTTTCTTAATTTTATTATTATTTCTAACAGCATATAGTAGTATAATTTGTTAGTATGCGTGACGTTTTTTGTACTGTGTGGTGTGCATGTTGGAGTCCAATTGCATGCTACATGCTGGTGATTGATCACCCCCTGCCAAACACCCTAGAGGTGGCCCGCGGGTATTATGTAGATGTAGATATTAAAGTTCAAGACCTCTCATTTTAAAAATGAGAACATTTTCTCCTCGATCATAATTATTGTGGCAGCTATATATTTCACCATTAAACTTTACAACACAAAATAACACGTAGTTTAAATATTTCTTGGATAGAACTGAATATGTATACATTTTTGATGTTACTAAGAAGCAACATTGGGTTATAATGGGTCAAAGGGAAAAATTTAGATTAAATCTTTTGCGGAAAGTAGAATACTTTGTGCCTGTTGTTCAAGATATATTTAGAGAGCCTTATTATTATAATAGGAACGTCCAAAAGGATAAGATCATGGAATTGGATGGCAGAACCTATAGATTTAAGGTGTCGTTTTTTTCCGCGTGTAATAAGGGACCAGAATATCTGCGATAGTTTAGCTTTAGGATAGGTTGACTAGGACTAGGAAAAATGGGCTCTGCATGTATAGTTAATAGCTTTCTAAAATTGTCAATACTGTCTACCTGCGTGCATTCCTTGGCATCTACATCTACATAATATCCTGCGAACCACCTCTAGGGTGTTTTGCAGGGGGTGATCAATCACCAGCATGCAGCATGCATTTGGACTTCCACATGCACACCACACCGTCCAAAAAACGTCACGTATACTAACAAACTATACTACTATGTGGTGTTAGAAATAATAATTGAATTTAGAAACATGCATTAATTTTTATACAGGTTAGTAGGCTATACTAGAAGTCATGCAATCTATTTACGAGTTCTATTGCTGCCGTTATAATCTCTTATTGATCGTGGAAAAAATGACATTCGGAATCTGTCTGTTCTACAATCTATCTCTCTTATTTTATTTGTATGATCTGATCTTCCGTAGTACGTTGTCGTCCGCAAGATATGGTTAACTTCGTCAGAAAAGACACTGCTCTTGAATTTATCTAAAAGGTTTAGTCTATTTTTCAATCTACGGTCCGACAGAGATTCCCATCCGAGTTTATGTAAGAGGTCAGTTACACTAACAAGACTATCGTAACGACCTTTCACATACCTGGCAGCTCTTCTTTGCACGCGTTATAACTCTGTTATTAAGCCTTTTTCATGAGGGTCCCAAACACTGGCAGCGTATTCCAAATGTGGTCTAACGAGGGAAAAGTAGCTAATTTCTCTCACTTTGTCGTCGCACTTTCCTAATATTCTTTTAACATAACCCATTTTACGATTAGCTTGACCGGTTATTTCTCGAATATGTTTATTCCTCGATAGATCATTATTGAGTCTAACTCCTAGATATTTCACGGATTCAACATGTTACAACCCATGCAGGAATCTGATGCTAAGCTAACTTTTCCTTTTCAGTTACAAACTAGCACTTTTATTTGCACGGTAGCATGTTTGTGTCCTTATTACCCTCTTAGTTTCTGGTCAGATCGCATCTCGCTTTCCTATGTGCTTGCCCTGTGCCTAGCGAAGGAGCGCGTTTCTGATTATTTGCTAGGATGAGTGCTGCATGCCTATTATAATGTGGAATCACCCCGTGCCGCACACCATGGTAGTGGTTTGCACATCATCTCGTAAATTTATATGTTCGTTAAACACTCAGGCAATAAGTGAAAGAATTATATGCAGGTTTGAGGAGATTGCGTGAAGTACCATACGAAACAAATAAGGTAGCTTTTGTTAGAACGTAGGTTTCCGCGGCGATGGTTTATAAAATGAATAATTAAATATATTCATAGATAAATAAATAGTTTATCATCCTTTTAGATCCCCCACTAAAAAAATAGTTTCTCGTACGTCCATAATTGTAGACATTAGTTTCTACAAACAAGCTGACGCGGAAGAAAACCCTAAAGAAATGCAGAGATCAAGGTAGCTTTTGTTTACATTAAGAGATCGTGTGAAGATTATAGTTTCCCCTGTATATTTTATTTAGTAAACAATTGTCTCATCACATTAAAGCATTTTTTTCATCGGAGAGGTTTATTGGATATGTACCGCGTGTGTCTATAATTGTAGACAACAGTTTCGCAGCTGTCTTGTTCACGGGGATGCTGAGTTACAAAAAATATCGGGGGGACCCAAACCGGGGATCTTGCCCCGAGAAATTTTATAAGTAGTAAGTTTTAAGTTTTCTAAGCAATTTACTAGACTCATATGATCAACATTAGAACCCTGAGAACTCGAATATCGATATGACACTCCGGGGAAAATCGAAGAGCGTGACACATTTTTCCCTCACACCCATAACGAATTTTTGAGGGGGCTCGGGCCCCCTCAGGCCCCTTGGAGTCGGCGCCACTGCTTGTTCATGTCGGTGAAGTGAAGGGAGGTCAATTTCAATTCAATACAGGTTTATTCCATGATTAAAGTAACAGCATATAAAATATACTACAACACTTTAACAAAATAACATGTATATAATTAATATATGTAATTTGGAGCTGCTTAAGCTAAATATAAACACTGGGCCTCCTCAGGCCATCGCCTTTTCAGCATTACTGGGGTTAAACACTGGTACGGAAGTACTGGTAAACACTGATATTGTACTGGTAGAGGAAACACTGGTATTGGCGCGGCATTCGCCCAAAGAATGGCGGGAAACCCGTAAAAACACTCTCGGTCCACCACTGTGCCCACACAAGTAACTATATGGAATAACAGCATTCTAAATATTAACTGTGTCGATGCAATTACAATGTACAAATAAACAAATGAATAATTGAATCATTAGATAGATAAATAAATAGTTTATCGTCCACTTAGATCCCCCACTAAAATAATACTCCGTCGGACGCATCGATGGAGAATTCTGCAGTCACAGAGAGGAATTTAAGAGATTGTTCCTTGACATGATCTCTTATACTCTCCCAAATTAATTCAATGTAATTCTCAGTACAGCTAAGAATTTATTACTGTTCTGTAGTACAGAAATGTTGGGAAGGCAATACGAAATGGCCACGAAGCTCCATGTCTTCGCACGGCTTCGATGTCCGTGCAGCTCCATCTGGTTTATGCCTTCCACGCCAGAGAACCTCGATCGATCCTCGGAGCAGCGCCAAACCGATCGGCACCACTTATCCTTTTCACTTCGGCGTCCAATTCCCTGAAGGAATGCAGGATCTCCTCGGATCCACGGACCATGTCGTCGTTGACGCCAACATTCTCCACGACCTGCAATCTAGAGCACTTCGTGCCCCGTACCGCCGCACCAACCGGCAGCGGCACCTGAGCAACACTCGGGATGCACCATGATGTCACACGGTTGCTCACAACCTAGAGGTCTGCCCTTTCTCGTAACGGAGCCATCACTGGACGGACTATTCCCTAGCACTACAATCTCCCCCTTCCCACTCTGACGCCTCTTCCTCGGTGCCGGTCCCGGGGTAAGAGGATAAAGGAGAATATAGGCACGCCTTATACCTTACATAAATCTATTTGTGAGTTCGTGTGTGTTCATGAGTATTTACGGTGGCGTAGCCAGGGAGGGGGGACCGGGGGGTCCGGGCCTTCCCGAAATATAAAAACAAAATCATTTTCTTCATAAAAAAACAAAATATTGAAAAATCATGAATTTAAAAAATATTCCTTTAACAAATGAAGTTTTTTCGATTATGAAAAATGTTAAAATTAGTTTGCAACCCATTACTTAGTACCCTGCTCTTCACAAATTTCCCCCCTTGTTTTGGGCCCCCCCCCAACGAAATTCTTGGCTACGCCACTGCGTATTTATCTCTATTTCTTAATGCAAATAGTATATAGGCACTTCAGATGCCTCCTAGTTCCTCTCCGACAGCAACTGGTATCTATTCGAGACGGGGATGGGATTTGCCTCAGCATCCCATAACTTCGTCTTAGAGTGACTCTACCACCGTACCTCCGAGACACGATCCTCCGAACCTCAGAATTACGGGGTGGCGTAATCCCTTCATCGAGAGATAGACCGCGAGGAAGGCTCTCGACTAGGCGTTAGGCCATATCATGAGAAGAAAATGAAGGAAGTTGAAGACAAAACAGTAATTTAAAATGTAAATTTTTCATAACACTGCCAAGGGCATCGACTGTGTCTTGATGAATTAAATTAATGACATCACTCACTAGGAAGGTCCATTGACTGTTTATCTTTTTCGATTATTGTAACCTTGCATTGATTTACTATAGGGATTTCTAACCTTCAGCAAGTTTTGCTTTTGTATGAATGTGCATGTATTGTACGCAATAACGCGTAATATATTTTTAAAAGAAAAAAAAAAGAGAATAAATGAAATAAATAAGATATGAATGTCATTTCCAACGGTGTCTCGATAAATAGAACTTATGGCGTCACTCGCTAAGTTGATTCATTGCATAAAAATATAATTTCCACCGTTCTTATCCTGCATGGTTTTGCAACAGGGATTACTAACCGTTGACAGCGTTTTCCTTTTCATGAGATTGCACGAATATTTTGTTATTATGCGTAATATTTTTATGACCGTGTGGTGTGCATGTGGTTGTCCTCCAGCATGTTGGTGATTGGTGGAACACCCTAGAGGTAGCTCGCAATGTTTAAAGCTTACACCTACATCTACATAATAGCCTGCGAGCCACCTCTAGGGTGTTTGGCAGGGGGTGACCAATCACCAACATGCAGCATGCAAGAGGACCTCCACAAGAAGATTTTCGGATGAGAAAGTGAAAGAAAGGTGCTATTTCGCTCTCGTCCGACCGCACCTTGAATATGCAGCGAGCATATGGGATCCCGTGCAGAAAGACTTAATCCGCGAACTGAATAAAATACAAAGGAAGGCTGCGCGTTTCGTCAAAAAGTGCTACGGGTTATCCAGATGTTAAGCGAATTAGGCTGGGAGCCATTGGAGACTCGGAGGCTGCGCGCTAGGCTTAGATTGCTTGAACAATTGAGAATGGATATCTTTAAGAGCGACACAGTGAACATAATATTAGAGCCACACTATATTTCCAGGTCCGATAGAAGCGATAAATTAAGAGAGATGTTTTGCTGAACGGATAGATAAGGGAATTCGTTTTTCCCCGAACTATAAAGGACTTTAATTAACGCTAGTACCAACCTCGTTAGAGTACTTGATTTTTTTTACAGCTGTAAACGGCTGGTGTCCTAACACCCCCTACCACACGCCTTTTAGGCGGCTTGCGAGGTATTATATAGATGTAGATGTAGATGCACACCGCACGCTCATAGAAATATTACGCACACTAGCAAAATATACATGCTTATTCATTTAAAAAATTGCTAATGGTTAGTAATTCCCAGAGCAAATACATGCAAGTTTAGAACTAAAAAAAAACATGCAATGAGCCATCCTAGCAAGTGATGCCATTAATCCTATCAATTGAGACAACGCTGTTTTTCTTAATAGTTCGAGGGATGAATGGCATTTTAAATCTCTCTGTTTTGCAGTCTTTTTCTTTTATTTTAATCTCATGATCACGTCTACCATAGTACGATGATAAACGAAGGATATGATTCACGTCGTCTGAGAAAACATCCTCTTCGAATTTCCTAAGTAAGTTAAGCCTATACCTCGATCTACGCTCCTGTAAAGATTCCTATCTTAACTCGTGTAACGTAGATGTAGTGCATGTAATACTCACTCCCTGCCACACACCTACAGGACATTCTGTTGATGTAGATGCACAAGATCGTCTCACTCCCATCTATCCATTCGTCCCCTCTCAGCAGCCGGCTCGCAACGGGGAGATGAGGAAGCGGGTTAGACTTGGCAACAGCGCACGCATTCTCTCCTCCCCCGCCGTTCCCATGGTGAGAGGAGACTGTGAGGGGTGGGGTGGAGTGGGGGGGAGGGTCGCCCTCGTGCGTGGGAATAGTGCGTGTCCCTCTTTCCTTTCTCTCTTCCCTCTTGCAGCCAACCCTCCCTCGCCACTGCACCTCAGACAACCATCCATTGGGATAGAAGAGATGTTTTGGAGAAGCAGAGCACTGGTCCACGTCTACAACGTTAACTAACGAATGACCCTGCTGCTATCCAAGCGTGGTGCGACGCTTGGCAATTTCAATTAAATTTGAATAAAAGCGTTGTAATGAATTTCTGGAAGAAGAATAACTCCCTACAACGTAGCTATATAATTCGGGGTACCCAATTGGAAACTGTTGAATCCGTGAAATATCTAGGAGTTAGACTCAATAATGATCTATCGTGGAATAAACATATTCGAGAAATAACCGGTCAAGCTAATCGTAAAATGGGTTTTGTCAAAAGAATATTAGGAAAGTGCGACGGCAAAGTGAGAGAAATTAGCTACTTTTCCCTCGTTAGACCACATTTGGAATACGCTGCCAGTGTTTGGGACCCTCATGAAAAAGGCTTAATAAAGGCAGAGTTAGAACGCGTGCAAAGAAGAGCTGCCAGGTATGTGAAAGGTCGTTACGATAGTCTTGTTAGTGTAACTGACCTCTTAGATAAACTCGGATGGGAATCTCTGTCGGACCGTAGATTGAAAAATAGACTAAACCTTTTAGATAAATTCAAGAGCAGTGTCTTTTCTGACGAAGTTAACCATATCTTACGGACGCCAAAATAATACGGAAGATCAGATCATATAAATAAAATAAATGAGATATGTAGATTGTAGATCAGACGGATTCAGAATGTCATTTTTTCCACGATCAATAAGAGATTATAACGGCAGCGATAGAACTCATAAATAGATTGCATGTCTTGTGGTGTAGCCAACTAACCTCTGTAAAACTAAACTAAAACTGCCAATGGGTAGTAATTCCTATAGTAAAAGCCATGCAAGGTTAGGACAGTGGAAGAAAATGAAAACATGAAATGAGTCGTCATCTACAACCGCATAATATTGTGCGAGCCACCTCTACGGGGTTAGGTAGGGGATTATCATTCACCATCATCCAGCATGCAATAGTATTCCCAAATGCACTCCGCACATGGTCATAAAAATATTGTATCTAAAGGTTGACCCACCATTCGCAATCCGGTGGAGGCACGCCGGCTTAAAGCTCAGCTGCGAGACTGTATCCAAGCAAGCATTGTAAAATTTTTACACAGCAGGTAGTACATAATTTTGAATGTGGAACGTAAAATTTCCATGCTTCGCAATCTTTCATATATTATTTCCGTTTTACTATCGCCATAGGCATAAAATTCTCCTATACTTCTTTGAAGATAACTCATCAATGCTATTTGCATTGTTACAGATGTGGTAATCCCTCTGAAATAGGTATCTAAAAATTTTCTACTGTTGAAATGGGAAATGGTGGTTGTTACAACGACGCTTTCCGCCCTAACTAACAATAAGTGGTGAGCGGCTTCCCCAACACAATACACCCCTCCCCATCCCTTTTCTCCAAAGCCCACCGCTCCCAATCCCCCCAATTCCTTCCCTTTTCCTTCCTTCATTGGTCCAATTTCTGTCTCCTTCCCCGCTCGCCTACCGGGGTATAACGTTCCTATCTACCCCAATGCTTCCCTTTCTAACTCCCCTCCTGAATAGGGTGGTTTTTTCCTCTATCTCGTTCGTCCAGACAGTCTAGACGGATGAGTTTGTAGTGAAAATGTTTGGGGGCAGTCTTTGCAGCCTGAGGTAGGTCTAGATCTAGGATCGCAAAGTGGGATTGTTTAGGAACGGATTGGAGAAGCAGATTTATATTGACATTGAGGGGGTGGAATGCGTTATCATTCATGCTGCGAGCCATCGTGAAAGAACACAACAAATCTCACTCGCGCATAAGCAAAGAAAATCCAATACTTAAGCGTCTCAGGATCAAACTTGTGGAAGTTCTTTTTTCGTAAAGATAAGAAAAATGTTGTTTAACTCCACCGACTTATTTTCAGCTACAACACCTAGTTTCGACGCAGCGGCGTCATCTTCCGGTATCAAGACATCTTTCATTGGAACATAACGGCAATATTTTGGAACCGATTTATTTTTTTTACCGGTAGAAACTATAAAAAGGATTGTCGATCCGAGAGCTATGAGAAATTCGCTTACGTCACGGACAAGAAAGAAACAATTAAAATTAGGTTCCAATAAAAACATTCCCAGCACAAATTAAATTTTTAAATGTTATCCAATGAAATAACTGAAGACGAAGACGCTGCGACGAAACTACTTGTATCTGAAAATAAATGAGTGGAATATAACATAGTTTTTCTTTTCATTTATGACAAAACACATCAGTGTTGAATTTATAGTTGAAAATCGGTATTTTTCCGACGAAGAGCCACTTTGGGAACATGCATTCAAGATATTAAGTGATCATTACCGGGCGAATTATATGAATGAAGTTTTCTCAGGATTTCCACCTGTGCAATTCGTTGCAAAACACCAGCCTTTCAACGACCATCGTTACATCTACATCTACGTATTATCCTGCGAGCCACCTCTAGGGTGTGTGGTGTGCATGTTGGAGGCCAATTGCATGTTGCATGCTGGTGATTGATTACCCCCTGCCAAACACCCTAGAGGTGGCTAGCAGGGTATTATGTAGATGTAGATCTACAATTGCCTCGGTGGCTGCGGGTTAGTCCTCGCCAGGCAAACAGGAGGTCGCAGGTTCGAGTCACGCCTCGATAGATTGCGTCTCACCTAGACGTGGTTGCTCATGTACGCACGTGTAAATGTTGATTAAACACAGATTTAAAATGCCAATATGCGCTGTTTTCGATGGTATGGGAATGAATAATTTCATATATTTACTATGCCTAAAACAGCACTCGGACGTTCACATTGGATTCATGAAAATAATACTAAAATTCAGGAATAATAGAAAATAATCTACATTTAGGAGGTACCTATAAGGGTCAAAGGCCTATCAATATTAAGATATAGGTCCTGGAATGCCTTTAAAGAGTACTATGAACAAAGCAACGTCAAACCTGCCACCTCTTTTCTGCACCCATTCTAACTCTGTTTATAAGTCTATTTTATGAGAATCCCAAACACTGGCTGCTGTCTTTGCATGAATATGCACGTATATTTTGCTATTGCATTATTTGCATTACATTGCGTAATATTTCTACGACCGTGCATGAGATAGTCCTTTTTCATGCTGCATATCATTGATTTTTCATCCCCTGCCAAACACCATAGTGGTGGCTCGCAGGGTAGTATGTAGATGCAGATTTATCGCTATTTTCTTTCCTTTGAACCACCCTTTAACGCTTTTCGCCGCGGTGGCGTACCCCCTTAAGTCAAGGTTTTTGGTTTTTGGAAGGGGGCATGTCTAGCGTAAGCAGTGTGTAGGGACCGAAGCGGGCAGGGGTCGGGAAAAGGGAATTTTCTGTGCGGGAAGGAGGGGGGGGGGGGGAGTGGAGAGGGTGAGGTTGTTGGGGTGTTCCGCTAGAGGGGGCACAGGACGGCCCCTTGGATAGGTCAGGGGAGGAAGGCAGGCAGTAGATGCGGCACTTCGGAGAGAAGGGGCTGTGGGTCTGTGGGAGGCGTGTATGTATGCATTTGAAAAATGGTACGTTTGGAGGGGAAGGGCCACGGAGGGGAATTCCTTTTTATTCTCGAAGGTGTATGGCGGTGGGGGCGCTGTTGGCGAATCAGGAAAGTTGCGAGAGGATGATGGTATGGGTTTGAGTAGTTGCATACAATGATTTTTCGGGACTGAGAAAAGAAAAAGAGGGGGCGAAAGCCTCAGAAACTTGTCTTGATGGGCACAAACCCTTGGCTTTCCCCTCCAGAGCCCAACCGAAGGTTGTTGTTTACCTCACCAAAGGGAATAATGGGAGTCGGTGGATGCTTTGGCTTCAGCTGAGGAGTGAAACTTTGCGACCTTAGGTAGCCTTTGTGTTCATATTCACGGGATAAGTAAGAAAGAAGGGCTTTTGGAGTGCCTACGTGAGGTTTCGGTAAGATCTCGTCTTCGTCTCACTCTGCACCGCCACCTTTATTTTTTTTTGGAAATCCGGCGTTCCACCCCTAGCATCCAACTATGATTTATTTATTTTATTTATTTATTATGTTTAATGTTCGCCAAGCATATACATAGGGCGAACAATACAAGAATATAACTACAAAAAATTGAAAATAAATTGGTCACAGCCACAAAATAGTAACAATCATGATAACAAATGCTGAAATTTATTAACTAAATACCATCACAGTCGCGAAACATATTCTTAACATCTTTTACAAAGCAGTATATCTTTTGATACAAGTCTAGGTCGTTGAAATTTTTGTTATATAGTACACAAATCCTTCGTATTGGCGTATTGGAACAATAATTTGTTTTAAACTTTGATATGTAAAATGTTCTTTTAAACCGGCTATTAGCATTTGGAACTATTATTTTTATTTCCTTCAGTAACTCATAACATAGGCCCTTATTGATGACATCATGCAGAAACAGCAGATCGTTTATGATTCTTCTATTTTGCAGGGTATGGAGACCAAACACTCTTAACAAATCACTATAACAAACATAATTTTCGAAAAGCAGATACACATGATATAATGCAAAATATAGAAATCTTAAAAATCTCTTTTAAACCAGCTCTAGAATTACAATATGTTTCTTTAAATAGGGATTCCAAATAACTGACCCATTTTCCAACTTACTTCTTACATAAGAGTAAAACAATGTCTTAAGTACCATCTCAGAGTCAAAATATTTTGACATACGGTGTATAAAGCCCAACAGTTTACATGCAGTTATGCTAATATTCATCATTTCATATCCTATAATAATTATCCGACAGTATCTATAATTTCATGGTATATACAGAAGCAGCAATAATTCTAAATTTGCATCAGCATAGTACCCTGCGAGTCACTTCTAAGGTGTTTGGCAGGGGGTGACCAACAACCACCATGCAGGAGTATTCCCACATGCACAACACAAGGTCATAAAAATATTACGCATAATAACATAAAAAAATCGTGCGCATTCATGAAATGCTTCTTGAATTTATTACCATACACAAACTATCCTTCAAATGTAAGATCATGTATAATGCTTCTCTTGTTAAATGTTTTTAAAACCCCGATGTAAAGGCCAAATAGTTCTGTTTTCGGTTTTTTTATCCCCCAAAACCCCCTCTCGCTGCGCCACTGCTCATAGGCACCATCTGTAGGCAGTGACTACATCTACATAATACCCTACGAGCCACATCCAGGATGTTTGGCAGGGGTTGATAAATCATCACAATGCGGGAGGATTCCCAAATGCGCAACTCATGGTCGTAAAAATGATACGCATTCTAACAGATTATGCATCCACATTAATGCTAAGGTAACACTTGCTAACAAGATAGTCCTTCATCTTGGAGTCCAATTGCATGCTGCATGCTGGTGATTGATCACCCCCTGCCAAACACCCTAGAGGTAGCTCGCAGGGTATTATGTAGATGTAGATTTGAAGTGACACACTCTGCACTTTCCACATAAAAATTTATTAGACTACAGACGACTTATTTCGCTGCACTGCAGCAGTATCAAGACTAAAGCAAAACATGTCGACGGTAGTTTAATAATTTTTTTGCGGAAAATGCAAAGTGTTTCACATAATATCTCATAATGGATCTCCACAAAGTATCTGCCTCATCCATCCAATTCAGTTGCTAACAACTTATGAAGGCAATCTACCTGGATGAACCTACGCGTGCCCATTACTATGTAATATGTAACCATTAAGTACTCAAATACAATAATTTTAAAGTCCTACTTTTCTTAAAATTTCTAAGTATGCTATTCATGTGTAACTCATAGGCGGATTTAGGGGGAGGAGCACCGGGGGGGGGCGGAGTCTCAATCATTTAATTTAATATTAATTACTTTCATGTCAAAATAAAGGTAATATTTCCAACAGTAACTGCTATATTTTGTTTTTTTTTAAATCTCAAATATAAGAAGACCTGTCAGTCCCTTGTGCCCTCCCCCTAGAAAAAATCCTGGATCCGCCACTGATTACTCAGATTCTATCGTAGGATAAACACCTACGCGAAGTATGTGCGAAAGCCAACCGTAAACTGGGATTTGTGAAAAAGTTATCGGCAGCGACTTTAGAGAGGTGAAAGAGAGAGGATAGGTAAGTGGCCACAGTTAGACCGAGTTTGAATTGGGCTGCCAGCGCGTTGGACAAATGAATCGAAACTGCTCCTACATATGGTCGCATAGGAAAAAAATCATCTCTCAATTTTACGGTCTATACGTACATGTAGCGGAAGGGATGTTGGGGAAAATATTTACCCTCTGCCATACACCATAGAGGTGGTTCGCGGGGTGGCTTGTTGTCTTGGATGAAATGGTGTTAGTATTTCTACCTCTTAGAACAACTTGGATGGGGATCTCTGTCAGACCGTAGGCTGAAAACTAGACAAAACAAATGATTTACATTCATGAGCAATTCATTTTCCGACGAAGTTAGCCATATCTTACGAACGACAACGACATGCTACGGTAGATCAGATCATAAAAATAAAATTAGAGATATATACTGTAGAACAGACAGATTCAGAATTTCTGTCTTGTTCACGATCAATAAGATACTATAATGGTAGCTTTAGAACACACAAATAGATTAGATGAGTTACACTGCAGATTAATAAGTTATGTACACCTTAATGCATGTATCTGAATTTTATTATTATTTGTAACAGCATGTTTTGTGAGTTCTAGCTTTATTGGCAGAAAACCTTAATAAATATTGGCAAGTTTTTTTCCTTTTGAATAAATGCAGTAGCATAATTTGTTAGTATGCTTAACGTTTGGTGTGCATGCACCTAACGTTAAGCATACTAACAAATTACCCTTGCACCCTTTGGTGTGCATGTGGGAATCCTATTGCACATTGCGTTTTGGTTATTGATCACCCCCTGCCAAACACCCTAGACTTGGCTCGCAGGATACAATGTAGATGTAGAAATTGAGGCCCCATCCGAAATATGTTTTATGGCAATGCCCTTGCCCTGACTCTGCCTCAATACAAAGAAATCAATCAATCCGGCCTCATCTTCCACTTCATCAGAGGTCAGGAGAAACATGAAGAGTGCGCCACTAATTTAACGAAGGCCGACTCAATTCATCTCACTCATCTTCTGATTTCATTTACGTTTCAAGGGGAGACAGTTCAAAGGCGAATTATTCTCAACGCAACAGCAGGACTTGTCACCGGAAACAATAGTGTACTAGTTACTTTTTCCTTTCTTTTGGCCTCGCACTTGACCCTAGTTCTCCGAATGCTCTCTATTACTGTTCTAGGCTCAGGGGGGCGCTCCTAGATGACGACTTAACAAGGCCAGGGCGTCGTGTCGCGTGACGGTGGGCGGCCTTGTGAAAAGTGACTCAGCGGATTTTCGTATGGCACGGTTTATCACGAAGCAACTCCGTTTTCGGAGCTGCTTAAATGGAAAACAAGGTCGCAGAGCTCAAATTCATCAAAGGGAATTAGCATCAACAGGGTATTCCGAACTGAAGTAATCAGGCGGGATTATTCACTCCTTTTACCGTACGAATATATATTCCTGCTTTCCTAAGGTTAAGAAAAATAACAAATTTACTTTTCTATTGTTGATTTTTCTAACCTTATAAAGGATTTCTACAAAGTTGAGGCCTAAACCTTTCAGAGCATCTTGCTTCCCTTTTCTTGAATGAACCTAATTCGCAGCACTACTTCTCAGAGTCGGACTAAAGTATCTTTCCTTGCACTAACAGGAATAACATGGCCTTTCTGATTAACTTAATTAATGGCCGCACTCGACAAGACATTTACATACTACCCATCACGCTGCCTTAACGGGCCTGGCCGTATTGGAATCTACATCTACATCTTCATAATACCCTGCGAGCCACCTCTAGGGTGTTCGGCAGGGGGTGATCAATCACCAGCATGCAGCATGCATTTGGACTCTCACATGCACACCACACCGTCCAGAAAACGTCCCGTATAATAACAAACTATACTACTATGTGCTGTTAGAAATAGAATATAGAATAGAAATTCAGAAACATGCATTAAGTTTTACGTAGGTTAGTAGGCTACACTACAAGTCATGCAATCTATTTACGAGTTCTATTGCTGCCGTTATAATGTCTTATTGATCGTGGAAAAAATGACATTCGGAATCTGTCTGTTCTGCAATCTATCTAAAAAAAATTCCGGTACTGGGAATCGAACCCGGGCCTCCCGGGTGAGAGCCGGGTGTCCTAACCACTAGACAATACCGGAGAAAGTTGACACCGTATGATTACAATGGAAACAAGAAAAGTATGAAGCCAGAACGGAGCCTTGAACCCTGGTCTCCCGGGTGGTAGCCGGAAACGCTAACCACTACCCCACCTGAGCCTCCTTACCTACCTTAGGAATACCACCCTTTTACCGATAAAAAGTGAATACTCGAACGAAATAACGCCTAGCATTTATTATAGTCATTAATTGTTCGGGGGAAAAACGAATTCCCAAAACCTATCCGTTCGGCAAAATATCTCTCTTTATTTATCGTTGCTATGGAACCTAGAAATATAGTGGGATTCTAATGTGATGTTCTCTGTGTTTCTCACAAATATATTTACTATCAATAGCTCTAATATTTTATCTGAGGTTTCCGCGGCGTTCCTTGATATGAGTCTTGGCTTCCGGGCGATCCTCCGCGATTACATGTCCACAAGTCTGTGGAGAAACTGTCGTCACTTATGAACATCTAAATGCGGAGGACGCCTAGCGCGTAGCTTCCGACTCAATGAATGTAATGGGTTCATTTTTAATTGTCCTTCTATCAGTCGTAGTTTGTTGCAATCACCGATATGTCGCTAGAAAATAAAGTGTATGAAATATAATAATAAAATGATCAGTAGCATGTTTTTGAAGCAAAAATTCGGTAAAATCCCATACCTTGGAATCGCATTAAAGCCAAATGTTACGCAAAATAAATTATTGAGGCTGAATAGCAGAAGATCGCGCGCCTTTAGTCTTGAGCAGTTGATTGATTCATTATCACCACTCAATTTATGATTTTTACTATTACAAATTAAGTATTATTTTTTTCTTTGAGCCTCGAGAGTTTCTCTTTGTAACATCAAAAGGAATGACTTGTTACGGCTGAAAACAGGCGTTTTTACTTAATATCATACCATCCGCTGTAAAAATAACAAAACAGAACTTAATTAATTTTTTAGTATAATACATAAATGTGACTGTTCATTGATGGTATCAAGAGCCCCACATTTCTGAAGAACGTAGCTCATAAAGGGTTATGGGAAATATATCGGTAAGATCTTACCGTGAGCGCACTAAAAATATCTTATTTTCTTTGACTTAGCATACCACGATGTGAAATTCTGTGGACATATATAGTCCAAGTAGGTACCCTCAAATTCTTTGTTCCTGGAAAACTTTCAAAATTACTCATCTGCGGAAAGTCTCGGCATTAAATGCTTTGTAGTGTACCCTTGCTTGTATCAATGCCGAGGAAAAGCTTATCGTTCTCAAGGGGGGTGTAACTCAGTGGTAGAGTGTCTGCTTCGCATGCTGAAAGTCCTGGGTTCAAATCCCAGCACCTCCATAAATTTTATATCGGATTCTTTTTGCAGCTGCAATTCTTTTAATCATTGGCTTTACCCATTAAGCTTTTTGTTGGAGTTCCAACGAACTTGATTTTAGGAATGCCGCTAAAATGAAAAGCCTGCACTATGATGACATTATTAGGCAAAGATAAAGAAACAATATGATAAATACACCCAGTGAGGAGCGCAAATTCAAAACATAATCATAATAAATCAGAATAAAATCACGGCGGAAGTTAAAAAAGAAAAACCCAAGTCTCACAACAATAGAAGTAAATAGATGTAATGAGAGGTTATCCTTACTTTCAATTAGCGTTAACATTAAGTCTCATGAAAAGGGCTTAATAACAGAGTTGGAGCGCGTGCAAAGAAGAGCTGCCAGGTATGTGAGGGTCGTTACGATGGTCTTGTTAGTGTGACTGACCTCTTACATAAGCTCGGATGGGAATCTCTGTCGGACCGTAGATTGAAAAATAGACTAAACCTTTTAGATAAATTCAAGAGCAGTGTCTTTTCTGACGAAGCTAACCATATCTTGCGGACGCCAACGTACTACGGAAGATCAGATCATATAAATGGAATAAGAGAGATAGATTGCAGAACAGACAGATTCCGAGTGTCATTTTTTCCACGATCAATAAGAGATTATAACAGCAGCAATAGAACGCGTAGATGGATTGCATGACTTGTAGCCTACTAACCTATGTAGAACTTACTGCATGTTTCTGAATTTCTATTCTATATTCTATTTCTAACAGCATATAGTAGTATAGTTTGTTATTGCACGGGACGTTTCTTGGACGGTGTGGTGTGCATGTGGGAGTCCAAATGCATGCTGCATGCTGGTGATTGATCACCCCCTGCCAAACACCCTAGAGGTGGCTCGCAGGGTAATTTGTAGATGTAGATGTAGATATAATTCACACGATTCACTTCCACGACCAATAAGAGACTATAACGCCTATATAAAGAACATACGAATAGGTTAGTTGACCAGTAGTGTAGCCTACTAACTTATGTATTCCTTAATGCATATTTCTAAATTTCCCTAGCATTTATATCAGCATGTTCTGCATGTTCTAGCTTAATAGGTAGTTAACCTTCGTGAGTAGTTGGCAATTTTTGCCTTTGCATGAATGTGGCAGTAAAATATTTTAGTATGCGTAACATTTTTTATGACCATGAGGCGTGCATTTGGGAATCCTCTTGCATGCTTGCATTTGGGAGTCCAAATGCATGCTGGTGATTGATCACCCCCTGCCAAACACCCTAGAGGTGGCTCGCAGGGTATTATGTAGATGTAGATGTAGATGTAGATGTATGAGCTCCTTTTTATATCTACTTTCTATTTTTGGGTGAGGATTTAAGAGTTCCTTTGGTTATAAGTTCCATTCCCAAATACCCCTATTAATGCATGAAAATGTATTTATATTTGGTGTACCTTGTGCGTGCTTCTACAATCAGCCACCCACTGCCGAACACCTTGGTAGGGACTCGTGAGGGTATTAGGTAGATTTACTCTCGGATGCAGTCGGTAACAATATGTAATTATTGTTAGATGTAGATGAAATGCGGAATGGTCGCAGACTGCTTGGTTCTTCCTTGCATACCACGCCCATTGTGGTAGTAGCGTGCCCTACAGCGCATGAATCACCATCCCTGTCTACCTGCGCTCATACCC
Organism: Ischnura elegans; assembly: GCF_921293095.1. Lineage (NCBI taxonomy): Eukaryota > Metazoa > Arthropoda > Insecta > Odonata > Coenagrionidae > Ischnura > Ischnura elegans. The sequence goes on along the minus strand of NC_060253.1, from coordinate 16,675,773 downwards.
CGCCATAAACGAATTCTCCCGACTGCGCTGGAAAAGGTTGCTTACCATTTTTGACGACAGATGGCTGCCAAGAAGTCTATTACATTTCAATGCTAATTTTTTACTGTATTACTCTTAATCTTACGGTGCTTGCAGTTTCAAAAATCTATTTCCATGCCTCAACAGATTTTTGGTGAGTGATTTAATCCAAATGTCTCATTTATCAAGCCTCTTCGGAATAACTGCAAGAATTTACTAACTCTCGCTATGACTTTTGTCGTCAATTAGAAAAAAAAAAAAAATAGAAAAAAAAATCATTAGTGGCTTGAGGATTATTATACATGCAAAATTGAAATCATCGCTAATGAATTCATTGAATGAATTTTGCATGTGTAATAATCTTCATATTATACATTATTATACATGCAAAATTGAAATCATCGCTAATGATTTCAATGAATGAATTTTGCATGTATAATAATCCTCATATTATATATTATTATACATGCAAAATTGAAATCATCGCTAATGATTTCAATGAATGAATTTTGCATGTATAATAATCCTCAAGCCGAGGCACCGGTGTGGCCGCCTCCTAAGCGAAGGGTGGGCATCACGCGCATCCCCGAGGACCGGCGCTCCACATCCCTGGCACCCGCACCGAGCGTGACACTCGTGGCCGAGACGGTACCGCGGAGACCGCCCCGCCCGCCCGCTCCATCGGAGAGCCAGCTGGGCTGGCTCATCCAAATCGGAGTCATCGGCGCGGACGAATTTGACTTGTTCGAATCGTTCGTTGCCGAGGTGACGGAGGGTGCGGCCGCGGCGAGCGGGGCAACGCCGACGGCCCCCCCACGAGGATGTGGCCGGAGACGACCCCCAGCAGTAATTAACGCAAGGGAGCTTCAATTCCTTTACAGAACGAAAAAGAAGACCGCGTTCCGGAAGGTGTGCGGCGACGAGAGCCCCAGGTGTGTCATCTCAACGGAGGACCTGGAGCGGCATTTCGACCGACCCGCACCCGCCGTTGGAAGCATAACGGCGCCACCGCCCTCGGTGGTGCCTAAGTTAAGTCCCAAGGGTCTGACGGCCAACTACGATGCAATAACTAAAGGCATTTTATCCGAGGAAGTGTTTTCCAGATTGCGCCGCGCCCGCAATACCGCACCCGGACCTGACGCAGTGACGTACGCTGGATGGCGGAAAGTGGACCCGGACGGCAGCGTCCTCGCGGCGATATTCAACAAGTGTCTCGCCGCTGGAAGGATACCTCGCCCGTGGAAGACATCCCGCACCGTCCTGCTACACAAAGGAGGAGACATCGAGGACATCGGCAATTGGCGCCCAATCGCCCTCGGACCCACGATCGCCAAGCTCTTCACAGGGGTTCTGGCTGATCGCATCGCGACGTGGGCGTCGAAAGGTAGGCTTCTCTCTTTTCCTTTCCAGAAGGGGTTTGTGCCCGGCGTTGAGGGGTGCTTCGAGCACAACTTCGTCGTGCGCACGGCCATGGAGGATGCGCAGATGAAGAAGAAAGAGATCGCGCTCGCCTGGCTGGACCTCGCAGACGCCTTCGGGAGCGTGCCGCACCACCACATCTTCAGGGTGCTGGAAGAGATGGAGATGCCGCCTGCCGCCCTGGCCCTCATCCGTGAGATCTACACCGGCACTTCGCACAAGGTTTCCACTCGGACTCGACACCGACGGAGATGCTGGCGACCCTGAGGAGAGACGCGCAACGCCTGCAGAACAGCGATCTGGCGCCATGGCAGAAGATCGACGCCATGTTGACTTTCCTCATTCCGAGGACAGAGTTCGCGCTGAGGGTAACGCCTATGCCAAAGCATGCCTTAACAATAACGGACAAATTTATTTACAGCACCATCAAGGGATTGTTGAATTTGCCGCAGAGGGCGAGTCGAGAGATAGTGGCGATCTCTCCTCACCTCGGTGGCGGAGGATACATCCCGCTTCCGATGCAGAAAGATATCCTCGTGCTCGCTCACGCTTTCCGCATGCTCACGTGCAGGGACGCGTACGTGCGTGAAAAATCGTGGGCTTCACTGAGAGAGGTGGTGCATCGGAAGATTGGCCGAATGAGCCCACTGCCGAGTAAATCTCTGATTTGCAGGTACCTGACTGGCTGCACCGATGGCGACCTGGCGACAACGACTGCGGCCGTCTCCACCGTGTGGTCCCGCACCCGGAAGGCGACGAGGGACCTGTTCGTGGCCATCAACCCCCGCTGGGAGTGGAGCGACGCCCGCCAAGAGCTGTCCCTTCGCTTTGCACACCCGTCTCAGCGAGTCGACGAGATCATCGTTCCCGCCTCCGCCCGCCACCGAGTCCTCGCCCTGCTGCGCCGCGCGGCCGTCGAGGGACTCCGGAGGAAGCTGTGCGCCAAGCTGGACCAGGGGAAGGCGTACGACGCGCTGACGGCTTCGAGGGAGAGCAGCCACTTCATGCGGAGCGGCAAATACACCCGGTTCTGCGATTGGCGATTCATCCACCGGGCGCGGTTGAACTTGCTGCCACTGAACGCCGCCAGGAAGGGAGCCGTGACCAGCAGGAGGTGCCGGGTCTGCCGAGATGAGGACGAGACGCTGCCGCACGTCGTGAACCACTGCCTGAGACACTCTGGCGCCTGGATCCGTCGGCAAGATGAAATCCTAGCGCTTGCCACCAACATGGAAGGTGGAGACGAACAAACGGGTGGCGGGCGACCCCTCCCTCCTCCGGCCGGATCTCGTGATCACGGAGGTTCCGGGGGGAGCAATTCACGTGGTGGATGTGACTGTTCCCTTCGATAACCGACGAGAGGCCCTCCGAGCCGCGAGGGCGGCAAAGATCTGCAAATATGCAGAACTCGCCGAGAGAATGCGGCTTCGTCGAGGCTACAGGGTGCCTGTGCACCTGGACGCTCTGGTCGTTGGAGCCTTGGGCAGCTGGGACCGCGACAACGAGGCTCTACTCCGTCGTCTCCGGATTCATAGGGGCCGGCTGACCAAACTCCGACGTCAGATGGTCTCAGCGGCCATAAAGTGGACGAGAGACATCTACGTAGAGCATGTCTCTGGAAAGCGGCAGTACGGTTCCGACGTCTCTGTGAACGCGGATGTACCCCTCGGTGAAGAAGAGGACAGACTAAGTATCGCGGGGGTGGACGCCGTCAGCTAGACCCCCGGAATTTGATTATGACACTCACTCACTTTGCATTTTTAATAATTTTTCGAAATTGTATCTTAATGTTTATATAATTAATTCTAGTTGTTAGCAAATAGTATGATATTGATGTTTGATAATACTGGACATAAATGCAAAGGGTTGCCTGTGCACCCCCTGCCATCACCTTGTCTGATGCTGCTCTTTCTCCTTCTTCTCTACAGGTGCTCGCATGAGAGAATTGAGGGAGCAGATGAGTGGCGAAGACGTGAAGTGTGCAGTGTAAGTGAGTGATGTGTGCAAGTGCCTGTGTGAATTTAAAGTACAATGGCCTGTTTAGTTTGAATTGTATCCATATCATTAGGACGCTGCATTGCCAGTGATATTTAAGTGCATTTTGTGTTTGATTTTACTTAGAGACTCATAGACTCGTTAGGACAGACCTGCCGCCTTCAACGTGCTGCGCACTGAGGGTATGGGCACGGTTTTAGGATAGGCGAAGACCTGCCAATGCTATGTATATATATTTTTAATATGTTAATAAACTAAAGATTTCCGTGGCGGGAGTTCATTTGTCTGTTTAGACAATTTTTTACTGTGCCCAGCAGTGTCTGTTGGGCCAAATAATCGGTAACCACTTGTAGCTTGAATACTATTCTCGCTTACAATAAAATCATTAACATAGTGAAGGTTGTAGGACTTGATTTTAGTGATGATCGGAACTGTGATTTTCCAATCACTTCGTTACTGTCACTGCTACTCATCAGTAACGGTGTTTCTTAACCGTGATTGCGATCGCCGACGAGAATCGCTCATTAAAGTGAGCAGTGATTTGTGGCGCTGAGATTTAATCCAATTCCCATTGATGAGCTCTCCGCAAAATGAACGAATAAACTTATAGAAAATATTTATGAGGGAGTAGTTCTGGTTCTGAGTTTATGTTACGATAATTAAGTAAATTTGAGTATTAATTAAGTAATGGTAAGGTTCGGCATTTCATACAACCTAATTTCTTCACTTTATTGCAATATTTATCGTCGATACGATGCAAAATGGTGGACCCTGTTTTCTGTCGAAATTTTGTGTTCATGTATGATTATAAAAAAAGTATCACCGAGTTACCTCGAGATATTTACACCACATATGCAACAAAACTTATAGAGTATTATACCAAATTTCAGATTCCGCACTCAAAAAAATTGATTTCGAGGTTTTGTCCAGCTTTTTTCGATTTCAGCCCACTGGGCGTCTAGTCGCGACGTTTCGAGGGCATAGTAGGACAGGAGTGATGGAGCAGACAGAAAATTCTGGAAATTCATGGACAGACGTGCACTAATTGGTCCGTTTTCCCTCTCATCCGAGTTTTTTCATTCAGGCTGTGTCTTTTGGACTCCAATCTGAATAGTCTTGGAGTGTGACGAAACCTATAAGTAATCGGACGTCTTATAAGTCGGAATCACTTACTATTATAGCTTCCAAAAGTCTAGAGGGAGAACTATCGGAATCCGGGCTGCAAAAAGTTTTGGAGATGCCGGGGATCGAACCCGGGACCTTTCACATGCAAAGCGAACGCTCTACCACTGAGCTACATCCCCAGATAGTGAAGCCGGGAATGAGGAACTTCCATGGGTCGTAGATTGCTCTAAAAACTACTTTGAATAAGTCAAATGGATACATTAGCTCGCAAAAATACCTTCAGTTTCTCCATTCAACATCAAAAGAAATAAAATAATTGCATTTAAAATCGAGAAAAATTTCTCTGAGCCGACCACTGCGCGAAGACACCCGAGCGTTGCCGAGGCCAGGCGTGACGTCATAGGTGCCTAAACAACCGTGGGGAGCAGGGAAATACGCTGAGCGCTTGGAGTAAAATTTGTTTTGAGGGAGTATTTAGCCGCTAATCGTCACTTTATTTTGTTATGTTATTCTTGGGCAAGTTTTCCTATTGCTATTGTGCCTAGATTATTACTTGGGATATTAATAATGCGGCATCGGGATGACGAAGTACAAGCGTTTCACTTCGTGTGTTTTAGTTATCAGAAAAATGGATGATAACGTTGCCACTCGTTCGAATAGTACACCTGAAATTCATCTACGTCTACATAATATCCCGCAAGCCGCCTATAAGGCGTGTGGCATAGGATGTTAGGACACCAGCCTTTTTTTAGGACACCAAAATTGATGCCATGACCCTCATGGAATTTGTTAAGACAAATTATTGCTATATGTTGGCGGCAAATCGAGTTGTAAAAGAAACTTGTAATACTGGAGGATAACGATCGTAAGCTGTGCTGTTGACATTAGAGTAAGCTGTGCTGTTGAATTTGGCAACGCCGGATTAGCGGAGAAGGTAGTCCTATCCGTCCTACGGTACGAATGCACAGCAAAACAGTCTGCACACAATCCACATGTGAGATCGCGATCGGTTCCGCTGCCAACACACACACAAGCTACAACCTATTTCAATATTATAGGTAAATCCATAAACAATATACTAGCATATACCATAAAAATATAGCGGGAAATAGGCAAATACTCTTATCAAAAACTGGATGTCACTGACACATTCTTATATTCATCACGTACAACTTACAATAACAGAACTCGTTATGATGAATACAACTATTTATTCACTGATTTAAACCCTTAAATTAGCCCACACAAGTGACACAGGTGACATTTCTCACTACTATTCGTTGAAATAATGGAATAACAAACTTTACACACAGTTTTTATTTTAATAGCGTGATCGTGTAATGTCATATCTACGGTGAACAACGGAGATTAGCACGCCACTGACAATTTTTACACTACTGTTAGACATTTATCGAAAGCGTAATAGCACTTTTTACAATTCAATCACGATGGAACACTGATAACTCTTGGCCGATATTTTTCAACCTTGTCAAACTTTGTGCATTACAACCACTGGCACTGTGATTATTATCAGTAGCTTAACGGGAGACGTCACGTTGAAAATAACACTATTTTGGCACAAAAATGTTCCTAGATGTCTCCAATCAGCGAGCAAAAGTTGCATTGACTGGAATTCACCCCATAATACAAGCACAGATAGTCCTAAACGACGAATTCTCCGGTACCTACGAATAAACGGATGAAGTTATTGTATATAAAAGCTAAGCGGACATCAGTAAACATCAAAATCCTTCTAATTGCATACTTAAATGAATGATATGCCGTCGATAACATCAACTTACAATTAACGTATCCCCCTTCCAATGGCCGTGGCTCAGACTCCTACCACGATGTTATTTAGGTATTATATAATTTTTGGTTTAACTGCTCCAGTTTTATATTTTATGCCCGCACTCAGATATTAATATTATAAATAATGCAAAATATGAGGGCTTCCAAGCCTCTATCGTCGGATATTTATCTTTAAATAGAAAATAATCAACACGTCTAACAAACGAAGCTCTCACAACTGCTGGCAACTATTATAAACAATCACAACAATAGCTTGGCGTGATGTTTAGGCACCTTTGACGTCATCGAGGCTTCGTCGGCAGTGGCTTGGGGGGTGAGGTAGTTTTTCCCGCGCTTTAAAATTCGTAATATTTATCATTAAATATCTCGCGAAGGAAAACTCAGATATACATGCGGTTTTCTTTGTTGTATTCAGAAAATAATTTTCTATCCGCCTGTGGAATAAAAAAAATTCATGCGAGTTCCCCATTAGTAGGAAAATCTAACTTGAAGGTTTATCGAATGTATATTTCCACTCCCTTATCCGTTCCGAGGAGCCTGTCCTCACTTTTTAAGCAATTCTGCGGTCGAATAAATGTTTCGAACGGTGGCAACGCGGTCTCAATTAATAAAATGAATGACGTCAATCGCTATAACTACGCATTGAATATTTTATTTTTCCGTTGTTCTAACCTTGCATGAATATACTCTAGGAATTAGTAGTCATTGGCGATTTTTACCTTTAATGAATACGCACACGTTTTTAATAATTATTTTTTGTTCTATTTTTGTGACCGGCTTGGCGTGTATGTGGGGATCCTATAACGTTCATGCTGTATACTGGTGGTAGTCACCCCCTGCCAAATATCCTAAAGGTGGCTCGCAGGGTATTATTATGTTGAAGTAATTTCTAAACATTCTATTAATTGGAATATCATGAAATGAGCACGAATGACATCATCGATTTTCATGCTGAAGCCTTTCTTCAGGTGTAAGTATTATACATTTTCTCAGATCATAACCAATAGTTTATTAAATCCAGCTTTGTTTCCTTTCATGGGAAGCAAGTAAGGGTCTTTGTGAAAGAAGATAGGTAGTTTATCAATTGTAGCTTTGAAATCCGTGCGTAGGTGCGTAGGTTGACAACAGTTTCGGGAGTCATGGCTCCCGAAACTGTTGTCAACCATAAACGACAGACGCGGCTGGAGAACCCGAAAATTAGCAGTCATCGTCAATTGTAGCTTTGTTTTATTCCATAGGAAGCAAGTGAACTTTTGGAAATATAAGATGGGTGGTATAGATGAAGCCAATGAGCTATGTATATCCTCGCAAAGAATATGTGAGCCAGAAGTTTCACGGGAAATAATGAGAAAGAGATTGTACTGTAGTCTAAATGCACGCTGTATTCTTCCGCTCTTAATAATTCGCCATGAGTTACCTGTTTATGGCGTTTTGTTATGGCTAATTCTCGTACTCTTATCATGTGCAATGTTTCCTCCACGCCAAAGAAAGTTGAGAGCTAACGGAGAGAGATGTATCAATTCGCCGCGTGAGTGACAGGCTCTATCAAGAGACTTTAGAATGTTCGAATCGTACTTGATTCAGAGGTCGCAAAAACTGTTAGCAGCATACATATAGCTTAACAAATTTTGTTTGGAGCCTCTAGAGACTCGAAGGCTGCGCGCTAGGCTTAGATTGCTCGAGCAATTGAGAATGGATGCCTTTAAGAGCGATACAGAGAACATCATATTAGAACCCTAATATATTTCCAGGTCCGACAGAAACGATAAATTAAGAGAGATATTTTGCTAAATTGATAGGTATAGGGATTCTATTGTCCTCCGGCTTTGATAAGTGCTTAGTGGAACATGGTGGGCGCATTTCTTTTTTTGTTAACGGCTGCGCCCTAATGCCACACGCCACGCCACGAAACGGCCTTTGGGGGAGCAGGTCAATGCAGATTTCATCGTATCCTGAAGATCGACTTGGCTACTGGCAATCGTATGTAAATCCCTTTGCGTGATGAACTCATTATTTTTTGATATTAGCTAATTTTTATCATCTTGTTTAGTGAAGAGTTTGATCTAGAGTGTAGCGCTTTACGGTGCGGAAACGTGGACACTGAGGAAAGAAGACGAGAGAAGATTGGAGGCGTTCGAGATGTGGGTATGGAGAAGAATGGAGAAGGTGAAATGGACGGAGAGGAAAAGGAACGACGAAGTTGAAAGAAATATGGTTGGCGAGGAGAGGCAGCTTTTAGATGAGATACGGATGAGACAGAAGGTATGGAAGGAGTTAGTGCTTAGCGGGGAGGGGATGTTGAAAATGGTGTTAGAGGGTAGAAAGTTAGGGAAACGAGGGAGGGGAAGGAAAAGAATAGGATTTATAGATAGATTGAAAGGGAGTAGGTCTTACAGTGAATTAAAGAAGGTAGCGCTGGAAGGAAAGGGAGGCTCCCATATCACTTCTTGAATACTCCATGGAAACCTACGTTAATCGGTAGAATACTATTATTATAATAATTACTACAGGTATCGTATTTCTAGTAATCATACTCGAGAAAATATTAAATATCAAGGAAATCTAGAAAGGAAAAGCTTTGTATGAGTATTTCGTTGGAATAAACTGATTGCCATATGACTGACTCAATGCTTGGCTCACGTATTCTTTGAGAGGATTATTATGACCTCCAAAAGTCAAAAGAATGGGGAGTGGAGAAACAAGAAGTCAAAAGAGATTGTGGAGCCATATCGGAATTCGGGCTGCAAAAACTTTGGAGATGCCGGGGATCGAACTCGGGACCTTTCACATGCAAAGCGAACGCTCTACCACTGAGCTACATCCCCAGTTGTTATGGAGGGAATGAGTAGGAAAATCTAACATGATGGTTTATCGAATATATATTTCCGCTGCCTTATCTGTTTCGGGTAACCTGTTAGATAGCTCATTGACTACATCCATACCGCCCAACTATCTTCTTTCTAAAACACCTTCCACTGCTTCCCATAAAAAAAAGGCTACAACTGAGAAACTATTGGTTCTGATCTGAGAAAATGTACCTGAGGAAACGCATTCTGCACGGCACGAGACGATGTCCTCTTCATTTCCCCCATAATGTTCCAATTAAATTAAATGTTTTGAAATTAAACATTGGTTCGACCGCAGAATTACGTGTGAGATAGTGAGGACTGGTTACTCGGAACAGATAAAAGTACATAAGGAGCGGATTTATAATCAATAAAAGTTCATTTTACATGTGTCCCATCTTTCCTGAATATCTGGGGTTGTAGCTCAGTGGTAGAGCGTTCGCTTTGCATGTGAAAGGTCCCGGGTTCGATCCCCGGCATCTCCAAGTTTTTACAGCTGTTATGTTTTAATTATCGCCATATTTTTCCAATCGTCACATGCCAAGACCGTTCAATTTGGAACCCAGGAGTCAAAAGAGATTGTGGAGTCATTTGTTTTTAAAAGCGGTGCTAATATCGATTTATGTATAATTGATGTCGACCAGTAATATATATATAAACAAAATGTATGATTAATGTCTACAAATATATATTTCTTTGGCAATGATGGGTCCGCATTCAATTTTAATTTATGATATTCCACTCCTTGGGCCACTATCGCAGTTTGTATCCTATGTCGATACTAATGAAGATTTTTATCGACATTGCTATCCTAAGTATCATGTACGTGTACGTCAAATTGTATACAAATGCGTTGGTTTAGCGTCACTAATTCTTGAAGTGAAACATTTTTATGTACAATCTACATCTACTATATAAAACCTTACGAACCATCTCTAAGGTGTTTGGCGGGGGTGCTTAATCGCTAACATGCAGAATGCGATTAGTACCACAAATGCGCACTTAATGGAAAAAAATGCTCACATTAGTGCAGAGAGTGTGAGATCCCACCAAGCACAAATGAATATTTAAAGCACAAGACTATAACACAAATATACTTGCACAGATATCTAAAATTTGCTTACGGTTTGTACTTAAAATAAAGTCTATCCATTCAAGGGTGGAATCAAACAAAGGGTTTACCGCGAAGAAATAAACGTCCAGAAATCTTGAAAAATAATTAAAAACAAACATAAACATGGAATGGAGAAATTATTTTTAAAAATTACGGGTGCAGAAACATGCAATCATACGTCCATCGTGTGTGTTGCGATTGATTTCGTGAATCAATGTCATGATTTGGCAAAATTTATTTCCTTTATCAGTCGCCTTCACCACTGCTCCAAGACCTGACATGCAACAGATTACCCTTCTATCGCAGACACGTATGAAAAAAAATAAATGACCGCCCATGCCTTTATCCGAATCTTTAGACGGATCGCCCCGATAAAAGTGTTGCTGGGAATAAATAATAATGTGTCTGGCGGTTGTCTGGGTCAGACTCACTTGTCGTATGGTTCGTGCTACCTCATTGGCATTCCTCTGAAGATATCGTGTTTGATTTCCATATCGTCCTTGCCCCATTTGACTTGCATTATGCCTCATACCTTCGAGTCCGCTCTGACTTTCCACTGAAACACCATGACTGTGCGATCATTTAAAACTAATAAATCTAGCCGAATTCATTCATTCGCGACGCAAAAATTGCGTTTTCTCCGATGACACCATTTGTTGTAGATGAATGCTCTGATAAAGATAATAATTCAAAAGTTGATGAAGAATTTCTCGGGATTCCCACCGTGTGTGGTATTGGATTAATTCTCCCAACTTTTCAATGGCTGAGTCTGCCATCGTCTTCAGGGATTTACTCTTAATGGTACTTTTTACGGTACTTAAAAGACCGCAAAAATAAAAATAATGAATTAATATATTAATAATAATTAAGTAAGGAAATTTTAGTACCGTAAAAAGTACCATTAAGAGTAATTCCCTGAAGACGATGGCAGACTTAGCCATTGAAACGTTGGGAGAATTACTTAACCCAATACCGCACCCGGTGGGAATCCTGAGAAATTTTTCATCCATCTATACACCGGGAAAATACTAATACTTTAATTCAAAAGTTACTTCCTATTGCAGTGGGATTACATTTCCTCTGAGGCACCATTTTTAGTCAACTGCAAAACTTTAAAACTTAGCATGTAATGAAGCTGGTAAGTATTCCTTGCGAATAATAGGGAAAAATATATGTGGGGGAGCCAGGCCGAACGATTGAGACGAGGCTGAAAGAGCACCGGTGGCATTTCAGATTAGCGCAACCAAAGGAGTCAGCTTTGGTGGAACACAGTATCAATGAAGATCATGTCGTTGGAGATGGGGAGATGCAAAAATTGCCGCTCGCAACAGTACTGGCACCCCATAATCAAGGAAGTCAAATAAATAATCGTGACACTGGCTTTCATCTAAGCATTTCTTGTATATCTGCAATCCTTTGAATGAAAAACATTAGGGAAAGTACAGAAAATATTTCAAAAGAACATTAGTCGATTAGACGACACCTCTGAACTTCATTGTTGTACTCGTCAAACGGTAAATTCGGTTCACTGTGAAATGCTACCCTGAGATAGAAAAGCGCTTTAATAATGGAAAACAATTTTCGCACAATTGTGCATTGCGGGTGACTCCCGTAAAAGTTATCACCGTGGCTAGTCCCGGTATACTTAAATTCAATAAGTCTTCATTCCGAAACACCCACCAATACGACATTATTAACCTGGTGTATAGCCCGAGAAGAATACCTGAATGAAAGTGGAAGTTTAAGATGGCATGGGAGGAAACGTGCCAAGAAATTATGACAAAAAGCTACATATGAAAGCCTCGAACCCTGGTCTCCCGCGTTGAGGACGAATGCCTTATTAATAAATTCAACCAATTCCGGTGTGATATAGTGGAGGTTCGACTAATTGAAATAAAAGGTGGTTGCAATTTTCCAAAATTGGTCTTGATGATGAGATGAAATTACATCTACATCCACAAGGTATCCGAGCTGTACCAGGGTGTGCGGCAGGGGGTGATTCCACACCAGGCATGCAGCACTAAACCTAGCCCCTTAGCCATCCCAGAAATGCGCTCCCTTGCCGGACACAGGCCAAGCACTCGGAACAACGACACCCTGTCGGACCAGAAACTAGGAGAAAGCTAAGGTTACGGACATACTACCACATAAATAAAACTGCATGTTAGTGATAGAAAAATGAAAATGAAGCGTAGTAAGTGATTCATGCATGAGTTATAACATACTAAAAAGAATCATGTATATAATTAGGATTCGCAGATATAATTATATATATTAACTACACATGCAGAGACTACACATCTACATCAACATGATACCCAGCGAACCACCTGTAAGGTCCTTGGCAGGGGGTGATCAATCACCAGCATGCAGCATGCAATTGGACTCCCACATACATACCACACGGTACAAAAAACGTCACGCATACTAACAAATTATACTACCATATGCTGTTAGAAATAATGAATAAAGTTTCTTCTCCTGACCTTCCTTATTATAACAACAATGTAATGTTTATGCTCTTATGAAGAGCATAAACATTACATTGTTGTTAGAAATAATGATAAAATTAAGAAACATGCATTAAGTTTTATATAGGTTAGTAGGCTACACTACAAGTTATCTAATCTATTAATGAGTTTTACCGCTGCCGTTATAATCTCTCATTGATCGTGGAAAAAAAGACATTCTGAATCTGTCTGTTCTTCAGTATAGCTCTCTTATTTTATTTATATGTATTATCTGATCTTCCGTAGTACGTTGGCGTCCGCAAGATATGGTTAACTTCGTCAGAAAAAACACTGCTCTTGAATTTATCTAAATGGTTTAGTCTATTTTCCAGTCTACGGTCTAACAGAGATTCCCATCATAGTTTATCTAAGAGGTCAGTTACACTAACAAGACAATCGTAACGACCTTTCACATACCTGGCAGCTCTTCTTTTCACGCGTTCTAACTCTGTAATTAAGCCTTTCTCATGAGGGTCCCAAACACTGGCAGCGTATTCTAAACGGGCCCTAACGATGGAAAAATTAGCGAATTTCTCACATATTTTACCCAGTCAAGATTAGTCCAAGTCAAGCTATCCCATTGCTGAACTAACATTTTTTCGGAATTTCTGCCTTATTCATTCAGTTTTTATTATGCAAAAAAATATGTCTCAGAACACTGAAATGATAAATACTGTTGCCATTTACCTCGGGTCTAAACGGTCGTGAGGTAAAATTAACGTATTTCTGGATGATTGTCCGTACATTTCGATTAACTGAATCAGCTGATGTTACTTCCTCGCATTATTATTTTAACAGCAAGCCCTCTCCCTTGAGCTTACCGACCTGGATAGAGGTAACTCTAAAAAGGGATGAGGAGAAACCAACTAAACGACACGGTTAATTAGGCAAAAATATTCACGGCACATGTACGCATTCTCCCGGACAGCTGCGCAGCAAATCTTAACACCTTGCAATGGGCAGCAGGTGCTGGTGGGAATGGGAGTTCTGACGCACGCGCTGACGGATGCATGCCGAAGCACTTCCCGAAAACCATGCACGCATGAAATTGGCTCACTCTTGGAGCTTCCGGGAACCTGCTCTTGCTCTTGCCTTCTCCTCTGGATTTCACTTTTTCCTTGAAAGGCGCTCATTACTCGACGCCTATGGTGATGCGTCTGTTTTCCTTTCCTGCTTCCGCTGTTTTCGCTGAAGCTCAGCACCACCTGCGCGGGCGATATTCGCGAATCCAAACGAAGTGTCTTGACGATATGGGAGCATTTGGGCGAGGAACAATATATCTGCCGAACCTCTAGCAAGTATATTCAGAGATTTGGTGTTCCCAGATGACATTAAAGGTGAAGTTAACTTACCGTCGTGTTCTATCTATTTATTTCTTTATTACTTGTTATTCATGTATATGTCTATCCTTGTTAATATGCTAACGTAGTTTATCCTTGGTACGTTAATATTCCATAGTGTATTGTACCGTGGTGACCTGACGGCGGTTTTACGGGTTTCCCGTCGTCCTTAGGGTAAATTCTAGGCCAATACCACTCCCGTACCAGTGTTCAACCCCAGTAGTGCTGAAGAGGCGTATGCCTAAGCAGTTCCGAGAGATGTATATTTTGTTATCATGTTACTTGTTATATATTTCATATTTTATTTAATGCTGTTATCTCGCGGAAATAAACCTTTGAACTTGAACTTGCACCTACATGTACACAATACCCCGCAAGCCGCCTAAAAGGCGTGTGGCAGGGGGTATTAGGACACCAGCCGTTTACAGGTAAAAAAATGAAGTGTTCTAACGAAGTTGGGACTAGCGTTTATTAAAGTCCTTTATGGTTCGGGGGAAAAACGAATTACCGTATCTATCCGTTCGGCAAAACATCTCTCTTAATTTATCGCTTCTACCGGACCTGGAAATATAGTGTGGCTCCAATATTATGTTCTCTGTGTCGCTCTTAAAGATATCCATTCTCAATTGTTCAAGCTATCTAAGCCTAGCGCGCAGCCTCCGAGTCTCCAGCGGCTCTCAGCCTTATTCGTTTAACATCTGGGTAACACTGTCGGTACGCCCGTAGCAGTTTTTGACGAAAAGCGCAGCCTTCCTTTGTATTTTATTCAGTTCGCGGATTAAGTCTTTCTGCACCCGATCCCATACGCTCGCTGCATATTCAAGGTGCGGTCGGACGAGAGCAAAATAGCACCTTTCTTTCACTTTCTCATCCGAAATTCTTCCCACAATACCCTTGACGAATCTTAATTTCTTCAGGGCTATGCCGCAAATATTCTTTACATGTTTCCCCCACGTGAGGTTATCGTAACTCCCAGGTACTTCACTTCGTCTGTTGCCTTTATGTCAATACCATCCACTGCATAAATATGGTTAAAGTTGGACAAATTTCGCAAGAAATGTACAGTCATGAATTTGCTCAGATTAATTTAGAGTTCGAGGCAGAAGTGTTATGGTAGATGAGATGACGAAAGGTAAATAAAAGAAATAGACGGCACATCAAAGAGATAAAGAGATTTAAAATGGCGCTCCATCCTAGGACTATCAGGTGGTATGTTATGGTATTTGGAGGAGGCGACCGACAGCTGATTTAATTTGCGCCATGAGGGAAGGGTAGGTAAGGAAGGGTGGAGAGAAACCCGGCGTCGGCGCCAAGGGGACCACGGCTTAACGTCCCATCCAACGGACGGTGTGCTGTACTTGGAAGTGCCCTCCACAAGGCACTCAAGTACGGATCGGAAAGTCTCTGAAAAATCCGTATCACCAACGGGCTTTGAACGCAAACAGGCTGGTTCGGATGCCAGCACTGTTGCCACCATACCAACCCGAACCCCTAGGACTCCGAGTGATTTAAACAGGTGCGCCATCAATGTAATTGTCCGCTACACTCGATATATCGAACAGTTGCATGTATTTTTTTTTCTTTTTTTCCATTTTATGGTTTGGTTTTGTTGCACCTTGTTTTCCTTTTCGGTTGCCAACTAGTTTCATGCAGCTGCTTGGATATTTCTCCACTTAATAACTTTGGATTTTTTTGCTCGGTTGGCGTCAACTTTCAATGAGCCATGCATGGGGTCACACCCGGCATGTTTATATGTTATTGCCTTTTTTCGATGAGTACGGCGTGGCAGCGTATTGCATGCTACATGTTGGTGTACACTCACCCCCGCCAAACACCCTGGAGGTGGCTCGCAGGTTATTATGAAGATGGAGGCACCTGACGGTCAAAAGTCGAAGCTTGATTTTTGTTTTAACTGTTAAGTCAAAATCAGCATGGATTCCGAAAAGGTAGGTGTTGCGAGGCTCAGCTAACCTCTTCCTAAATGGCATCCTTTTTTCTGGAGAGAGACACGTTCAAGTATACGCGATATTTTTAGATTTAAAAAAATCTTTCGATAAAGTCCCGCACGCGAAATTATTAGTTAATCTAGAAAAACATTCAATCCAAATTTATACGCTGGATTAAGGATTTTTTAAACAGCCGCGAACAAATGGTACCGTTTGTTCAAATACGGCGCAACTCACATCCGGTGTACCTCAGGGAAGTGTCATTGGTCCCTTATTAATCCTTTTGTATTAAAATGATATCACTACTGTTGTGTTAAGTGAAATTCGACTTTTGGTGGACGATGCAGTGCTTTACAGGGATGTAAACAACGAATCCCGCAGAACCATTCATTCGAGAGATCTCAATGCTTTAAACGATTGGTGTGGTACTTGGCAATTAGAGTTAAGACTAAAAAAATGTGTAGAAACGAACTTTTGGTGAAAGAAATATTTTCCCAGCGAAACTTTTAAACGTTCTTTTCTATTCAGACTTCCTTCTTCCATTAAGTAACTCCTATAGCAAATGTGTTCCAAATTTTGATCCTTTTTTTCATCCCTCATCCATCTTGCACCATCACTATCGTAATTTCCCCCCTATTCCTCACACCACCCGATGAAATTTACTGTTCTTTGTCATTTATTTGTAAATACTGTTGAATATTTTTTGTTCATTATTGGTTACGTTGCTTAATATTATTAACTTGTTTCTCCTGTTATTGTGAGTCCTCTGTAATTGGTCTCGTGCTGTTTTTGGACTGAATTAAATAAATAAATGAATAAATAAAATAAATAAAATAAGCTGAAGTTAGCATTTTGAAAGAGATAAACGTACAAAGATTGGCGACATAGATAGGCTCAATAGTAATATTATTTCCGAAGAAATGGGCTCCAGCATCCTCATCATTTTTACCATTGAGTTTGGTCAATTATCACTTCTTACTATCTACCGATTTGATCGATAGATTTTTCTTCCTCATAGGAAAATCTACTAAAATTGGTAGCATATTAATTGCGTAAGCTTGGTTTCGCTGATGGTAGGACCTGCCCGCCTTGTGACGGTGCAGGATTCCTCGTTCCCTCCCCTTCTTCCCCGTCCTACCCCTGGAGGCGTCGTCGGGCTCTCATCGCGGCGGCGCCTCCTTTCCTTGTTCCTTCCCGTCCTTTCCCTTCTGGTGGTAGAGGAGAAAAGCTGATCGCTTATAGTCCCTGCTCCAGGAGTGTATCCCGCGAGCCCGTCCTAAGGGTTTCGTTCCCACTATCACTTCTTACTAATTTCAGTTGGAGAAAAGAATCAAGTAATATCATGGAAAATTACGCCTAATTGCAGGTAAAGGTTTGCGAGTAACTAAATTTGTCACCTCAGATGATAAACTGTTCTTGAAATATAGATGCAGGGAAAGAAAATAGACCGTGACATTATATGTATATAAAATAAATAAATAAAATAAAACGTGTGATTGCGTTTCCTCATCTTCCTCCCCCTCCGGGTGGAGTGCGTCGGACGAAAATCAACCCTTCAACCCCCTCCCTCCCTCCCTCTGGACCCACCCCCACCCCCCCAATGCAATCAGGACGGAATCATGGGAAATGCTTCTTGGCGCCACCTTCTTCTTCTCCTCGCCCGCGTTCACTCATTCCCGCGCGGAATGCGGTACATTTGGCAACAGCGCAGGACCCACCCACCCCATTCCTCATCCTTTTGTCGTTCAATGCACCCCCTCAGCTTCTCCCCTCTCCCCTCCCGCTGCAGCCATGGACTCCCTCCAGAACAATCTCAAGCGCGTTGTTTACATTTGTGGAAGACTTAGAGGAGGGCATGTAAAGAATGCACTCATGCCCAACTTGGTCCTCCCATCAATCTGTACAGATTAGGCTGCGGAGTATGATGACGGGGAACGGTCTCTGATACATTAAGCCGGTATCTGGCGAATCAACTATATTATGGAACTCACTGCATGTTTTGTTTTTCTTCCATACTTCTAACATTGCATGGATTTGCCATAAAGGCCGTTTTACACGGGGCACGGAATTGCACAGGTTAGAGCTGCATTTATTTCTTAAATGGCGAGGAATCGCGCGAATGCATGAACGAAATTAGAACAGGGGCTATTTTGCCGTCTCGCATCCACGCATTCTCGCTTGTGTTCTAGCAATTCACCGCTTTACACGACGCATTTTTGATTGCGCCTTCGCACGTACGTCAGATTGCGCAATTTCGTGTACCGTGTAAAACGGCCTTAAGAATTACTGACCATTGGTAATTTTTATTTTTGCATGAATATGCACGCATTTTTTCTAATATGCGTAATATTTCTACGACTGTGCAGGGTGCATGTGGCAATCCTCCTTCATGCTGCACGTTGGTGATTGGTCACCCCCTGCCAAACATTCGAGAGGTGGCTCGCAGGGTATTATGTAGATCTAGATGTAGATTATAGGACAATAAATTCTTCACGGAATTTCATCCGGGTAATCTCCCCCAATATAGGCTATTTAATCGATGAAAACATCTATTTTCCACGAGATTGTATCCGTTTTTGGTATAATTTGCAGTTATTAAACTATTTACTCTGATTATCACGCAACATCTGGGGAGATAAATTTAGTGAATAACAAAATCTCTGTTTACTTCCATGAGCATATTTCGACGACAACGAGCATTTATATTATGTTGGCACCTAACTTTTGTCACAATATCCCATTGCCCATCTTCCATAAGTCAAAGGGTCAGAAGGTTATTCATTTAAGAAGTGTCTCCGGTCATTGAGTATACGGCGATCAGCTAAATTTGCAATGCCAAGAGAGGATCTAATCTTATTGTGGGAGAAGTTACGAACAGGCAAGTTGCGATAACGGACAATGGAAAGGAAAACATTTACTTCAAAGTTTACTTTATCAAAAGATTTTTCGAAATCCACGAAGCAAGCATACACGTTACATTCGGTAAAAAATCTAGTTAGTCATATTTAAGGGAAAAGAAATTGAAGTAAGTCACTCATTTCGATTACGGGGTTTTGGAGGGTGACCTTCCCTTTAAAATTCGCCTCATTTCCGCTCCGTGAGTGGACGAATTTCACCCCCACCCTCCCCATGAAATAATTAAGTCCATCCCCTTCCTCGTGCAAAGCAAGATTTTCCCTGGGGCCACAATTTGGCTAAAATTTTAACGGCTGTAATCCACTTTTACATGGCTCCGTGACCTTTCCCACCGACTGCAACCTTGTCCCGTTGGAAAGGTTGACCCGCTCGTGTGACACAGGGAGCTGGACTGGCGATTGCAGTTTTCATTACTGCTTGATGCGACACTCGTAACTAATGATGGTGTCAGGTGTAAAATTTTCACAATTGATATCCGGGAAAATTTTAATGAGTTTGTACATCTAAGACTTCCCCGAAAATTTCAAGATAGACAATTATCAAATTAATAAATCGACGGGCTATTTTTCCTAATTATTTCATAATAATTCGCCGGCCTCCATTGTAATGGGGTAAAGTCCTCGCCTGCCGAACCGTAGATCGCGGGTTCGAATCCTGCCTGGGTAGGTGGTCCCTGTCCAGGGCATGGATGCTTGTGTCGTGCTTTGTTGATCCTCCGTTATAAAGGCCTCTATAATGGGTGTCATGGAGCCTGAACGCCGTTCTGGTAATAGTTGACAAAAGACATAATAGTGAATTAACACTTGTATCATTTTGTTGCTTCGAATTATAATATATACATTCGAAATCAAAACAAAACATTTTGTAATTAAATTTAAATCGCAATTTTTCATAAAAAACATACAGAGTAATATATTTCTAATAAAAAAAGGTAAGGAAAGTGCGTTCCGGAACGGCAAATTTTGCCATGACGTCACTGGCCTCTATGTGCTGTTTACGGGGAAGTTGAAAATAAAAAATAAATAATAACGGCTAGTGGTCTCGATGCAACTCGTGTCAACATCAGGTAACTTCATCTCAAAACGTCTTGTTGAAATGTTGAATTGTTTTTCATTTTCAGTTAAGTTAGTTTTAACGTCCACCAAGCCGTAATTTATACCTTGACGATGATGTTCAGGCTGCCTAATTAGTCACTCAAGTACTTACTCTCCAATGATTGGCGGATATCTTCGGACCTGAAGAAGCAAACTGCAACGTTTGCGAAACATGTCGTCGCCTGAGATGAACAGACGCGGTAGAGAACCTGAAAGCAGCCAATCTTTCGGCACCACTCTGCGGAAGCCTTCTTTCCAACGACTTTACTCTCCAATGTTTCCCTTTCTCAGGCATTGCCTCCTCTAAAAGTAAATCATAAAAGGAGGCTGTCATATAGGCCACCCTATTACTTTTTTTCTGGAAATTCAGGACAAAACAGATTAAACTATGTTCGGAGAAAAAAGTTATCTGAGATCTATAAAAAATATCGCCACACATAAGATATCGCCGCCGAGGTGCGTGGGTGTGAGCGTGTTTTTCTTAATTTTATAATTTTGTCTATTTCTTGTGCGTGAGTGGGTCACTGTCGTAAGCGAGAGCTTCACAAACCTGCGTGAGTGAGTGCGTGTGTCCCACGCGGACATTTGTTCCTCGGAGCGTGGTGCGTGAGTGAGCTGCGCGATTGTTTTGTTTCATAGTGTTTTAGCTTGTTTTCCGTGTATCACCCCCCCTGTCAGCCTTGTAACTTCCCATCCCCCACTTTGCCCACCAAAGAGTACGGCATTGGGGAATTTATTTTCTTTCAATATCGCCACATATCATAAAAAATAAAACCTTTCGTAGAAAATTTGCCAGTCTTATTCATTTAAAATCCCAGACTTCCACCGAATGAAGTCGAAACATGTGTTGAGAAAATTGAGTGTGTATGCACTCCATTTTCTACTTTTCTGCAAATTTAGTCATAAAGTTCGCCACGATGAAAGACAAAATATACGACCGGTTGAGCGGTAGCGAAGCGTTCCCTAAAAAATAAATAAGTTTCCCTGTGCTCTCTCCGACCCCTAACTATTTTCTCTCTGTGCCGGGCGACCGGAGAGGGGTCGGACTTGAGTTCACAGGTGCGATGACCACATCTCGCTTCCATTAAATTGACATTAGTTTGGCGACCGTGCGGTGGGAGATAATGGAGTAAGTTAATTAGCCGCTGCCGCCCCTTATGCAGAGTGCTGTTACGGTCCTCACGCAATACGGGCTGCACTTCTGGTGAATCGGTGGAGAGCTTTTCGCGAACTTTATCAAAATTTTCACGGAAACATTATCAATTTCATTAACTCGCCTCCAGGGATACGGTCTCACTTAAAATTTTCCTGCTTCACTTTAAAGGGCTCGCGATATAGGGAAATGAAATTCACTTGGTATAAAACAAGAAGTACACAGCTAACGTGGCCTTCCATCTCCACGCCCACCTCTCTCATTCACCACTGTTGAAATCTTTGACTTGCACAAAAGTTTGCATTGATGATGATAAAAAATTACGGTCGGTGTTAATAAAAACTTCAGCGTGGAACGAACAAATTGAATTTTATTTCCCTCATTCGGTTCTGTTCCCTTCTTTTTCTCTTCTTTCACCGTGGTATTACGTTACTACGGTTAATACCAAAACTTTTTGAGTCCTTCAGTAATTTCTCTTTCCATAATGGTACCCTTATATGTAAAAACTCTTCTCGGGATACCGCGCGGTATCCCGAGAAGAGTTTTTACATTTTGTTCGCCGGGAAAGTGTTAAATGGTACCCTTATAGTTTCCAAAAATGCATTCATATGGCTATATAGTTCTTGCTTTAGGAAGCATTTCGCACCCGTCCAATAGTAATCACTGTCCAATTATATGCTTAATTTGGCCTCCAAAGGTTTACAATTACTTCTATATCTACAGTATGCATTGCATGTCATCTCTAGGGTGTAGTATGGGTAACACCAGCATGCATATCCAAGAGGATACCTACATGCACACTATACGGCCATAAAAGTATTAGGAATAATAGAAAAATACATACACATTCATGTAAAGGCAAAAACTGCCAACGATATAATGTATTAGTAATTTCTATAGTAAACCTTTGCAATGTTAGAACAATGGAAAAATGAAAACATACAATGAGTCGTCCTATCGGGTGACGCGATTACTTTTATAAATAGAGAAATTATTGCTATTCCTGACAGTACAAGGAAGGAATGGAATTTAAAATATCTATGTTTTGCGGCTTAATTTCTTTATTTTCTTCTCGTGATCACGGCAACCATAGTACGACCGTAAACGAAGGATTTTTCGCCTCTGAAAATATCTTCTCAGAATTAACTAAGTAAATCTAGCCTACACATATCTCTAGACTCCTGTAAATACTCCCATTCTAACCTGCCAAACATATTGCACTTTGTAATGGGTGTATCCGTTACGCTTTTAGGGGTTTCGTTTCTTTAGCATATGTTAAAGGGCTTTTAAACGGCATCTCTTTCCTTGTTTTCATACTTTAGTTTCTAAAAGCCGTACGTGTTCAGTTTCTTCAACCATAAGCGTGAATGGTGAATATTTTTCATAGCAACGAAAACACTATCATAGACATTATAATTAATAGCTGGTCATAAGTATTTGGCTCTTAGCCCTTATTTTACCCAAAACATTTATAGCCTCGCAGATAGTTCCTCAAGTTTATCTCAAAGTAATTTACACCAAGTTGAGAAACTCTGAAACAAGGAACTCCTGAAAAGTCTATACATTTTTGAAGCAAAATATGTGAACTTTAGTGCTCACGTATGGTCAGATTTTAATTTTAATGTCAGTGACAGTGCCTTCGTTGCTCTTCAAAATATTAACCATTGATGCCAATGGCTAAAGTAACTGAAAATTTGTAGTTTTTAGAGACTGAAGTGCAAAAACAAGGAAAGAGAAGTCGTTCAAAATCTCTTAAAGATATGGCAAATAAACTAAACCCCCAAAAGTGTAATGGATAGACCCATTGCAAAGTGCTGGGTTTGCAATATTTCAGGCTAGTTAGGATCTCAGTTTAGCACTCAGTCCATATTTATTGCTATTATTTCAACAAACGAGACGTAGCCTCAAGGACCTCTATTCTTAAAGCTCTCTGGGTTCGGTCATAGCTTTCGTTCGCCGCGTCCACCTCTCTTGTTTTTCTGGGTAGACGTTCGTGAGTGAAACACCGAATGAATCAAGTCTGTGGAAATGAATAGCTAAGATGGGGAGGTCGTGCTCTTTTGTGTACTCGCACACAACCTGGCAATTCTCATAAACCCTGGCTGAACGCGAATTGCACCACACTCTCTGTCCCCGCACACAATAGACTCCATTCAGATTCAGCGCCCCCCGACAACACCACCACCGCCACCTAATATCCTCCTCCCCTCTCAGCCCAGCGGAGTTTTCTGCGATTTACGAAGCGGAACGACGCCACGCGCACGCGCTGACATCGGCGCGTGCTTGACCACGGCGGCGCGAAGCGTGTCCGGCGACAATCAATTTCACGTTGCCAAGGATTCTGTCTTGGGCGAGCAAAATTATTGCGCCGTGGTTGGATGAATGGGACCGGACCGGTGGATCTTGAACGAATGTGTTTTATGGTCGAGTTTGAGGCGAAGAAAACGATGTTGGAGCATCATCATAACGATTGTGCCTCCTCGGGGGGGTTTACCCCCTCGTCTGCAGTCACCTAGCGACGGGGAGGTGAGCATTTAATAAATTTCGGGAGTGGGGACAGCGAGGAAATGGAGATTTTTTTTTCTGCAGACGAAGTTGTGGAGATATTTTCGATCCTACCCACGTAAATCCTACCTTGTTATTCGATAATCCAATCTCAATCCTTGTTTGGGAGTGACGTCTTCAAAGTATTAACACTGAATAATGTGACGGAAAAGTGAGCAAACTTGCCATATTCCTCTCAATATACAGAGGGTTTTAGCAGGAATCTGAATTACTTCAGGAGGTGGTATGAGAGATACATTTAAAGGACTAGGTAAAGCATGCGAAAATTTCACCGTTTCTCTCTATCCGGGAATAAGTATGTGAAGGAAACGGTTTAATTGGGATTTTAAATAGATAAGGTATAAAGTACTGTCTTTATGCTTTTTTCATGCAAAAATATACAAAACATATGAATAAAATACAGGCAGGAGAGTTTGGTACCAGTAGGAAACAATCATGATGTCCGTTACTAAAGAAAGGAACGCATTTTACAAAACTTTTGTAACTTTTTGGTTATGAGTTTCTTTAATACGAAAATAAATATGACGGAAAGTGCGAACTCGATGAAAAAAATGCGCGAAGTCGAACACCTCGAGCGAGTAATCGACCTAGAAATCGATGCAAATCGTATGTTCCACACAAAAATGGCGAAAATGAATTTTTTCGAGTAGGATATTTTTCAGAATTAAATTATGAATTAACCAAGAGGGTTACGTGAAAAAGAGAGTAGACCGTGAGGGTGCGAAGTTTTTTCATGGAAAATTCAAATGTGTGTATGCCAAAGTATCAAGTCCGAAATGGAAAATTCTAGTATCTCGACAATGTATAATCGGAAATAGTTTATTCCTAGGAAATAGTGAAAATTGAGATTGAGATTGTATTTTTTAAAGAATCCGGTGAATTTACGTTAAAAAATTATACCTCATTTATCGCTGTAGTTGCAGTATTAACGGAGCATATACGGAATTACAGAAAAAGACCGTTCTGTAAAAATATATGTGATTGTTTGTCCAACTAACATCGGATCGCAACTCCTTAGTTACGGAGCTTTGGCAACGCAAACTTTTTTTGGATGCATTTCGCAGTTTACTTGAAAACGGTTTTTCATGGGTAAGTAATTCCTATGGTAAAGCCATGCAAATTGCTCAATGATCTTGCTCAAATTGCTCTTGATCAATGGAAAAATAAACACATGCAATTAGTCGCTCTAGCGAGTGACGCCATTCATTTTTTTAATCGGGCTTAATAGCACGAGGAAAAATCGAAATTTAAAAATTCTCTTTTTTGTTGTATTTTTTCCTGTATCTTCTTCTAGTGATCACGTCTAGCATAGTGCGATGGTAAGCGAAGTATATTTTTACGTCGACCGAGAAAAAATCATATCCAATATTAATTTAATTCTTAATTTAGCCTATTTAAAAAGGTTGGCTATCATGCCAATGGTATTACACGCTCCACTTGTCAAACAAGGAAACAAGACTTTTTTTTAGAAAATCCTTCTTTTCTCCGAATTGGCTTTTAAAGTAAATTTTGCCTACACTTTGTTTTAAGTTCCTCAAAGATTCCCATCCTAACTCGCTTGATGAATTGGAAACGCTGCACTTTTTATCGTAACAACAGCTCATCACGAATCTGGCCGCCCAGCGGTTCTGAGATTATCTCTCTGAAAAATAGTTTATCACGGAAAATTGCAAAATTAAGCGTTCATTTTCGATAAAAAACGCGGGAAAAAATCTTCTATTCGCCCCTCGTTTCCTCAAAACCTCAAGGAAGTTTATCGTCATGGTTAATCCTTTTACTGCCAGCCCATTTCAGGTGGGATGTACGAAGACTTCCAAGCCTATTTTCCGGAATTAGCAACATTTCAGATTTAAACATTTTTCAGCAACGTAATTTTATTTAATACGTCTAGATTTTTGTTCCCAATTCTTAAGATATATTTATATCTTATAACCGTAGATAGATTATGGGGGTTTACATAAATTACAGTCGTTGAAAAGGCCACAACCACGAAGAAAAGTGAAATAATTCGGGCCGATAAATCGGCCCCTGGCAGTTTTCACTCAACCAGCGAGGGCCGATATATCGGCCCGGTGGCATTAAAAGGGTTAAAATAGTTGACTGATGGCTTTTTAGGTCAACTAATAATAGGAGATGGGAACAAATACAATTAATACATGCTTTAAGCATGCGTCAACTGTATCAGAGTGACCCCCCCCCCCCCCCCCCCCGTTATTTTAGCATAATTTTATTATAGTCTTGCTGCTACGACGGAGTAAGTTCTGAGAAGCATGATCGAGGCAATTACGTCTTCAAAACTGCATTTCACGAGTGAAACTACATCAGACGTAGCAATACTACCTCCCATTCCGCAAGCCCATGTTACAGCGGAAACGATAACGTTGTCCACCCCTAATGGCTTTGGCTTTTCTAACCATGAAATCAGCCGCAACCTCATGGTCGTCGCATTGAAGAGTGGGTACGCCTGTCCAATAGGTCTTAAAGGACCAATTATTATTGAGCCACCAATTCCCCAACACAAGTTCTTTCTTTCACATTATCATCCATCATAAACAATTGAGATAAAGTCATTGATTCCCGAGTTTACTTCTTGAAATGGTGTCATGATAGAACCCGAAATAAACTTTGTTACATTCCACACAGTTTTTATCGAAAATTCTACCTTTCGACCTTTTCAGATTATTGCCAAGGGGTAACAGGTAACTTGCACCTCTTGATAACGGCCTGAAAAGGTCGAAACCGGTAGAGTTTTTTTAAATAAATCCTGCGTGGAATATATAACAACAGATTATATTTTTATTTCTATCGCTGGGGTAAAAACCTAGAATTTACCACCATAAAATATTAATAAAAAATAATTATTTTCGGAAACTAAGTTCTGGAAACTCTTAAGTTCAGAGAATTGATAGCTGACTAAAACACTTATTTTTTCACGGAAGTGTGGGTAAATGATTGGAAACCTTCAATAATATATTAATTCCTTTTTTTTCAATTTTACTCGTCACCCTTTCATTAATATACCACAAATGAAAGAGATTTTGCAAGTAACACTTAACACTACAAGGACCACAGTTGTATGGCTACTTAGAAGCATCATTGACCGTCATTTTGACTGGTAGTAATCATTTTAAATATTTCTTCGTTCGCGTTTAAATTAATTAAATACAGCCTTTTTATTTATCTATAAATACAACCAAGTATTTTTACACATCATTTCACAATAAAAAACTTAAAATGAACAACGGTCACGTCGCTCCTTCTTTCCTTGTCCTGGCCTACCACATGCCACTCAGTATGAGAGATATGCTGCTAATGTCCATTCAAAATGTAATAAATAATGCTAAATTTGTAAATGTGCTAGCTAAAATATCAAAATGGCCAGACATAATATAGTGCAGCGATTTCCAAAATAAAACACGCATTACTGTTACAAAGAAAATAGGAAAGCTAAACACGTCCTTTTGACGGCTGCTGGTCTTTTAAGGTAGTCAGGCGGTATAACTCCATTTCTATTAACTGAATAAATTAAATTATATTTAAACGGAATACGTACCATAAAAAATAAGTTATAGTCGGAAAAAATTAAGACGGCAGAAAAACAATTCTAGGCTATATGATTAAGTAAGTGGACTTTATAGGTCTGGTCCTTCTAGTGCAATAGACCTTATATACTCTCATACAGGACGCGTTTCAACGCTTCCGCGTTATTTACGAGAAAGAAATTTATTTGTGTGAAATAATCGACACGCGTTTTGTGACTAAATTTTTTCAGTAAAAGTCGCAAAATATCTTTCGTTTATGATTGAGCGTTTTAACCTCTTCTCACCTGAAGCAATCAGTTTCATTAATAGAAATATGTTCATTGCAAAATAATCATGTGAGCATTCCAGCACTTAGCAGCCGAATTGTGAGAGATGCAGTGAGAGTCAGCCAATTTTTTAACCAACGCAAGGAATTTCCATTCATATATCCAATATCATTAATCCGCACCATATTTATTAAAACAACACGTATACTAATCATATGTGATGTATCATTTGGACTTGATTTATATTGTCATTGATTTATATATCTGGTCATCCATCTCTTCCCAGCATTTCTATTGTTAGATATTGGGCTTGCGGAATTGATCTTATTTTCATGACCTACCGTCATTGTTTATGTTGATTTAGATTACACTCAAATTATTTGAATGGATTTTCTTAAATACATATTTGATACACAAAATAAGTGCATGACACGCATTTGGATGGACTTATTATGGAATGATTTCCATAACCTACAAAAAGAAATACAATATGCTACATAGCACATTTAGCATATTGTATTTCTTGCTGTTGAATAATCACCCTCTTCAGAACACCCTTGCTGTGGTTTACAGAGCATTATGTCTATGAATAGTTATTTGGGTATGAGTTTAGCATAAACATGTGTTATATATTTATTAATGGCGAGATATAAATGATTTATTGCATGTTTCTTTCAATTTATTTAGGTCTATCCTGGTGGAAACAAGGACTAGACTCATCGCGACACCTTGATCCCAGTCATTTACTTCTGAGAATGGAAGTCTTTCGGGCCTTCTTCCAGATTGATTCCCAACCACCTTGATGACGTAACCAGGTAGATGTTTATATTAGAATTTTAATTTTATACTTACGTGGGATATAGATGGAATTTTATTCCAAAATATTGCCTATTCAGGAGATGAAATAACTTATTTTCGATATGTGAGGAGCTCTTGCTTTTGTTCTCTCTCAAAACTTTCTATTTAAAGTTGAAAACAGATTTGATTTATTTCTTTTACCTGACCCAGATGAGGCCACAATCCGGCCCCCCTTCATCTGGGCCTCTTTGCAAGGTTATAAATACGGAAATAAAGGAATACAGGCATTAGTAAAAAATTAATATGATGGTAGATAAATTTATATTATTATGTAGTTAGGCCACGTTGTATTTTTTTGCCAGCTGTCGGATCACCTTCGTACTTGAATTCAGTCGCGTCTCTGGTCATCCGACAGGGCGTTAAATGAACGGGAAAAAGTACAAATAAAGGATCCCGCCATACGCGAGGGCCTATGGATTGGGACCAGAAATTTGTTTCCTCCATGTCGCGTGTTCCACGAGTGGATATCGCTGAGCAGAGCCTTGCTGTTGTGGATGAAGGAATGAACACGGTGCTTCCAAATTTTCCACCCGGTTTGCAGCACTGCGAGTGTTCGACACTCCTTTATTTTCAGCCACCCCTCACGAGCATAAGGGGGGAATGGGGGTGGAAGAATAGACGCAATAATTGTAATGTAGGTTCAATGGGTGTTTTTAAATAAAGAAGGTTTGTAGACATGAAAATTCCCATGACATTTGATATGTTTTGATTTGTGTGTGAATATTAGGCTTTTGGATTCGTCGCCGGTATAACCATAAGCTTCGAACAAAATATTCTCATTCACTCCGCAACTTTTACATTTTTGGGCTTTACCGCTTGTAGAAGTATTTGAATGAGAGCAGAAATTATAATTGAAATATTTTTATTAACTCCAAATAGTTTTTTAGGCAAGTAAACAGTTGAGCTAGGGAGTGAGCAAATAAGTACGATTACCTAACGGTCAGCTTGATTTTTCTCCAGTTTCCTCCGCAGAATTTGACAAAAAATAGCATTCCAACCATAGCCATAACTGTACTAATTCATGTATTTCTGATCTATTTCAGCTTAACAAAATAAATCACTGTTTCAGATAAGTATTTTAGTACTTTAGTAAGTATTTTAGTAATTAGGTATTTTCCGTTATTGCAATTCGCTTTTCTGCTTCTTCTTGATATGATTTTAATTATTTTACCGATAAATGACGACAGTAATAAGAATAAAAGAAGCTATCGCCTCAACGGGAATTAACAGTTGGTTAATTCCCTCAGAAAAAGTTACTGGCAGGGGTCAAGAAGCTGAAGACATTCCGAAATAATCACTATATGCAAACTACGAAATCTTCGTGCCAGCAACATGGAACAGAAATTTTGGCACATCTGACCCATATACTCCGACCACTTTGGGAACGATTAAGTACACCAAAGGTGGCAATTTTCTGAACTGCCAAATTCCATCAGTTTTCAAATTTTATCGGGGAATGGCAAGAAATTTGTCTGTTAGCTCTCCGTTGAATTAATGTCGATAACATCGGAATAAGTTTCCAATCATGTCTTCAGGGGTAGGGAATCGCAGCTCCCATTCTAACCAGAATCACGACCAATTTCCTCAAAATTTCTTGTTTCTGTTTTCCTCGAACAAAAGCCGGTGCGGACAAGGAAATGTTTTCATCGAAATCGCAAGTGGTCCAATTTTCCGCGTAGCCTTACCTCTTCGCGAAAAATTAAATGGGGAACATATCGAAGCTTTTTATATGCTTTCGGAACGTATATTGTTTTGGCATTGGATACAGACTTGATATCTATCCTCTTAAATATTTGTACTTGAAAGTATTTTTGTTGTTACTCCCGCGATATTTTAGAATAAGCTTTTTTTAAATAATTTTTCTTTAAAAATCACGCATTGATAATTCTGTACCGTTATGTTGGTTAGAATCAGGAATGAATTTGAAACCTAAGTTTTATGAATCTTCTATAATGTTGGATTCGCTCAAAAATTAATCTTCATTCCTGGAAAAAAAACTTCTCCGAAAAAAGCAATAATGATTAAATCTCGAGGTCGATAAAAATACTATAAGTTTTATTTTATAAAATTATATGAAATGTTAGGATGTCTCAAAATACGTTCCACGCGGTTTAGTCCGGATGCCAAGAAGAAATCGGCAATTCAACGGAAAACTTCGATTCAATGCTCTCGAATGATTTCTCAGAGAGTAATCTCATGGTAACGCATTATAATTGCACGGCTTTAGCGTAATTCGTATGAAAGGACTACACAGCTTTTGTACGAATTATACCGAACGTCGCCACAGACTGGGAGGTTACGTGTAGGGTTAGATTGCTCGAGCAATTGAGAACAGATATATTTCAGAGCAACATGGAGAATATCACCTGAGAAGGATTAATAAAGAAAAGATTTTGCAATTTTAACTTAGACTTTTAACTGAGTACAAGTACTTAGTGTACCTGAAGATGATGCAGTACCGTTAAAACGCGTTGTACTCAACAAAAAGTCTAAGTGGATACTTGCGCAAAATATTTTCTTTAATAATCCCCGTAACATGTTTCTCAACGCCTCGTCTGACACCGTTGGGTCCATTATCATCCTTAGGGCCGTACAAACTGACGTATGTACGAAGGCGCAGTAAATATTGCGTCGTGTGAAGCGGTGGATTGTTAGAACTTATGCGAGAATGCGTGGACGTGAGACGGCAAAATAGCCCCTGTTCTAATTTCGTTCATGCATTCGCGCAATTCCACGCCATTTTAGAAATTAATGCAGTTCTAACCTGCGCAATTCCGTGCCCCGTGTAAAACGGCCTTTAGACTATATTTCTAGTTCCTATATAAACGATAAAGCAAGACCGATATTTTGCCGAACTGATAGTTTACGGGAATACGTTTTTCCCTCGAACAATTAAGCACTTTATTAAATTCTAGGCGGAACTTCGTCAGAGCATTTCCTGTATATTCGCAAATGGCTGATGTCCTAACACCCACCGCCACCCCCCTGTTGTTGCGGCTTGCGGGTTACTATGTACATAGATGTACAATTTGCGAAATGAAGGTACCGTGGGTTAGTAATTTCGGGATAAATCAGTGCCATTAGCGAAGTCAGTGAATCAGTGGACTAATTCGCACCTCTTATTTTACGACACCCTTCCCTGACCACCGACCGTCGGGAAGCAGCAATGGAAGAAAAAAAAAGAGGAAGGGTGTCATGTGTATTATTTCGTACTAGGAAGCCTTGGAAGCCGCCTTCGCCAAACCCATTTTCTCCTGCGGGCGTTCGGAGTAATTGGGTGTTGATTCCTGCTCGCTTTTCGCCGCACAAAACGAAAAAAAAGAACATCGCGAAATGAGTGGGGGAGTAAGAGTGAGACCACAGAGAAGATTACGAGATAATGAATAGAATTCACACCTCGGGCTGGATATCCTGATTCCGCCGCCTCGAAGTCCTTAATAGTTTTCTCTCCACTGGGCCAAAAGGCGCCCGATAACCATCAGTTCAAAAAACCCATTCGCCTAATTCTCTCCCTCTCCCTCTTTCTCTCTCGTGCCGAAGGGACGAAACCTACAGCGTGGCGAACTTTAAAAGCTTGTGGGCTTTCTGCACGTTCGAGGAAAAAGCGAAAAAGAAGCTTTTGCGACCGTCAAGAAATCACAACTACATAATACACTGCGAGCCATATCTAGGGTGTTTGGCAGAGGGTGATCAATAACTAACATGCAATAGGGTGGTTTCCTGTCATTTTTTATTGCCTAAATCGAAAGATTATTACCGCTGGAGTACGTATTTCACGCTTTTAGATTTTTTAATGACGATATCTATATTTCGCGATTTAATGAACAGTGAAAATTTTCAAGCGCGCGAAAACGCGACGGCTAAGTATGAATGCCGGGAAAACTCCGTGTGACGTAGTTCTGGTTCCCGCTGCCGCAAGTGAGGTGACCATGGGGCGATGCTTCAAGCGCTGATACGACGCATGCTGCTAGCAGGTAGTAGAGTACCCTGCTAGCTGACAGCGCTTGGCTTAAATAAAGATTATTAATACCTTATCAAACGAAGAAAACTTTTCGACCTTAGACAGTTTTAATAGGTTACTATTAAGAAATGTTTCTCTGAGCTCTGTGCCTCATTCATGCATTGGTAATCTCAGACAATGTAAAACTCCTATCTACTCGTATAGAAACGGTCCCTGTGACGTCAAGTGGAGTGGATCCGCATGGGCGCCAATCTGGCCTTTTTCAAATGAGGATAAAATTGACCCTTGCCATTCGTCTAAACCGGTATTTCTAAAACCAAATAATTTGTATATTATGAATACACTAATGGTGGGTAATGAATCGCAATCAATGCCTTTCGTTTCCTTTGATGAAGGAATCTACGCTATTGCATGAGGCAAGTAACACTAACCAGACTATCGTAACGACTTTTCACGTAACGGCGTGTGACGGGGAAATGTGGGACACCGACCTTCGACAAAGAAAAGGAAATGCACATATTTAGTCCCACTTCGCATTTATTAAAGTAAGAATCTTAATTCTTGTGAAAAACGTATTCCCATACCCATCCGTTCGACAAAATATCTCTCTTAATTTATCGTTTCTGTGAGATCTGTAAATTTATAGTGGGGCTCTAATATGATGTTTTCCGTTCTCTAGTCTCTAGCATCTCCCAGCCTAATTCGTTTAACATTTGTCTAATGTTTCTTATTCGCTCATATCAGTTTTTGATGTATCGCGCAGCTTTACTTTGTATTTTAACGATTTCACGGATTACATCTTTCTTCGCCGGATCCCATGTGCTCGCTGCATATTCAAGGCGTGGTTTGGCGAATGCGGAATAGTATCATTTTTTCACTTTTTTACTTTTTGGGGAGGGTCAATAACCGAGGCCATCCCACCCCCCCCCCTCAAAGAATATTGCAAGTTAAGCCGCTGTTTCTCGGGCTACTTATGAGGCTCATCATGTAAGGACTAATTAATTTTAGATTTAAAAAAATTATCGCTCATGAAATATTTGAATGCGAACAGAAACTACGAATGAAATAATCAGAACGCGCGGCCTCTTAGAGCGATTGTACGCCACGCTTGGCTTTTCATGAAAAACAGATTTAAATACGGAAATACGCGATGGAAAATGTGGTAATGACTGCGTGATTCAGAAAATTATGGGTCGAGCGATCAATCTTTTGGCCCCTGAAAAGCTATCACTAGAGCTATCCCTTTGAGGGACGGAGAAAACGATACTGTGAATCAGGCCTAAGATACGATGACAGGCAGGCACTTAGCCAGGGGAGGGGTTTCGGGAGCTTAATCCACCTCCGAAATTATTACCCTTGTAGCGACTGCCGGGCGCGGCCGTGCTTTTCCTTCGGAAGCAACTACCCCAAGGACTCTGTATTCTGAAACTTCATTTTTATATTTAACTGCACTTTTATATGTACTTATATAATGGTGAAGAAAAACCATGTCACGAAACTTTAACCCTGGATAGTGCCAGATAGATGCCAGAAGGAACCAAAAATACTTATTATGTTTTGGTCGAAAATGCACCATTTTTAAGGCCGTTTTACACGGCATACGGAATTGCGCAATCTGACGTACGTGCGAAGGCGCAATCAAAGTTGCGTCGTGTATAGCGATGAATTGCTAGAACACATGCGAGAATGCGTGGATGGGAGACGGCAAAATAGCCCCTGCTCTAATTTCGTTCATGCATTCGCGCAATTCCACGCCATTTTAGAAATTAATGCAGCTTTAACCTGCGCAATTCCGTGCCCCGTGTAAAACGGCCTTTAAACTACGGAAACTTTGGGCCAAGCGCTCCGATCGGCCGCGACTTTGCCCTGTTGTCGGATGCCTTGAAATCATCGCGATCTCCGGCAAGCAAATCATTCGAAGTGTTGAGTTGTCCAGACAATTCGGCAACAGGGTAAACTCGAGGCCAATCGGAGCGATTGGCTCAAAGCTTCTGTATAGTTTAAAAAAAATGGTGCATTTTCGACCAAATATCATAATTAATTTTGGTTACTCCTAGCATAAGCTATCCGGGGTTAAAACTTCGTGACGCAATTATTATATTGACAAATTCCATTATGTCGTTTACCGAAACAGTTCGAAGATATTAGTATGAAACGTCACTTTACCATCCTCAACTTTCATATAGAATTGCAATCTCCTTGGCAACTGGACAATTTTTAGTGGTCAATTCTCGAAAATATTCAGTGGATGAAACTGAGACATTAAAATCAACGATATTAATATCTACATCTACATACTACCCCGCAAGCAGACTAAAAAGGCGCGTGGCAAGGGGTGTTAGGACACCTGCCGTCTAATTATAAAAAGCAATGTCATGGTGATCGGGTTGGTATGGAGGCTAGAGTGTAGCAGCTTCCCACCCCGTGGGTTCGGGTTCAAATCCCGGCGCACAGTGGTCCCAAATCGAAAGAAGCTGGCCAAAAGTCGTTTTTTCGAAAAATTTCAAGGAAGTTTTGAACCTTGTTTTCGGATTCTCTAGGATATGGTCTACAAAATACACTAATAAGTTAGTATTTTTGTTCATCAGAGCGGCTGCAGTGATCCATCAAACATGGAGCATTCACCGTAATATTCACAGTTGCGTGAAATCGGTCGATTTTGAGGAAGTTCAGCGTCATGCAGGACAACCTTTACGCGATATATTTGGCCAAAAACATTTTTAACTACAAATATAAACATTATTACATAGTGGGACATAAATTTTATTCGGAATTTACTATATTTACTATTTTATATATATTTTTTAACTTTTAGTGTTTTTTACCCGAATTTTCAAATAAAATGTACAATATCGTTTAGAGAGGCACGTGAATGCAAGGTGTCTTTTGCACCAATACAAAGGGAAAAGTATATGCAACGCAGTAGTGAAGAAAAATTTTGCTACTAGTTGCTACTCCGACCTCAGCATTGATTTAACTATAATGATGCAATGCGCTGACGCGGGCGGCGGCCTGGCTGGCGCGTGGTAGGGCTCGAGGAAATCCAGTATTTATGGGTGTTATTCAACATTGTTGGATATTTTATTTCTACAAAAAATATTTACCCTATGAATAAACATCTCCTGTCATACGTAGAACGTTTTATCATTAATAGTTTCCACTTGACCTTACCTTTTATTTACGCCCATGCTCTCATAAAAATTGCTTAAGGACTCGAGCGGAAGGATATATTTATGGAACGAAAGTTCGCAGCTGTGCTTATAGTAATCCTCAAAAACATGAATGCATTCAAAACAAAAAAGAATCCCTCAAATGCTACTCCACCCTTTCCTTCCGTTAAACGGGTTAGTTTTCGCCCTCACGCGGCACATTGTCCCTCTGTCGCCTCCTTAGCGGCCTCCTCAACCAAGGTGCTTTCAGGTGGTCTCAGCTGAAAGTGGGGGAGGAAGCGCGTGACGTCACGAAGTTCCACATTGCCTTCCGCTTCCTCAGAGTCCCTAGGGTTCCTTGCATCGTGGCTCAGCTGTGGAAGCAATTTGAGGCTACAATGTACTTTGACTTGAAATCTTTGGGTAACTGGAATATGAGGTTGAAGTAACTTCATAATAATTGAGAATATTTCTTTAGACAGGTAAGTATTGTTTTGTTAAAGATAAATTCATTCCTATTATACGCACCTTGCTCCTCAACCACATGCAGGGCAAACGGCGGCCGAAAAGGCCTAGGCTATTGATTGCGCCCATCGGGAAAACACAACCACCGCTCTCTGTACACTTGTTATGAATTGCACTTAGGCCACCGGGGATGGACGGAGTAAGCCTTTTCACCTTTCAAATGTGATATTTCCTAGAAAATGGAGATAATAGCATCGCGAACCTCACACTGTGGAACCCCCAAATTACTTCTAGGCATCGCTTGCCCGAAATTTTCTCGCCAAAACTCAGTTTTACTCAGATTTTGCCAAACGAAAGACGTGAAAGTTAGTTTCCTCAAGCGTGAAGATCGAGTCTTGAAAAAGTCGAGTATCCTCGAACTTTTTAAAGAAGACTTGTGGGGTTGAAGAAGAGTGCCCATAGTGTTTTAGTTCGATAACTCTGAAAATTTTCACGCGTCTTGAGATGCATGAAAAATTTCTTGAAAGTGGAAAAGGGTCCGTATCGTTTAAAAACCAATACTTATTGGATTGCTGGAGCAACAAGTTAGAGTTAGATGAGGACGTTAATTCAAAAGTTATCCTAAAAAAATTGCGGAGAAGTGTTTTTTCTCTCAAATTATCTTCGCCGGTGGAAGGAAAGAAAAAGAAATGACAGGTTTTTTAGAAGAAAGTTCGCTGACTGCCTAAATGAGAAGTTGAAATTTCCTTCGCCTTTATTTAAATAATTTGAGAAGTCCAGTGAAAGGGCCTATATATGGAAAACGGAGGATCTTAGAGCTAGCACATTGCCAGTAGAGCATCCATGAGTTATCGAAGCAAAGGTGATGAGTTCGTGGCGAAAATAATAAATGAGGTGACAACAACCACTCTCTCAAGAGCGCGGCGAGTGTTATCAAAATGGAGAGCCAAGGATGTGAGGCAAAGTAAAATCTCCCACGAAGAAGCCCTTTCCATGATCGTTTCTGGTAATTTCACGAAACATCAGTACTTGCTCCTCCGACGGACATCTAAAGAAGCTGCCCTTCCTATTGTCCACTTGTCCGAGGAGGCAATGGAGGCGAGGAATAAGGACATAAGAAGATTCAGGGAGCACCATGCAAGGAAATTTTCCTGGATAGCAACGAATGAAGACCTGTTTAAAAGATTACTCCTAACTTCAGAT
The DNA here is from genome assembly GCF_921293095.1 of Ischnura elegans. Lineage (NCBI taxonomy): Eukaryota > Metazoa > Arthropoda > Insecta > Odonata > Coenagrionidae > Ischnura > Ischnura elegans. The sequence goes on along the minus strand of NC_060253.1, from coordinate 16,638,476 downwards.
GCAATGATATCAAGTATTTCTAAGGCTCAAAGAAGGAAATTACTTCAATTACCAGTCGAGGTAAAGAGTTTATTAATCCTGGAAGAATTGAGTGGATGACGACTGTGATGAGGATTTGTCGGATAGTGATCATGAATGTATTTAATTTTTTTTCATAACAATGACTGAGAAAGATAAGGAGAAATGTTAACTTATTTTTTTGATAATTAAAAAAGCCCAAATTAATGGAAAATCTCATTTAATTTTTCGTACCAAATCATGTGCTCGTTAAATTGATGCCTCACTTCGTAAAGAGCTTATTGCAAGCGTATCAATAAATTTGGCGTTTAACTTGAGTTATAGGAATTATGAAATATTGTTTATAACATTTCAATTATTGTAATAATGCCTCCGTTGAAACTTGTGAAATACGGAACCCCGTTTAAAATTGCTTCCAAATCCATTGGCAAGTTACAAGAAACTATAAAATTGTCTACTTAATTAGAAATAGATATTATAATTTTTAAACAATTAATGCAGTACAATAATATTAATAATATACTTATAATATAAATTTACAATTAATATTAACTTATTTTTCGTATCAAATACGATCAAACATATGAGAAAGTAGAAAATGTTATCTTGGTTCATTCAAAATAAGTTGTTCAAAATTTGTCCAAAAATAAACAATGCAGTCATTTTATATGCATTTATGTATGTTTTAAACAACTAATTCAGTTTTATGATATGTATAATTTTAATTTACTATCACCAGTATTATCTCAAATTCCAATGTCAAAAAAAATAATTGTTTAAACAAAATGTGAAATAGCAATAAAATTATTGCAAATACATAAAAAATAGTTATAAATTCAGAATAAGCGGATCAAAAGCAATAAGAATAGACCTTTAGGTCAAATATATACATAATAACAACGGCATAATTAATTTTGGCCAGCTTTTTTCGATTTGGGACCAGGCGGTGGCAGAGAATTTTTAAAGACAAGATCAATTCAAGTTTGAATGTTGTGTAGAGGACATTTCAAGTGCAATACTCCGTACTTCGGACGAGATGGGATTAAGTCGTTGTGTCCTTGGCGCCTTTCGTTACGAGCAGGGTAATACCGACGCCGGGTTTCTCTCCATCCCTTCTCCCACAGTATGGAAGAAGGGATGGAAAGAAACTCGACGTCGACACCACGCTATGGCGCAAATAAGCACAGCGGTCGGTCGCCTCCTCCAAATACCATCCCTATATTAATGTCATCATTACGTTTTTTTGCGGAGGAAAGAATCAGGTGCCTGGCAGTTCTGGTTCTCCGATGCTTTAAAAATTGACTCTTCCAAAATTCCGACACGACAAAATAAACCCCCATTATAGCCAACCCTCCACCCCCACCCCGAATCTACCTTATATTACGTTCATGTGATATATACATGATATACTTTTATTTATACGTTGTATTCGATTTAAAGAAATCGTATATAAAGGCAGATCGATAAATCATTTTGGCTCCAAACCAACTTATGAACGTTCTTGTTCCCGCTGAATTTCCACGATAAAAGGCAATTGGATCTACAAGATGGAATAAAATATCATTTCCTCCTTTATAGGTTTAATCTATTTTCATAAATTTGCTCGGGGTTTTTATTTTTTTACCAAAAAAAGCCTCCTCGGGCCAAATTAGCTTACGTAAACGGTGCCCCTAAACTCGATTTATATTGCAAATTGATCATTGAAATATAATTGTCACTCTTTCGATTGACTCAATTTATCTGTGGTTATCACCTTGAACTATTCATGAAAGCTAATTACTGGTATTTTATCTATTTTGGAGATTATGGTACGAATAACTTAATTATTTTTTTTTCTGATCAAAATATTCAGCGTAGTTTCCTGCATGAAAAAACGGATACTTAGGTGCTGTAATGATTGTATCTAACATGAGGTATCATTTACGTCGGGACAAATAGGTGCGAAGCTATATTTTGATCCGGAAGATAATGAAAAAATATCGAATTGTGACAAAAAGAATTGCAGCCAAAAAAAAGCTTACATTTGCATAACGTGTAGGGCGAATAAAATAAATTTTAAAAGGTATTAACATAATTTTCCTATTAATTTTACGATTTGACCAAATATTCAAGCTCATCTAACTAAATACTATCAAAGTAAATATTTCATAAATACTCACAAAGTACTACTTCATAAATTAGGTATGCAATGAGCATTTTGCATATTTCCAAAATTTGATATTTTTTTCTATTCACAATTTAGTCCGGTCCGGGCTATCTTTAATAACGCCCAATTCTCTTCCTTCCCCTCCCTCGTTTACCTAACATTCTACCCTCTGACACTGTTCCAACATCACCTCGCTAAGTACTCCTTCCATCCATACATTCTGTCTCCGCCATATCTCATCTAAAAGCTACCTCTCCTCACCCACCATATCCAGCACTTCGTCGTTTCTCCTCCTCTCCGTCCACTACGCCTTCTTCATTCTTCTCGAACGCCTCCAATCTTCTCTCGTCTTCCTTTCTAAGTGTCCAAGTTTCCGCACCAAAGAGCGCTACTCTCCAGATCAAACACTTCAATAACCTTTTCTTTAATCTCTTAAATAACGATGCTCTCATCATCTCTTTCTTGTTCATGAACGCCTCTTGTGTTAACTCAATATTTTATGTGCATATTTTAATTTTTATACTTATTTTCAATAATTATATTCATCATAATTTTTGGTATTTGCGTTACTAATATGTTATGGTGTTTGCGTAATGGACTGAGGCTGATACATTTTCTTCATTGATATTTTTCATATAAATAACAAGTCGCTGTTGCATTAGCTAAAGGATTTAATTAGGCGTCAGGTTTAGGGTTGGCTGAACCAGCCCGGATTGATCGCACCTCTTCAATTCACAATAAGGCCTACTCTCTTTTTTTCTATCTAAAAATCCCATTTTTTTTTCTTCCTCTCCCTCTTTAGCTGGATATTCTTCGGTGGCACCACATTTCGTATGCTTCCACTCTTAACTTCTCCGCTGCTGTCAATCTCCAAGCCTCGCTCCCATAGAAAAATATTCACCATGTTTAGCATCTCATGGATAGCTTACCTACTTGTAGGCTTGTATTCTACGATGCAAGTTGATTCATGATTTTCTCTTCGCCTGCGGACTATTCTTCCACGGTCTATTTATTTTTTGCTTCGTTAATCGCTGGTTATTGGGATTTCCAGGCAACAAAACTCGTTCACCTCTTCAAGATTTAATTTTCCTAGCTTATTTTTTTCCTAGTGTCTTTTCTTTTGCTGGATAGTAATATCTCAGATATCTTTTTGCCAATTTTAAGCTGATAAGTGGCCATCTTCCTTGATGTATTTATCTTTTTTCTTCAAGTGTTCATGTAATCGAAAAGCCGTCCTTAAATTTATCCCTGAACTTGCGTGAACATGATGGCGCGTTTAATGCAAGAGGCCGGCAGTGTGGTTGGACATTCTGGCGACCACTCCGATCGACGTTGAAACTTGTCGTGAGGTGCAGCGAAACTAATCAAATTACGGAATCGGTTCCGCTTGACACGTGCGTCGTAATTAAATTGTCTCTTAACGCAGCGTTAATTCCCCTCAGTAACGCGATATCTTGGGAATCGGGATGGTAACCAGAGTGAAGACAGAGGGAAAAAATGTCGAGTTAGGCGAAGTCATTTGCGTAATTGGTGAGGCGGAAAGATAGTCGCCAGTTGACACCTTTCAGAAGGACATGATGGCATGGAAGGCAAGAAACAGTCCGAAACTGTCAGATTACGGGAATTGGGAGGGTTCAATTCACTTTGTGCTGTCGTGGTGCTGGATAGTAAGACTTTAGGTCTGATAAAGATGCAATTTAGAAGTTTATCATCTACTGGTGAATCAAATGCAACTTTCCAGTGTTTTGGAAGTGAAAATGGTTGAAAATTGACTTTTACAACTGATAGATAGATAAAATATAAGTTATTTATATAAATTAGTTATTTTTTATTTGACCACCAAAATATTTACTGGGAATAATTTATATGGCAAAACAACGTCTTCCGGGTCAGCTAGATAAAAGACAATAAATAAAAGATATATAGATTACGAGACAGTTCCATTGCACAGAACTATCCACCAACCTGAGTAAGATCGATATTTTTACAGAGTAAACTAAGTCAGTCTCGTCATTTACATGACATATATATTGTTTTAAACTTTCGCAGCCACTTTCAAACACCCTGCTGGTCGCACCTCATGAAGAATCGATTGTTTCTCAAAGCCGAAAATTTCACCCCAGTAGCCAGCTGTAGTGAAATATAATTTTCTTTTTTGAGATACAGGATATTATCGTGAAGGACCTACATTACTCTCCTAAAAATCAAAATGTTAAAGTAAGCTTTAACAAGCAATACTTCAGTAAATCATCGGGAGTGATGTCTCCTCGTATTGTGTCGTATTTTGCCTTCCTGTATCGTATTATTTGCATAACATTTATGAGATATCATCTCGAAATTTTCAGAAATGCTGAATATAATTTCAAATTTCACTTCTTAGAAAACACTTGAGTACAATTTTCAAATTTGAGAAATAGGCAAATGATATTTGTAGGAGGCGACCGACAGCTAAAGGTCATTTGCGCCATGAGGGAAGGGTATGGAAGGAAGGGTGGAGAGAAACCCGGCGTAGGCATTAGCATGCTCTTAATGAAAGGCGCCAAGGGTACCACGGCTAAACGTCCCATCCGACGAACGGAGTGTTGCGCTTGAAATGTCCTCCACACGACATTCGCGCAGGAATCGGGCAATCTCTGAGAATTCACTGCCACCGCCGGGATTTGAACCTGAACTTACGGGGTGGGATGTCAACACTCTAGCCACCACACCAACCCGATCCCCAAACAGGCAAATGGAGAAGAAGGTGTTGGATATTATCATGCTCAAAGGTGACCAGTTTTAAGAATGGTTTGACTCCGCTATCTACTCAATCTTTCAATCAGCTAATCTTTTAACCTCTTCATAATTCTTCTGCTTTACATCCTCCATCGCCTGCTCTCTCACCCGTGGCCTAACTCTTCCCTCCCGCCTTTCCTTCATCGATAATTTTCATCAGACCCTATATCTCATGATGCGGCTGACAATATTGTCCCATCTTCTACCCAATGTTTTCATAAGACTTCTCCTCTCCCCAACTGTTCCTTGAACTTCCGCATTACTTACTAGATCCATCCATCCGATCTTCATATTTTTTCTGTCCCACACCACATCATGAAAGCTTCCAACCTTGGTTTATCTGACGCTGCCATCGTCCATGCCTTCTTGCCACAAAAAAGCGTGCTAAAAATGTAAGACCTAATAAATTGCTTACTGACTTCATAGTTCATATTGTCAGCTTTTAGGAGACATCTCTTTTTGAGCAATGTTTTCTTTGCTTGGGCTATTACATTGACCTTTTCCTTCTTGCTCCGTCCATTGTCGGTCACTCGGCTTCCCAATTAGCAGAACTCCCATTCTCTACTCAAGTTTATGGTTTCCAAGTTTCAGTTTTGTCTTCGCCTCTTCTGTTCCCTTGCAGTCCAACACTTTGGGTTTCTTTGTATTGATTTTCATGACGATCGTGTTCGAGTTTTATTTTATTTATGTGGTGTAGGAAAAGTTTCATCACTGAATAAATTTTGTGATGGAATACCACAAAGTTTCCCAAGATCGTGTTTTATACTTTCTCCTACAATTATAATTCTATGTAAAAGCAAAATATCTTTATAATACTCTGACACATAGGTTTTTGAAACTCAAACATTTGAATTGAGCTGTCATACTCAATTAATTACACGGAGTATGACATGATATCGATGTTCCGGAAGAGCATTGACGTGACTGCCAAATTATCTCAAATTGAGTTATTGACAAACATGATATCAGAAACACCATAGGCATACAGAGGAACATCGACAGAATTGCAGTTATTCTCCCAGCCGCCAGAGCGTAGTTGCGTCGTTATGTAATTATGACGTGGTGCGGCATCGCCCCCAGAAGTACTACGTCGCAAGAGTCAGTTGAGCGTTTGATACGGGGGTGGACTGGTGTTATTGGTGCGACAGTGACGCAAGAATAATGTACAACTAAACTTGGAACGATTTTCACTGAAATCCAATGCGACGACGACGTAAGTGCACTTTGTGTCATTGTTCGTCTGATTTACAGAACTGTTCTTTACACCGTAGTCAATGTACTTTGTGTCATCGCTAACATGATTTACTGAAACATGTTCTGTCATAATTGTCCTTTCTGCTGTTATTATATCTAATGGTATGTTCACTGCAATTATACTTACACAGGTTACGCCAACCGAACTAAATGGTGTGACAAGAAATATTTTTTTACAGGGCGAAAATGAGCGAACGAGCAAAGAAAATTATGCGCCTTAGTAGCTGTGAAGGGATGAAGGAAGATAATTATGAAACGAAAAATAATCATGTTGTGTGATCTTGATATTCTCCGCGAAACCGTGCTGGATGCGGATTTGAATTGTATTGTGAGTATAGGGTCACAGAAGAGCGATCCTGTGGTAGGTACGGCAGCCGGCCCTGGGAGGGCGCGATGGCAGATGGCAGATTTCAGAAGAATTTCCGGACCGGACGAGGAGCCCCCTGCTGCCCTCTCTTGATAAGCTCATCACTCATACTTATCTATAATATTATTTTCGTCTCTTCCCTCCTCAAAGGAAAGGAGCCCCAAAGGAAAGGAAAAAAATATATATCTTGATAAATGAGCCCTTCAAACATTATACATTGGAGGGAAACCTTTCTGACAAAATCGGAGCATCCGCTACCCTTCTCCGGAAACCTAGAAATTCCGCGAATCCGTTAATTCGCAAACTGATACATGTGATACTCTTTCCTGGGTCGACTTTTTTTTCCATTTCCCCATTTCTCGCCATCCTTGTTCGCCCCATTATTATCTTACGCAGCCCCATCCGGTAAAATGGAAGGAGTTTTACGGATTTTTTTTTGCGAAAAGCTATCATTTAACCACGACAACAGATTTGAGTTCATATTAAGCTGTCAGGGGAGAAAAAAACTCTGTCCCCGTGCCTAAAAAAATAATGTACTCAGAATTTGACATCTGGTTCCTGCTTGTCATCGGTTTCTGTCAAATTTGCATTTCAATAGGGGATGATGTTAATGTGAACTTTGCCATTATGTACGTAGGCACTAACTACTCGTAAAAAAATCATCCGGCACCCTGTCAACCATTTTTCCTATTGTAGTTATTCAAGATTCGTCAGTAAAAATTCTGCATCTTCCTGAACTGATTCCATCCATCAAATGAAACTCAAAGGATTTCTACCATACCGTTGCTCTCATAAGACTTTTATGATCAGAAAATTTCGGGAAATCATGCGTGAACATTTTTAATAGAAGTGTAAGATTACTGTTGAACCAAACAGATAGGTAACATCGCCCTAAAACTCGGTAGTGGTTTCTCGGAAGACCTTATTCCCATGTGTACGAATGAACCGCAAGGACCTTACATCTAGCTCCCTGAACATTGGTATAACCGTTTGCTTCCCGGATAGAAAATATTCTGATGCATGATATTTGTAAATAGGATCGTAATGGGATGAATACAGGCTCATCTTGCATCAAACTGATCAGGAGATGCTATAGGAATTGCCGGAGAAGCTGTCGTCATCATCCATCAAACTGTTGTCGGAAGTTGGTCATCAGGCTGGACGGAAATCAATTAGTAGTTTCAGCTTAAAAAAATATGTATTCTCAGTTTTAACAGATTCGCAATTGATCTCTGATTTTAAAAACAAAAACCAACAATAACCAACAAAGCACATTGCAGTTCAGGGAAGACAAGGAAGAAAAACGTAACACAAAAAAGGACTTCTTTTTTCCAAAAAAATTAAACATTGAAATTGCACATATACACCAACCCTAACAGTGCGATGGAAACCCGGTAACCATGGCGATACTTGAATCTCACCCCGAGTACTCCCTGCGGTGAATCTTATGTTACTATTTTTTTCCTATGAACGGGCCATAACGCTGCGTAGCGAAATAACGATTATCGTGGGAGGTGACGACATCTACATCTACACAATAACCTGCGAGCCACCTCTGGGGTGTTTGGCAGGGGGTGATCAATCACTAGCATTCACCACGCAGGAGGATTTCTACATGCTCACCATACGGTCATAAAAATGTTACGCTGACTAACAAAATATACTTCTACATTTGTGCAAATCCAAAATTTGCAGATTACTCAAGGGTGGGTCATCTGCTTATGAAGCTAGAATATGCAAAAAAAATGCTGCTGAGCATTTGATAATGTAAAGTTAAAGTCTTGTCAAGGGCTAGGATGACCGCTTTGCACCGCGCAAATTTCAATTCGCGCGTACATAGCGAGTGCCGAGGAGGGGAAGGGAGGCCTCCCTTCTCCCCCGCCCCCTCCGACGCCAATTGCGGGTTGGCAACGCAACCCGCTTATCGCGAACGCGAAGCCGTATTGCAGAGGACATTCACTCATTGCAAGCGATGAAGCGACCTCTTTGAGCCTTGAATTGAACTGCCTTTTATGCCACTCGGAAGGTAGGTACTCTCAAATAGGCCTGCGTGATATTGCTAATTCAATATCCCGATATTCAGTTGTGACTTCGGTACCGTGTCGCGAACTCCTCTTCTGTTGGTACAGTAAACTTAGAATCTCCCTAGGACTAGGGAGGAAGAAGACATGATCTATTGCTGAAAGTATGTATGAAAGCTGTGCGATTCGTCAAAACTACTCCGGGCGTGCCGAAAGCGTTACAAAGTTGTTAAGCGAATTAAGCTAGAGACTCGGAGGCTGCGAGCTAGGCTTAGATTGCTTCGACAATTCTACATAATACCCCGCAAGTCGCCTAAAAGGCGTGTGGTAGGGGGTGTTAGGACACCAGCCGTTTACAGCTAAAAAAAAGAAAAAAAAATGAAGTACTCTAACGAGGTTGGGACTAGCGTTTATTAAAGTCCTTTATGGTTCGGGGGAAAAACGAATTCCCATACCTATCCGTTCGGCAAAACATCTCTCTTAATTTATCGCTTCTATCGGACCTGGAAATATACCGTGGCTCTAATATTATGTTCTCTGTGTCGCTCTTAAAAATATCCATTCTCAATTTTTCAAGCAATCTAAGCCTAGCGCGCAGCCTCCGAGTCTCAGAAAAGAGTCCCAATTGAGAATGGACATCTTTTAAAGCGACACGGAGGATATCATATCAGAACCCCACTTCATTTCCAGGTCCGTCAGAAACGATAAATTAAGAGAGATACTTTTGAGAGATATTTTGCCGAACGGATAGGTATGGGAAATCGTTTTTCCCCCGCACCATATGGGACTTTAATAAATACTAGGGGTAATAGGGTGGTTTCCTATTATTTTTTTATTGCCTAAATCGAAAGATTATTACTCCTGGTGTACGTATTTCGCGCTTTTAGATTTTTAAATGACGATATATATTTTTCGCGATTAAATGAAAAGTTGAAATTTTCAAGCGCGCGAAAACGCGACGCGTAAGTAGGAAAGTCCGTGCGACGCATTTCTGGTCCCCCCTCTCTCCTTATGAAGTGACCTTGATCGAGGCTCTGAGCGCTGATAGGGCGCAGGATGCTAGCGGATAGCTGAGTACCTTGCTGAATGGTAGCGCTTGGCTTAAAAAAGGTTTATTAATACCTTATCAAACGAAGAAAACTTTCCGAACTTAGCCAGTTTTAATAGGTGATTATTAAGACATGTTTCCCTGAGCTCTGTGCCTCATGCATGCATTGGTAACCTCAGACGATGTATAACTCCTATCCTCTCGTGTAGAAACTAGGTCCCTGTGACGTCACGCGGAGTGGAATCGCATGGGCGCCAATCTGGCCTTTTTCAAATGAGGATAAAATTTGACCCTTGCCATTCGTCTAAACCGGGATTTCTAAAACCAAATAATTTGTGCATTATGAATACACTAATGGTGGGTAACGAATCGCAATCAATGCATTTCGTTTTCTTTGATGAAGGAAACTACCCTATTTCCTTGGAGCATTTCCATTTCATGTGTAAGCGGCTGGTGTCCTAACACCCCCGCCACAAACCAATTGAGTGGGCTTGAAGGGGGTAGTATGTACCTAGATCCACGATAAAAACACAAATGGTAATTTCCACACTATTTAATTTAACGCTCAACGACCGACCATGGTTTCAACACTTTGTGTCATTTTCAAGGTAATCCAACCAACACTCTCTCGGTATATATACCCAGGCCAAGGTAGGAGGTGGGGGCATATGGAATTGGAGTGAGGGGAGTGGGAGGGGGAAGAGTTTAGGCAAACAAATGAATGAAGGCCGAGACCAGAAGACACACAACAAGAGGAGCGTGGGAGAAGGTCAGGGTTTTGACGTCATGGGGAAGCTTAACTTTAACAAAGGTGAGTCAGCACAAAATTAATCATCATTACAATGTCCATCCGGGCTATTGTCAATTTAAAATTTTTCCATAAAATCTAATTCAAGCCCTTTGTCAACAAAGTGTTAAATTGAATAGTGTGGAAATAACAATTTGTGTTTTTATCATGGATATAACAATATTCCACAAAATCAAGCCTGAAACGATTTTATATTATAAGTACCTAGATGTATTGGTAGAATGAAAGAGGCTGGACCTTATTATACGTTACAACGTCTTGTGGCATAACCAGGAGTAGGTGTAAGGCAATGTCTTGGGAATTCTTGAGCACAACGAGGTGCATGACTAATTACCTCCCCCTATCCGGACAAAACGACAGGTAACAGGAATAAACATAGAAGAGCCATCCTCAGTACTTTAAAAATACGAAGTCACTTGTTGAAAACTTTTATTAACTTAAACTATAGTAAAATTAGCAGTTCAACTATTTTGGCAGCACATCTTAGTAAAACGGACAAGTAAGTAATATATAAAATTTGCAGGAAAAATATAAATACAGTATTGATGTAAAAGTACGTTATATTTACGTGGATGTTGGAATTATCAAACTTTGATCATAAAGAGTTTGGCTATTCCACCATGAATATCGAGCATTTACATAAGGTTACTCAGGACATAATCAATTTTATATGTTATGCATGGTTTACATCGACAGAACAAAATCTTACTGTTAGTCCCATTTTTATTGTCTGCAGTTGATTCATGATTTAGTCACTGTAGTTGGATCACTTTTAGATTTCTTTCGTATTTGTGTGCGGCAGATTCGATTTTTTGCTTTAGCTTTGCCATCTTCATTGCTTTGTTCAATGTAAGGATTTTACTTTCATATGCATTTTTGGCCTTGGAGCTAGACTATTGATACGAGCAGTTCTTTAACTTGTACAGTATGATGGGAGGAAGCATTGAAATCGATGCTTTATTTAAGTAACACTTTTTCTCCTCATTCCCATGGACCGCTGGCCTCTCAACTGAAATGATAGAGATAGATGTTTACTCAAAGGGAGGAGAGGAATCTTGAGGAGATAAGAAGAGCTCACCTAATCATCGATAAAAAATCAGTAGGAGAACCTCTCGGCTGAGGGAAGAAGTTGGAAATCGTAAATAATAAGAATATTCCACACGGCCTCTCGACTTTTTTTAATCATGAAAACGTATTCTGAGGCATTCAATTTAATGATAATAATAAACATTTATAATCTCATTCGTCCTTTAGACATTGATAAATGAACACCCAAAATAATACATTGATAAAAACAACAAATAAATAAAACATGATCGAGGAAATGGAGCTTCGAAATCCCGAATACTTTGTACACACATATAGTGAATATATAATTTATGGAGTGGTTGAGATTAAAACAATACAAAAAATACAAAAATAAATTTCCCTTTAAATTTTAGCACGCTGGAATTCATTAAATTGAAAAACTTTTTTTTAAACTTGCAATGGCTTTATGTTTTAAAATCATCCGGCAGTGTATTCCATCTGCAGGAAATAGAAACTACAAGCACGATCTATGGTATATCTCTGTGCGATGGTATAGTTTCTATAGATCAGATATATGTGCTCTTTTAGAACGTTATAGTACATTTTTCTTTAAATACAAATTTGTTGAATAAATAAGGCGGACATTGCTGTCTTGTAGTCTATCGTGGCGTTCATGATTCGTTGATCACTCCATCTTTGGGGTTTTCGTCGCGTTGTTTGTCATGGGTTGACGACAGTTTCGCCAGCATTCCAAAGGGCGTCTTCAGGTCGGCCTCTCACTCTTCAAAGGTAGAAAAACTAATATAGTTGGCAATGCTTATGGATAAATCGAATCTGATGCACAGATTACGAAAGAAATTTTAAAGTTTTTCAAGTTCAGTCATAAAAGGTGGCAATGAAGATAACATCATCAGCAGACGATAAGATGTGGAGTAAGATTTTTTTCTGCCGAGGTAAAACATGAATTAAATAAAAAGTTGATTACCTCCTGATAACGTGAAAGGCGGACATCCAGACTTTAGAATTTTATGTGCAGTGAATAGGGTAAAACAGACTCGTATTTTTAGCCCTAGGGTCTTCTAACCTCCGCCTCCACGCCGCGGCGTGCAGCTTGCGGCGCGCCGCAAGCTGCCCGCCGGCTAATTTTTTGCGGCCTCTAGCGGCTAAAGAAAATATTGTATCGCGCTACACAGTATTTAATATATATCGACACACTCGTCTAAGATAAAGAAGGTCAACTTGCATTGATTGATTGAACTTTTTGACCAATAAAGATTATTGCACTTTAAAATTATGTTTTTAAAAATTTAATTGATGTGGTGGTTAAGTGACGTGGAACGCTGTGGCCCTCCGGACGATGTGAAATCAATCTTTGGCCCTTGCATTAAGAAAGGTTGAAGACCCTTTTTTTAGCCATTTGAGTTCATGGAGTTCTCTTCGAATCTGGGAATCGGGAAAAGGCGGTGGCCCTCTCCGATCAAGAAGAAGGAGGAAGAAAGAAAAAAATTGAAAGCGGATGATGCGCGCTGGGAGGAATGACAGCGGGAGAGAGCGCGGGAATTATGGGAAGATCCGAAAGGAGCGGCAACAGCGCCGTGCGTCGACGGTGGCGCGAGTTGGAAGCAGCGTGGCCTCTCGAGGGACGAGAATGGAGTGGAAGAGGGGGGGGCGTAGTGCGGAGGGGGGAGGGGGGTAAGGGGGTTCATTTCCTACTCGAGTGACGATTATGCGAGTAGTGGGTTTAAATCTCATTACGTTCCACTCCAAGTTAGGGGGAAGGAGGGGGGGACACAGGGGGTCTTTCCTCCTCCCCCCCTCTACCACCGCCCTCGTAATTAGGCTGCCGATATGAAAAAAATGAATTATTGGATTCGATATAGCGCGCAAGCCAAAGAGATCAACTTAAGTTCAGCCAAATTACGTTCGTTTCTATGGCACCCGTTTTAGATGCTCATCGGGGGAATTTATTTATTGTATTTTTTATTTTTTATTTATTTTTATGTTCATTCTATCGAAAACAGCTCGTGTTGGCCTTTACATCGGGGCTTTTCAACAATTTTCAACAAATACACGCTCACGAACAACCTTGCCCCAGTTAGCGGAAACTTACCCAGGCGGGACTCGAACCCGCGACCTCTTATTTGGCAGGCGAGGACTTTACCCCGCCGCCGCCACCGAGGCCGGCGAATGGTAAAATATTCAGTTTTTTTAGCCGAAATCGTAGTCATACATTGCTTTTAAATTAACCTTATCTTAGTGCCACCTACTTGGAATGGCTCTGGCGAGAAATGCCAAAGGCCTTTTGAATAAAATGTAACATCTTCGAGAAAAAATTTCTGTTTCGTAATTTTTTCGTATATCAACGTGCTGTTTATTTTAATTCTATTACATTAATTTTTAACTGCATGATTAATCCTGATTTTTATTCAAGGATTTTGTTGCTGCATAATTATCAGTTTGAGCAATTAACGACCTCTAATCCGATATTTCGTCTCGTGGCGCTTTTCGGCCGAGAAGCAAAAGCTAGTATATCGGTCTGCGGCACTCAGGTGATTAAAATTTTCTGGCAATTTTCCACAAATACTACAATTACAAGTATGTGGGCACAGGTTCAAATCCCGGTGGTGACAGAAATTTTTCAGAGAAAGCCTGATCCCTGCTTGGATGTTGTGTGGAGGACTTTTTTAGCGCAACACTTCGTCGGATAGGACGTTAAGCCGTGTTCCCCTTGGGGCCTTTCGTTAAGAGCAGGCTTATGCCGACGCCGGGTTTCTCTCCACCCTTCCCTACCTACCCCATCCCTCATGGCGCAAATGATCTCAGCTATCGTATGTCTTCTCCAAATACGACACCATAAAATATAACGTTCCTTGTTTTTAGCTACTCGTCTTTATAAAAAAAGACCAGCGTGACGGCTTAGTGGAACGATGTTTGGGTTGCTGATCTAGGAGTGCCGGGATCAAATCTTACGCGAAGAGGAGGAACTTTTCACCCACCTATCTCGTGAATGCCTCACTTTTAGAAGCCTCACAGTCGTTTGAGAAGTTAATAGGCAGCGAAAAGTCTATTTTCTCTAAAGTTTGAATTTTGATCTCAAATGCTTCCATTATGGAGAGGAAACGTGGTAATGATCTAACTATTCTCGAAGTTTTGCCTGTGCATCGCCGTAGAGAATAAAATATCCAGTTCCCAGTTTTATTCGGTGGAAATCTTTGATATTTAACATACCTAGTGAAAATGATCCATTTCCACACTTCCTAATTTCTACCGACCAAGATTTCGGCACATATTGCAATTTTCATGACTTGAAAATGGCATCATTTGCCGAAACCTTGGTCGTTAGAAATGAAGAAATTTGGAAATAGACAAGTGCCATACAGAAGCCTACAACTTGGAACACGGCGATTAAATCAATTGCTGTTGGTGGCGGCGTGGTAGTCCTTGACTGCCTCACCGAAGATCGCAGGTTCGATTCTCATGTGGCTAGGTTTTCCTTATCCAGGGCACGAGTCATTGTAATCGTCCGTCGCTGATTGTTGAAAATCCTCTGATGTAATGACCTAAATATACTCGTGGAGTTGAAGAAAAATAAAAAACAATAAAGAAATTAAAATATCTCATTCTTATTTCCCACGTTTGAATGAGATTATCTATAATCTCAGTATATGGGGTTTAAGATAGATATTTTAAAATTTCTGATTCCGGAATAGTGATTGAATTTTTACCGATAACTAGTCATGTTGACGTGATTGATTAAAGATGTGATGAGAGGAGAATATATTTTGCATTCATGATATATTTTTCTATTGGTGCTACTTTTTCCTGTTAGACTTTAACGTTTTCCTTTGAATAAATGGTGATATAGTTTCAAATGGATTTAAACTGCCTGGAAATGTTGTGTGGTATATATCCGGGTACCTATCCGCATTCGGGATGGAATTTTATGTATATGCTTGTATACGAATATATATATTTTTTCCTTTCTTTCATGTTTTGTATTTAGTGAGCCTTGCTGCCGTGCTTTTTTTTTTGTACCTCTGTCAAATGCTTTGTCCTGAATTTTTGTGCTCTTGTAAAATATCTTCTAGGCCAAAAAGGCCCACGATAGTGAATTAATTGAAATTGATAATAAAAACCATGTCACACGACCTCATGACGCCACTAAATGTTGATTCGAACAGGCACAATCATTACATAGAGGTTAGTCAAGCTGAAACATGCAATGTATGAGGGGAATCTGTCAGTAGCTAGTTGCCATTTCATTTCTTTTTCGAGCGCGAAAAAACTGTATGCGAGCGGTGTATCTAAGATACGCGTCAGTATTACCATAGAGTAAATATATATTATAGACTATAGTATATTTCATACTTACTCTATGGTATTACTCAGTGACGAGTCAGCAAAATATGAAATTTCGTTCGATATATACTGAACAAAACCTTTTTCTCCGTTATGGATGCATTTGAGACAAATCTTCAAGCTTTTGAGAAAATCGATTTTTGGCCGACAAGACATTTCTACTATCAGCGAAAAGTTGAATTACTGAGATAGCGACACTTACAATTAGAGTGTTATAGTTCATATTTGGATTCTATAGCCGGTCCTAAGACCTTAGTGAATGAGGTGGGGATTAAGGCGTTCAAACCCCCCCCAAGAAATCTTTGAAGGATAGGCAAGTGAATTTATTAAAGATGTATTTTGAAATTCGTCCACTTTTATGTTGCAAAATTCACGACGCGTTTCGACGCATATTGTCATCATCATCAGGTCCACTAAACGCTCAGCATTTCTCCTAAAGCAGTCAAACTAATTTGAAATATACGCTTTTAAATGTACCCTCGCAAAATAAGCCCCCCTCAATGCCATCCCTATCCCGATAGTTACCTTGGTTACCGCATTGAACAATCACACCAACTTTGTGGAGTTATACTGTTGCCATGCTTGGAGAAATTTATTTAATTACCCCTGAAATAGAACAATGTGGCCTTTAAATAGCGGGATTTCAACAACTGACAAAAACACATTAACACCCATACCCTGGATAGGGGCAACCTACCCAGGCGGGACTCGAACCCGCGACCTACGGTTTGGCAGGCGAAGACTTTGACCCACCGCCACCGAGGCCGGCAATGCACCGCAATTTGGGAGATTTCAATGCTGCCGTCACACAAACTCAAACGGTTAAAGGGAATAAAGGGAATGATAGGGTACGCAGAGTTTGTGCACTTCATATAGACTCGGTAGCGTTGAAAGTGACCGGTTCTATGCTTGCCGGACACAGGCCAAGAAGCTCTCAGGAAAACGACGTCGCGACGCGTGGTCAGACCAGTAACTAGGAGAGGCTAGGGGCAATAAACATGCTACCATGTAAAATAAAATCATTAGTTAGTCATAGAAAACAAAAAGTAAGCTAAATAAGTGGTTCATATATGAGTTATAGCATGTCAATAAAGGCATGCAGATAATATTGACAAGAATAGAAAATTATTAACCGTAATTGCAGAGCCTATTTGACCTAGTCCGAGTCAAGCTATCCTAGAACCAAAACTATCGCAGAAATTATGATCTCCTAATGTACTACGCTAAAAAAACGACTTATCGGTTCTGCACTCTTTCTCCTTAATCTTGTCCCTGTGATCGCTACTACAATACCCTCAAAACATCTTAAGCGTCTGGCAAAAAGTATTCTACTTGAAATTCCCGCATAGGACCCAATCTAAATTTCCCTTTCGATCGATTAGACTTTCCCGTTCTATTGTATTATTCCCAATATTTTTTCTGCTCGATCTTGTGCCAAAATTTTTACGCTTTTATTTTAGCTTCATTGTTAAAATGTACATGTTCTTTGCCAGCGAAGAACATAATTTATCTCAAAGCATGTTTTGTTACCTTCTACCCACTAGTTTTTTAAAATGTTAATTGGAGGGAGCACGCCTTTGTCGTAAATGCCAGGAGCGACAAACAAATTAATTCTTCCGAAATCCCACGAAGCACTAAAAGCCTGGACGTGTTAAACGTCCTCGCTTTCATGGATGAGAGCAGTGGATTCCAAATTGAGAGAATTAATCGACTAATTTGACCATTTCAACGGTTCATATTAATGTGGTCCCAACAGCCAGGAATTGAAAGGTGTTTTTTTTACACTGGCCAAATTTATTTGACTTTTTCATTATGTAGGACTAAAAGCTAACATGTCTTTCATAATTTCGCACTATTTATACATTTCTCCCCTCAAGACTTCTACTGATCACCCACCACGCATCAAGACAAATGTTCACCACTTAAGTATGAATTTTAAGCTATGAGGAACAGCTGTGGAGTGGAAACATTGACCAGGGATTCTTGAATATGTAAATAGTATCCAAATTGGTTCCTAATTTAACAATTTCTGGCTGCGAATGCGCAGACTCAGGCTTATCTGAAGGGCCCTAACACCCATTTTTCCTCAATTATTCCCTCGGGATATTGGTATAATCTGTGCGTCTTCTATTTTCCGATTAAGATATAAACCAGCCATCATCAATGGAACTATCGCCAAGCTCAATTCATTGATCGTGAAAGCGTTGTCATAACGTATTTTCTTATTGAGATGGTCATTTGAATCTTCGTCGAATGAAGCATTCTCCATTTCAGTTACATTTCCATTTCAATGGCCAAACTTTTCGTGTCTCTCATGTACAAAATTCAAGTTGATATCGAAGAATGTTAAATCAAGATTGACCGCAATTAGCATTTTTTTAAGGGAATTCAAGTAACCGAATCCATGTACAAATACCTGAGCTATGTCTAAAATAGTTTTTTTAATTACTGTTATTTTATAATTAACATTTCTCGGGAAAAATAAACTGATCGTTTAGATTTTATTCGGCTGAAGTAATTCATTGCAAATTCTTCCACTGATTTTATTTAACATACGACGCATACCGTTCTATCATGAAAGAGATAAATGGTACTGATGCTTCCATGAATTTATGATGACCGTATTCTTTTCGGGATTTTACCGTATCGATTCATTTATGAAGAACAGCAAGGACATCCAGCTAGCGTTGTCAGATCCGGAATGAAATGCAGGTCATTCATTTATTTTTATAATTATTATTACCTTTTAATACAAATTTTATATAATAGGGTAGTTACCTTCATCAAAGAAAACGAAATGCATTGATTGCGATTCCTTACCCACCATTAGTGTATTCATAATATACAAATTATTTGGTTTTAGAAATCCCAGTTCACACGAATGGCAACGGTCAATTTTAACCTCATTTGAAAAGGGCCAGATTGGCGCCCATGCGATTCCACTCCACGTGACGCCACAGGGACCTAGTTTCTACACGAGAGGATAGGAGTTTTACATCGTCTGAGATTACCAATGCATGCATGAGGCATTGAGCTCAGGGAAACATTTCTTAATAATCACCTATTAAAACTGCCTATGATCAGAAAGTTTCCTTCGTTTGATAAGGCATTAATAATCCTTATTTAAACCAAGCGCTACCTGCTAGCAGGATACTCAGCTACCTGCTAGCAGCCTGCGTCGTATCAGCGCTCAAGCCTTGCCCCAAGGTCACCTCACAATGCGGCAGCGGGAACCAGACTGACGTCACACGGTCTTTTCCCATCATTCCTACTTAGCCGTCGCGTTTTCTCGCGCTTGAAATTTTTTACTTTTCGTTTAATCGCGAAAAATAGATATCATCATTCGAAAATCTAAGAGCGTGAAATGCGCACTCCAGAAGTAATAATCTTTCGATTTAGGCAATAAAAAATAATAGGAAACCACCCTATTGTTGCTACAATTATGACATGCCACCGATTAAAAACGGCATTTGTCAATTGAACTCAGTAGGAGGCCAAAGAGACATTTTGATTGATGCGCAGTTATCTAAGTTGGGAAGATTTATAACGTAAAACAGTTCTTAAGAGTAATATTTCCGTGGTACCATTAATTCAACTGATTTCATTTTGATACAGAATATTCCTTCTTTTGGGTGTTTTTACGAGACTTGTCTCTTATTTGAGCAATCTCACTATACAAGCGCAAATGGACTGCATTTGCAAGTATGCTCTAGGCTGTTAGAGACTCGGTGATCGTGAAGGTTCGCAGTTTCACCAAAATTGGGGAGATAAACAAACCACCTGTCCTCCGCAGGGCATAGGCGAGAGACAGCGCCATCTCCATGGTGAGCCATTTCTCCCACGACTATTTATATCTTCTCTATTTTGCATTCTTAGGGGGGAGGGACGGCGGAGTAGATGGCTAGAGATAGAAGCTGTCTCGTTTTCATAAAATTATGAGCGAGAATGGTCAGGTGAAGAGAGGGTAGGTTGGGACGGACGGTCCTGTAATCCAGAGAGGGACACAAGAATATTTGCATCTACATAATACCTTGCTAGTCACCTCTAGGGGATGATCAATCACCAGCATTAAAAGAACTATCTCCGCATGCACACTACACGGTCATAACAAAATTACGCACACTAGCAAAAAAATACTACACGTTCTTATTATTACATATTTTTTTGGCTGTTTGGTACGCAAGTGGGTTACCTCTAGCCTGCTGGTGATAGGTCATCCCCTGCCAAGCACCTTAACCCTTGGAGTGCCGGAGAGCGCTATCGCGTTCCTCCTATCTCTCGCGAAAAGTGCCAGAAGCGCGATAGCGCTCCTCCTGCTGTGTCTCTCTGATAATTAACTAATTATTGTCAATATTCATTTTATTTTAACATTAACTATTTTCTTTTAATTTTAAAAAATTAACTCATATTTCCAAAAATTCGTCAAATAACACATTAAAAAGGTAAAACAACATCTAATAAAGATTTCTTAAAGTTTTTGAATGTATACCTTAGTTGTTTTTTAGGCCTAATTTTTTTTCCTATCCTGCTGCAAAATCAGCAAAAATGCCTCGGCGCTTTTAGCATCGTCCCTGGAAAACCGGTCGGCACTCAAAAGGGCTAAAGGTGGTTGGCAGGGTATTTGGCAGATTTAGAAGCAATAACTTAATGTTATACCCGTTCATTTGTATTTTTAGGTATTGCCTAAAACAATCCATGCCTCAATAATGTTTATTTCGTGTTCGGGAAGCGAATATAACGATGCATAAACGTACAGTGTAGTGCATCCGACGTATAAAACTTTAGTTCAATTTATCAGGGCTAAGGTGCACAATATGTAAGATTAGGCAAGCATATACATTTACTCAGTTATTCTACCATAGGTTAGTTTGAATAGGTGAGGGTAGAATTCACCCAATGCTAAGCCACTGGAGCTTGAAGTTTTTAGCGATGCGGGACCCGTTGATTTCCGTGAGTCAACTTTCACTTCGAGGATTTTTTATTAAAGCAGTCAGGAGGTTTCTCCCGAGAAAAGAACCCGGTACATCTACATAACACTCTGCGATCCACAGCCAGGGTGTTTGGCAGAGGGTGATTAATCATCAGCATGCAGTTTGCAAGACAATTTCCACATGCACACCAAACGGTCATAAAATATTACGCATAATAACACACAATGCGTGCGCATTCATTCAAAGGCAAGACTTTCCAACGGTTAGTAATTCCTCAAGTAAATCCATGCAAGGTTAGAACAATGGAAAAATATAAACATTCAATGAGTCGTCCTAGCGAGTGACGCCATTTTAATCGAGACACCGTTGCTATACCTATATCCGTAGAGAAAATGTACATCTCTAAAGCACGTAAATTTTTATCTTTGCACCAGGTACAATGACTGCCGGGGAAGGGGAGGTGACGACTGAAGAGTGAGGATAAATATCTGGCAGCGAGAGTAGGTTAATGGTGCGGGCCGTATTTCGCCGCCGTCGTGGTGCAGGGCAGCGCTATTGGGGGAACGAATCGGATTGTGAAGGACGTAGAGTTTTCAGCACCAAAATAAAAAGGGATCCTCAGTACATACTTAGGGCCCTTGGGTACTTAGGGTTACATATTTCAGACTCTGCTCTTCGCAAGATCGGCATTTTTATAAAATAAATCTATTAATAGTGATCGTCCCTTTCACTGATTTTTTTCAAAGGCTTGCAAGTCGAACGAATTGTTATCTCACTTCAATGCTTCGAGCTTGTATATCTATACTTTTTAAATAAGCAGTAGTCTACTCTACGTCTACATCAGGATAATGCTCTGCGAGCCATCTCAAGGGTGTTTGGCAGGGGGTGAGTATACACCTGCATGCAGCGATGCAACGCATGAATTTTTCCTGATAGCAATTAATATACATTTTTAAGAATGACATATTTAATTTCTCTGTTGTCCAGTCTGTTTCGTTTATCACCCTCTTGTGATCCATTTTACCCCTTAGAATAACATAGAGTTTATTTTATGACTCATCATACAGTCTTCTCCCTCTCGCCCCTCATTGACTTTCCTTCTTTAGCGATAAGTTCTACCATTAGAAATCTCGGTATTTTTATAATATAATCAATTTATAGTGACTGTTCCTTTCATTCAACGTTTGTAACTTAAGCATTCTTACCTCTCTTAAAAATTAGACATTTGACAATGAAATACATTCACGTCCCGTGTAGTTGAAAACCTACCCACGAGGTATTCGAACAGGCGGCCCTATGCTAAGGAGGCGAGGACTTACCCCGCCGCTACATAGGCCGACTATTTGAAAGGCTTTTGCACTATGAGGTAAGGAAAGATTGAGCATTCCACGTCCTAGGATGTAAGGGTTGGGACCACGAGCTCATTATACTTCGAACGTGAAAAAAATGGGATTTGTGAGTATTGAATCACTCTAGCGATGAGCAAAGAGATGCCAATAATGATAAAAATTCTAATATGGGGCCAAATTAATTTATGGGAGCCGTATTTGCCAATGGAGATAGATTGATTCATTTTTTTCAAATCGAATGATCTAGATCAAGATCACGGGTTAGCAACGCAGGTGATATATTAGAATAAAATAACAAGATGCAAATGTATTGTAATTTTTTTATTGGCTACATTGAGTATTGAAAACGGTATACCTTTCCATCTGCCTGGTTAATCAGCTATTTGACAAGACATAAGTGTTCTCATTTCTTGTATCCTTTTTCATTTGGACCAAATACCACTTGCACTTCCAAAAGAAAATTG
Source organism: Ischnura elegans (assembly GCF_921293095.1). NCBI lineage: Eukaryota > Metazoa > Arthropoda > Insecta > Odonata > Coenagrionidae > Ischnura > Ischnura elegans. The sequence goes on along the minus strand of NC_060253.1, from coordinate 16,615,907 downwards.
TCCCACAATTGAAGAAATTTATGTCTTTAAAAATATTTTTGTCACTTTGCAACATCTTTGGAATGGAATTAAAATTTTAGACATCTTTTTGCAAGAGCGTACCGCGGAGGAACGTTATTGGATGAATAATAATTATTTTATTTACTCCCAAAATTTTGATTCCACAAATTGATAATAGCAAAGAAGAGGGATTTTTAGGTAATCTCCAAGATAATAAGACGAAAATTGAGCCATCAGCAAATAACAAAAATGCATGCCACGAAAACAATCGCTGTAACTATTGCATAAATATGATGATATAACATCAAAATTAATTTCCATTTTTTTCTTGAGGAAAAAGCCAATCTTTGGCAAGTTTTAACATTTAATTTGAGGACGTAATTTTTATAATTTCAGTGGGCAGTAGATTAAATATCTTTGGACCCATATAGAGAACGCAACGTTTATATAAAATTAATGTTAATACCTTTTCACATTCAGTCTTACATGGGCAAAGCTTTTTTTGGCTGGATTAAAATAAAACTCCGATCTCCATAGACTTTTCACCCTCTCATTGCTTCAAACTCACTCGTCCGCGCGTCAAGTTCTTTCCACTGTCTTACCCAGGAATATTTCAAGGTAAGTTTAAGATACGAACGATAATCGATGGCATTTTATTCCTCCCTGCCTCCTGTGACCGCATCCCTATTCTAAAATCCTTTCATGCGGAGTCTTACGGGTCAGAAAATTTAATGAAAAGTCTTCTCTTCTTGAAGTGCATCTCCTCCTACCTATCCAGCATGGAGAAAACCAGCTGCTGACTCTATGTCAGCTAATTAACCTAAAAAAACACCTCAAAGGTATAAGCTAGGGGGAGAGTTGATATAGCGATGGAAAAATCGATTTCGATTGCAATCGGAAATCGAGTATTAAAAGTCAAAGATCCAGGGAATCATCTTCATGATCTTCGGGGTTCAATCCCAACTCAATTTTTCAGCTTTCGTCATGGTCATTTCGTCTGATCTCAGCAGCGTACTGGACTATGATAGCCTCATCCGTCTCATGCGAAAGACTTCTCTAAGGCCGGTAAATTGGAAAGGCCTTAATCATCAAGAAAGCATCTCAATCAGTCAATGTTTACTAAACATTTTTAGCGGAATCGAATGATTCCAAGGGGTGATCCCAAAACTTTAACGCGCGTGCATTTGTAAATGTTTACTCCTATTAATTCAATCGTGTATTCTCATTACATTATTTGAGATTTTTTCTGCTTCTCAAATGCGTGTTTTGAGCGTTTATCAAATAAATGATGAACATGTCTTTGGATGCATCGTCTTTTTCGAAAAAAGAACGGTCGATTTTTTTCGATTAATCGATCTTTTGGTTCAGATTTCAATTTTTGTCCGAAAGCCGAGCTTTTCATTTCGTTTAAAAATCTATTGATCGAAAAATCGATTTTGACCGACATTTTTCCATCGCTGAGTCGATTCCATCATGCGCTCCGTTATCAATTCATTCGAAAGCCAAAGCTTAGGTTAAAATTTTTAAATATTATAGGGAATATGTAAAGTAATTGGAGAGCAATTGAGCACTAACATTGAAAGATTGAAATCGTGTACCTAATATCATACTTACCTCTTGTATTCTCTGACACTTCCTGTGCCTTCCCCTTCCCTTTCCTTGGCATATCTGACTCATGGATTAGTTTCAGCTCTTATGTTAATTCGCCTTGCCATCAGATTTCTCCCCATTTTCTATCATTATTTTTTCCATTAATATTCTTTGTTATCTATTTTTTTCCTAAATTCCCCTATCCAACTAAAAGTCCATATTACTTTTTTGGAGTATAATGAGTAAATAAATTAATAAATATAGTATCTTTGGGAAACAGGCTTGGGAGTAAATATTCTAGTAATGAGAGAATCTCGATTTTTTTCATTAATTTTTTATTCTCTTCTTCCATTTTTATCATGCCTACTAAAAAAAACACTGTCGCAATATTAAATAATGTTGATATTTGTCAATTGGAGAGCGATGTAACAATTATTTTAGGTTGCACCTGACTTTCGTTTTCATTTTTGCGTGGATTTTTATGGATTTTGAATTCATGAAACGTAATTATTTATCACTCGCGTTTTACCATAGTGTTTGGATGTGTTGCAAAGGTCTCAAATATGGGTTGCCGTGTGGTTGGTCATGAGCATGAAAAATTGAAAGAAACAAGTTAGATCCATGATGAAATATAAACAAAAAATGATATGTATGTTCCACACTTCAATGGTACATTGTTCTTCTCCGTCGTTTCATCAGCTAAACAACTCAAGCTTTCATATTTTTTTACAATTATTTAATTAAACGAACAGTGTTCTAAAAAGTCTTGTCACACGCGTATTGAGACGACTTGCGGGTTTGTATGAATGATGCATATTCAGGGTAAAATTACTTAAAGGTACTTCAGCTATTACCTGAGTAACCTTGCTTATATAATGTAAATGAAATTAGCTACTTCTTCGTTCCTCGTAAATATGTGATCTGAATCAAAGTGATAGGCAATCAGTCTACCTCCACATGTCGAAATCCGGTTTGTCTTGTGATGCTTTTATTACCATTTGATACGAATTCAATCCTCTCATTGACAATATGAAAATGATTTGGAGTTCTCAATAACTTATCTGGAATGCATCGTGGTGTACCTTAGCATTCCGAATAAATTCTACCGAATTCATATAACGAGTGATTTATTCTCAAAACGTTATTAGCCCTCAAATTAGCCGGAGGCTGCCCGCTGGGATTAGATTGCTTGAACAATTGAGAATGGATATCTTTAGGAGCGACATGGAGAACATAATATTAGAGCCACACTATATTTCTAGGTCCGAAAGAAGCGATAAATTAAGAGAGATGTTTTGCCGAACGGATAGATGTGCGAATTCCTTTTTTTTCCCGAACCATAAAGGACTTTAATAAATGTCAGTCATTATTTCGTTTGAGCATTTCCTTTTTATGTGCAAAGGGCTGGTGTCCTAAAACCCCCTGCCACACGCCTTTTAGGCGGCTTGCGGGGTAGTATGCAGATGTAGATGAAATTACTCAGCCTCAAACTCGTCTCCACTCATGTAAGCCGCTCCTTTTCCTCGAGTGCCCTGACACTCTGTTTTATTTTGAGGTAGGTTTTTTTTTCTCGAGTGGGGATACGTCGTTATCATTTGTCCTTCCCCTTGACGAGTGTATATGTACCTCAAAAAAATAGAGGGGTGGGCCTCGCTTGAAAAATGACGTTGGAAGGTCGGACGGAATATTAGGGCCGTCTCCAATGGGAACGGGGCGACCTCAACAAAGGGGTCGCGCACAGGATTCGCGTTTAGTAAGGGACCACTTGGGTGATGTCGGGATACTCTGCGCCATTGTGATCCAGTCAGCGGTCAACGGAACTCATCTCCCAACGTTCAGATCACCTGTCACCTGCACGCCTCCTCCCTTATTATGCGCACGCAATGAACACACGTCGAATCCCTCATTAACGAGGCATCCGCACTTGAGTAGTGTACGAGCTGAAACGAGAATATTCGTTCGCGTGAGAGCTGGACTGGATATTCAATACACCTCGAAGTTGTCAATATTTCCTTCCCTTTTTTTAAAAAAAAAAAAGGATTTGTAAATGATTCGTGTTTGAAATTCGAAATGGTGATATTAGTTATTTTTTCGAGTTAAAGTGCGTAGCTTGGATTGGTCGGAAAAAAGGTTTGAAATGGCATACACAGGTATTACAAATCATCTAAAGGTCAAAATCTAGCCTAAAACGTTGCTGAGACGACTCGCGTAGATTCGATCTTACACTTGTATATACTTTTACGCACGATCCTTTAATATGAACGTTACAATAACCTTCCTGTCATTAATATAGAAGAAGGAAATCAATATATTGACCCTTTAGCAGTGACTCAGTCACTGAAAAACTACTACATACATACGTAGTATCATCATCATCATCATCATAAGTGAAAAATCCTAAGATTGGTTTGACGCAGCTCTCCAATCAATACTTCTATCAGCAGATCTTTTCATACCTACGTATTTCTTCTCTTTCACATCCTTCCTCAACTGTTCCATACATATTTTATTGGCCATTAAGGTTTTTCCGGCTACCAACAAGAACACTATTGCTAATTATTATTATTATAGCATTGTACCGAATAAGGTAGGTTTCCATAGAGTACAAAAGAAGTAATCTGGGAGCCTCCCTTTCCTTCCAGCACTGCCTTCTTCAATTCACTGTAAGCCCTACTCCCTTTCATTCTATCTAAGGGTTCTATTCTCCTATTTCCCCTTCCTCGTTTACCTGGCATTCTACCAAATTTAAAACAAGTTAAGAATAAAACCGCTTCGGAAAATGTCGTAATATGATCAAATATCCGTAAAATGCGTACGATTTTTGTGGTATTTTTTATTTTTAAAATTTAGGGACATTTCGAAACTTATTTCTCACAATAAATTTGATCGAAACTTCGAATGGTCGCAATTCGGGTGGTCGTAAGTTAAGGAGTACCTGTAGTGGCCAAATTTTTTGTGGCTCTCTCGTCATCCAAAGCTGGAAGCTAGAATGAATTCTACAGTTTTCCATATTAAGATTTAGAAAGCTCGACTTATGTTCTCTTAAAACAAAACAATTTACATTACAAAAATAGAATTATTAAATCAACTCACTTACTCGTTGAGAGTGATAAACCAATGAAACGAGGCAAAAAACAAAAGAGTTCCGTCAAACAAAGTTCAAGATAAGTACATGTCATACACAATATTCCAAAAAAAATATAATAAGATCCACAAAGCAAGTAACACTGCAGCCCATCGGTTACCTAGCGATAAATCGCAGAGACCTTAACCAAAGAAGAAGAAGTTATTGGAACAGCTTGAAATTACATGAAGATAAGAACAAACAATGAAAGAGATGTGGTTTATTCATATCACCAATGAGTTATAATGAGCCGGTAAGCAATACATTATTAACCTTTGCTTTAAACAATTTAAAAATCCGAATATCTGTGGTAGATTATTCCAGGTATTGGATCCTACAACCTGAAATGATTTCTGGAAAGAAGTTGTTCGATGAACGGATTAGTAGATGAAGTTTATATCTGATCATGTAGTAGCAGTAGTAATTTTTTGCTTGATTTTGAAAAGAGGATGTAATAATTCAGGTTTTTTGTGGAGAAACAAGTCGTAAAGGAAAGCGGCTTCGAAATATTTCCGTCGATTTTTATTGGAAAGTCATCCGATATAAATGAGGTAGGTTGACTTATGTTCATCTCTTCGTATGTTGAACACAAATCTTATACAGGTATTCAGCCGGCGGTGAAGCTTCAAATAACAATTCCTCTATGTTTATGCGCTAACACGCCATGTCCCTTAGATAATACTGTCATGATCCCCCACGATTCCAGGGATCAAGATAGAATTCCACTACTTCTGCATGAATTTTAATTTACGAGATAAAAGATGTGTGGTATGAAGAACCGTTTGAATCGTTTGTCACCTACACGCCCCTGATTATACACATGCAATAAACGTTGAATCACTCACTCTCTCTTGGGTGTTCATTCAAACGAGGATATTCAGTCGCGTTAGACGTGAATTGGTTATTCAGTTAACCTCGAAGTTGCCAATATTGCCTTCCGTTTTAAATAAATGATTTTTGAAGGATTAGTGTTTGAGAATGGACGGTTTGGGGAATTATTCGCGAGTGCTCATTGATTTAAGTGCAATTTGATTTTTGGGAACCCGAGAGGATTTATTTAATGGGTTACTTTATTTTTTATGTTTTTTATTATTTTATGGGTTATAATTTACGCTTATTGTATTGCAATTAGAACGTCATGCTTAAAAAAAACCATGCCACGAAAATTCCAAAATCCTGCTTTCCATTTCTGCATAGGACATTGAAACTATAAATTATGACTTAAATACATATACAATTTCTTTGCTTCGTATATCAATGCCGCATTATTTTATTCATAAATCATTCCTTGAAAATCTATTGCAAATTTCCAGACACAGATACACAATCCTTAGCAACCCAATTTCAACTATTAAAATGATTGAAAAAAGTTTTTAGCATGAAAATAATACTATCCTTTTCTAGAAATGTTCAATTCAAAAATGCGATTGTTGTTTATTATTTTTTAATCAACTTGGCAACCTCGAAACTTCCTAGACCTGATATATGTTTTCTCTGGATCGATGATAACGAGAGGACAGTCAGTAAATTTCGCACCCATCCTCTTCGAGAATAACTTTAAAATTTCAAGCCGACTTTGGCATGTGTGAACTCAATGCTGCATAGCTATCATTGACTGAATGGAGTGCGTACATAATTCGATTAAATGCTTTTTAATGACGTAATATGATAAAAATTGGTTGTTTCCGACGATACATTGCGGAATTTACTGAACATTTTGGACGAATAAAAGAAAAACCGTAAGATGACGTTAATCGTCGAAACCATTGTAGTTTTTTGATAAAAGATCTGAGGAAAAACAAAGTTTCAATTTATTCATCCAAAAAACATAATTTGAGTCAAAAATATGCGATAATAAGAGTTATAAAATTAACCTGCGAGCCGCCTACTTTGTGGGAAAAGAGCTACAACCGAACAGAGATTTGAACCCTTGACCCGCAGACTAAAAGTGTAATGTTCTACCATTTGAACTACCCAGGATAAGATGTAACGAAAAGCTATTGATGCGTTTACGATGCAAGCTAAAGGCTGTAGACATATGCACCCATATCCATTCAGACAAGATTTTGATTGACAGATTTCCAATGACAAAAGTAATAACTAGAATTATTTCGGTTACCGTCTGGTAAAAAAAATCGAACCCTACAACGTCTCCGTGTGAATCTCTCTTAAGCTCTCATTTTTTTGTATCCTATAGGTGCAAGGGAGAGCCCAGGTGGTGGTGGTTCCTTTCATTTTGGCCGCCCGGGCAGAGGCACCGGGTTCAGTGCCCGGCGGAGGCAGGTATTTCAACTCCTTCCATTTGATTCGCGAGCCGTTGTTGCTTAACGGATCGCAGTCCTATTGTTTCCCCTCCCAACAATACAACTCTCACTCACCCCTTTCCAACGCTAGTTACTTCTCCGGGCCTTTTTGAAAGTGGAACTTTCCCATGAGGGTTCTTCGAACCTTTTTTTTTCATTCTTCGTGTTCGTCGCATGCCCGTGTTACGACGCCGGGCTCCGAAAAACACGCGCTGCTCTGGCGAGATGGAAAGAGGAAGGAGGAGGTGAACTCGACCGGGTTGCTGTCGCATTTCGGAGGGACACGTGGGAAGTAGGGCTCGGCGTCAACCCGAATTGAGTTGCACCGACACTGACCGCTTGCACCTTTTTTTATTTCGGTGCATTCACCTCGACACAAGCGTCGTGTACAGTCCACGATTTAGTCTCACGCCTTCGACTTCCATATATATATGCATCCCAACACGGTTTTAGTAAGGGTAGATCCCGCGAGATTAGCGATTGGCTCTTTTTTCTCACGATTGCGCTGTATGTGGACGGCGTAGTAAACGAGCAAATGGATGCAGTTTTCCTTGAATTCTAGAGGGCTTTCAATGAATTACCTTATCATCACTGATCAGCAATCCTAAGATTGATTCGACCCAGCCCTCAACTAAATTCTT